>NC_143021.1:144124170-144439586 GCF_055824585.1 Amblyomma mixtum
CCCATATCCCCTTGTACTGCCTCGTTGGTGGTTTTGCCGTGGGCGCCTAGTGCTAATCTTCCAACAGCTCTCTGATTTACGTCTAATCTCGACGTAACTTCTGCCCTTAAACACAGAACTGCATTGCCGAAAGTAAGCCCCGGCACCATTATTCCTTTCCAAATACCTCTCAGTACTTCATATTTGTTGTACCCCCATAATGCCCTACGTTTCATTTTCCCGGTGTCTCTTCGTCCTTTTGCCCTAAGAGACTGCTCATGCTTTTCCCTGTATATCTGCCCTTCGTTTAGCCATGTCCCGAGGTATTTGTATTCGGCCACTTTGGGTTTTTCGTGGCCTTGTATTGTAAGCACCTGATCAGTTGTATCGGTGAAAATCATCACACCTGACTTAGTTGCGCTAAAACTGAATCCTTGGTCTCCACAACAATTAACCAAAGTTTGTAAGTCTTCCTGGCTATCTGCGTGCAACTGGCTATCGTACCAGTTGCACGTAGCGCCCTCTATCGGGAGCCTGTGGCGGTCATCGCGAAAGCGGCCCGCTCTCCGCCAATGGTCGTCACACTGGCCAATATTCTAGAGCACTATACCCTCGGCGGTCATTCTTCCATGCAGAGGACGGAAACGTACCGACCTGACTCCGTTGAGCTTTGGCTGGGCGGGATTGATGGTATTCAGGGTGGACATTCTTAGTAACGAGATTTTTGGATAAGCGCGGCGTGTATGGCGCGAGGGAGACATCCTCGAGAGTGGGTACTCGCAGACCTCGGGCCGAGTCTGATCATCCGGTCGACATTGCCAACCGTGCGAGGGATTTAGCAATCGATAGGGCGCGTAAACGCGCAAAACGGGAACCCAATGAAGAGCGTGTGCTTTGAAAGAATAGTCGCATAACTGGCAACCTGGGACTGCGGACACCTCTGAAGCCACGTGGCGGTAGTGACAGATATGGGCTGTATGCGTTGGCATTGGCAACGTTGTGGCAGCAACAAGGCACTGGAGCAAGCCCGGGCTCTCGTCAACCGGGCAGTGGATGGCCTGCCCGGATTCCGAAGTGCGAGGGACCGTCTCCTCACCTATTCGCAACGCCATTCCCATTGAAGCGCGTGTATTAGAGTCCTTCATGTAATGAGCGCTGGTTGACCTTGGTATAACGAACTCGCTGGGCCAACTACCTGTTAGCTTGTGCTGACTTACGAAATTTAGCAGCAAATTTTCACGACGATAAGGCATGAACTGGCATAAGAAGAACGCCAACAATCGTAAAGAGTGACAGCAGTTGAGATGACACGTGGTGTTCCAGCGCCGTCACCGCACCTCCATTGCTTTGAAGGTTCATTTCCGCAGTAACGTGTTGCGAGGACAACAGGCCGTATGGCGTTAAAGGGACACTGAGGAGAAATTGAAGTTGGCTTGTATCGACAGAATACCAGCTCCTGATTACAAAAACGTCACTCATACTGACAACAAAGCTGTTGTAACGTAGAAAAGAGCGAGAACCAAAATGCAGGTATCGCCGCCACAGGCCAAACTCGCAAGTACAAGCGTGATGACGTCATAGGACAAAACAGTGTTGCTAGAACCAATGGTTCTAGAAACACTAGAACACGAGAAGGCACGAATCACAGAGGCGCAGCCAATGCACGCGCAAATCTCCTTTACGTCGCCAGATGGCGCCACGCACCCAGCAGCTATAGGCAGCTACGCGCGCGCCTGCAGCATGGGACTCTTCAACGCCTGCTCACCGGCTGGCTCCCGGTATTCCGCTTGTGGCGTTATCGATCCTCGTGTGATAGTATCTATCGTAGCAAGTGCACTTGTACTCTTGTGATGCTCGGCGCATGCGTGACGTACTCAGTGTCTGTATATGTACTTGTCAGGTTGCAATAAAGGAGGCTTTTTCCTTTGGGCGTGGGCCTGGGGGCCACGCACTAGTCTTCATCGATGTGTCGTCCTGCGAAACACCACATGGTGTCAGAAGTGGTTGTCCAGGTTATACGGGACCCACGGCAGACGTAAGGTTACCGCCTGCGGCCGGCCGCCAGCAGCATCGTATACCAGCCGGATAACAGACTAGAAAATGTTGGAAGAAACGAAGGTTTCGTCTCAGCCTTTTTTGGTGCAGCCGCCAGCGAGCTTCAACTTCGACAAGACGACCGAGTGGCCGGGGTGGATACAAGAATTCGATGACTAACGATTCTCCTCAGGACTTAATGAGCGAACTCAAGAGGCTCAGGTGCGTACTTTGCTGTACACGATGGGACGACAGGCACGCAACATTTTCAAGACTTTCAACTTGTCTGAGGAACTTGCCACGAGTAGCTGAAGAGCTGCATGAAAACCTTTGCGCACCAGCCACAAGCCAAGAGCTGCACGCCATCCTGCAGAGTATGAATGCAGCCTCTGCCCCCGGTCCAGACGGCATTCCAACAAGTTTTTATTCAACGTTTTTTTACCAGATCCAAGGAGCACTGCTGAAAATGGTCAACGGCTTTCTCGCGGATGGGTTACGTCCAAACTCTTTCCGCGAATGCCGCATCATACTCATTCCGAAAGCGGGCGGTGACCCCTCCGACCCGCAAGCATGGCGGCCCATAAGCCTCTTAAACACAGACTACAAAATAGTCGCATCTTTACTAAACAGAAGAATGCGGACGATCCTGCCTCACCTAATCCACCGTGCTCAAACCGGCAGCGTGCCTGACCGCTCTGTGTTTTCTGCATTGGCACTCACTAGAGACCTGTTCACATTTGCCAGCAGGACGGGCTTCACCGGGTGTTTTGTTTCACTCGATCAGGCGAAAGCATTCGATCGGGTGGAACACTCGTATTTGTTCGGAGTCCTCGAAGCCTTCGGATTCCCGCCGCAAATTGTCAGCAGGCTGCGCCTACTTTACGCAGACCTGAACGCTCATCTCTCCGTAAACGGCCACCAGAGCGCTCCCTTCTCAGTCACCCGGGGCATAAGGCAAGGATGCCCTCTCTCCCCAACATTCTTCGTGTTATGCCTGGATCCACTCATCCGGCGCATTAACGACAGTCCATCCATACGCGGCTTCCCTCTGCCTGGCCAGGGCCAAATCAAAGTTTCGGCCTACGCCGACGACGTCTCGCTTTTCCTCAAGGACGAGGATAGCTACGCCGCTTTTTCGCGGCTGTTTCTCGAGTACAGCGAGATATCAGGGGCCCTATTGAACAGGGGAAAAAGCAAGGCACTAAGGTTTGGCACCTTCACACCGAACCTTGCGGGCGAGGTGGAGTGGGTGCAGGGAGTGAAAGTCCTGGGAGTTGTATTCCTCGCCAGCGGAGAAGTAGCCCGCGAAACCTGGACTAACCTCCGCACGAACGCTGAGAAACGCCTCTCGGTGGCGTCAACGTTCCGCCTTTCAATGGCAGAGCGCTGCTATATAGTTAAGTCCACAATACTAGCCGCATGTTTTATTGTCGCCCGCGTCGCAAACCCACCGCGCACGTTTGCTCGCAGGCTAACCTCGGCCTGTGGCTCTTTCGTTTGGGCGGGCAAAACCGAACTTGTGTCACGAATGTTCATGCGCCTTCCATCATCGTACATGGGTGGGTTTATTATACCTTGCATCCGCACCATGTGTAATGTGCTCGCCTTGCGAGTACGCGATCTTGTGCGCAACCCAGACTACCCCGGGAGAACACTCTTCGCATACTTTCTGGGTACAGCGCGTAATGTGTTTTTTACACAACACGTGGTTGGCCGTACAGCCGAGCAGCCGCCGGCATTCTTCGTTAATGTGCGTCGCACACTGGCGTCGTTGTCTGCCAGCGTGCCCGATCTGGATGTTGATGAAACTCCGCCCTCCAGGGTGTGTGAGGCACTAACGGTAGCAGAGCTCACCCACGAACAACTCCAGAAAACGAGACGGGCGCGCTGGCGCCAACTGACCTCACCTGCACTTCCCGCAGATATCAGGGACTTCGGCTGGTTGCGAGGCTGGCGGTTCCTGCCCACTAGAGACCGCCTTGCGGCTTGGGGCGTGGCGCCCTCCGCCCGATGCCCGCAATGCGGTCTCTTAGAAACATTGCGGCACGCCATGTTTGAGTGTGTAGTTGCGCGCACCTTTTGGATACTGGTGTCACGCATGTTTTTGACCCGCCTCGAAGCGCGCACTAGTTCACGCGAACTGTTGACAAATATGCTCTTGTGTGTCGGCATGTTCGTTATGTGGCGGCAGCGTGGAGCGGCTTCCTTAAATGGGCGTCCGCAAAGAGCAATGTTTCCGATGTTGCAGCGCCTCCGCACGCGCCTCTTTGAGCAAGCATGCGTGGACGCACTGTCAATGAGCGAAGCGGAGTTTTTGCGCAAGTGGTCGACATACTTCATCGTCCTGCGCGGCAGTCGAGTATCGGCTTTCTTATTGCCCTACTGACGTGCGGAGTGCAGCGGCACTGCGCATGTGCATGTGACATCAGACCTTTGAGTTCAGCCGTTTTGTTTTGTACTTTTGTTGACATTAGAAAAAATAAACTTCTCTTTCTAC
Organism: Amblyomma mixtum; assembly: GCF_055824585.1. NCBI lineage: Eukaryota > Metazoa > Arthropoda > Arachnida > Ixodida > Ixodidae > Amblyomma > Amblyomma mixtum. The sequence goes on from NC_143021.1 coordinate 144,128,681, forward strand.
GCACTAGTCTTCATCGATGTGTCGTCCTGCGAAACACCACATGGTGTCAGAAGTGGTTGTCCAGGTTATACGGGACCCACGCCAGACGTAAGGGTACCGCCTGTGGCCGTCCGCCACCAGCATCGGATACCAGCCGGATAAAAGCCCAGAAAATGTCGGAAGAAACGAAGGTTTCGTCTCAGCTTTTTTTGGTGCAGCCGCCAGCGAGCTTCAACTTCGACAAGACGACCGAGTGGCCGGGGTGGATACAAGAATTCGATGACTAACGATTCTCCTCAGGACTTAATGAGCGAACTCAAGAGGCTCAGGTGCGTACTTTGCTGTACACGATGGGACGACAGGCACGCAACATTTTCAAGACTTCTAGCTTGTCTGAGGAAGACTCGAAGAAATAGGACGTGGTGAAGACACAGTTCGACACCCATTTTATCGCCACAAGGAACTTAGTCTACGAAAGTGCGTGCTTCCATCGCCGCCACCAAGAACCAGGCGAGTCTGTAGATCAGTATGTTACAGAGTTACATATGCTGGCCGATAGATGCGACTACGGGGAGATGAAAGATCGGATGATTCTCTACCGGTTTGTAGTTGGACTATGGGACGCAAAGTTCTCGGAAGCTCTTCAAATGGATGCGGCGCTGACTTTAAAAAGTGCTCTCACCAAGGCACGCCTGAAAGAAGCTGTGCAGCGACAGCAGCAGGCTCTTCGGAGTGTTGTGGACCGCGAAGAGCATGAATCCCTGACGAGGGCTGAAGTCGACACTGTTCATAGGCGGACATCGAACCAAGGACGTCCGGATCACCGCACGTGTGCCGCTTTCGGTAGGGGCCCTCATTCGAGGTCGTCGTGCCCTGCCAGAGGAGCACTGTGCTACGTGTGCCAGCGCCAGGGACATTTCGCAGCTGTACGTCTGCTCACGGACACACAGGACCACGGAACCCGAAGCATGGCCTTCAGAGGGAGGCATCCGCAGTCCTCGGGGTGAGCAACGGAACATGAACTGTGTGACATTTTCCGTGGGAGATTTGGCTGTGTTATCTGCAAAGGCTCGCTTTGTTCAGATTGCTATTAATGGTGCAGTTGTCTCGGCGAAAGTTGACACGGGAGCCGAGGTAAATGATGTCCCAGGGTCGTTTTCAGCGCTGCCGAAGGCACTACAGCCTACTGATGTTATTCTGATGGGACCAGGCGGTGACAGGTTGAACTTGAGGGGAAAGTTTACTGCCGACATTCTGTGGAAGCGTGCTTCGGTTAGACAGGATGGGTTCGTTGTCGATTCGGTGAGCAATGCGATTCTTGGCTTACCCGCAATAGAAGCGCTGGGAATAGTTAAATTTGTGGACGAAGCATCTGTTCATCAGGCAGTGCAGACGCGATTTGGTTCCTTGTTCCGTGGTCTGGGGACCATGAAATGCGAATACTGTATTCGTCTTAAGCCAGATGCCGTGCCCTATGCCATTGACACTGCTCGTCGCATACCCATCCCGCTGCGAGGCGGCGTAATTCAAGAGCTGCAAGAGATGGAAAAGAATGGGGTCATTCGCAAAGTTCAAGGCCCTACGGAGTGGTGTGCTGGCATAGTGCCCGTCTTGAAGCCGTCAGGACAAGTGCGAATATGCGTTGACCTTACTCAACTGAACAAATCGGTGCAACGCGAACGGTTTGTGCTTCCCACTGTTGATGAGACACTCGGGTTGCTCAGCGGTGCCGTCAAGTTTTCCAAATTCGACGCAAACTCGGATTTCCATCAAGTGAGGTTAGCAAAAGAATGTCAGCCGCTCACAACCTTCATTACTCCGTTTGCCCGTTATTGCTTTGAGCGGCTACCCTTTGGCATAATTTCGGCTCCGGAGTATTTCCAAAACCAAATGTGCAAGATTCTTGAGGGAATTCCGGGCGTCGTGAACTTAATAGACTATGTCCTTGTCTTTGGCTCTACTCAGAAGGAACACGACGAACGGTTGTTTCGCACCTTGCAACGCTTGGCCGAAAACGGTGTGACCCTAAACAAAGAAAAGTGCCAGTTCAGTGTAAAAGAGCTTTGTTTTCTTGGGTGCCGCGTGAGCCAAGATGGCGTACGCCCGGATCCAGCGAAGGTTCGCGCAATTGCAGATCTAAAGCCGCCATCGAACGTTGCAGAAATGCGCAGATTTTTAGGTCTTGCTAATCATTGTTCACGATTCATTCCAGACTTGGCTGAGCAAACGACGTCTTTGCGTCAACTGCTGCAAAAGAACACCGAGTGGATCTGGGCAGCGCCTCAGCAGTGTTGGGTTTGGGATGCGCCCCCCCCCCCCCCCCTCTGCCTGTGTGGATTAAGGCAGCTCGCGGTTCCCTCCTGCCTAAGTGGATTAAGGCAGCGGACCCTGACCAGCGAAGGCCGAAGATGCGGCGGGGGCTGTCGAGCAGAGATCGTCGCTACCCCTAGCGTCGAGCAAGCAAACCACACGCATGCTAGAGGAGGAGGAACGCCCAGACGAAAAGTTCCCTTTCCTGACTGCTGCTCTTTCCGGTCGGTTGGTTCGCCCGTTCACGTGCGCGCTGTCTTCGAGGCCGGCAGCGGCTCGCTTTCATTTCCAATGGGTGTCTCCGCTGCCGGAAAAAATATCTCCGAGCACGGCCGGTCTCGACGCGCGCGCTTTCTCGCTCTCTTCTTACGGCCTGAGCAGGCGCCAAGAGAACAAAGCATGGTGAACACCACTATCCAAAGCCGGGGTTTCTAGTGATTTCGGCGTTTCTTTTTTTTGAAAAGGTGGTCAAGTATATCCCACGATCGAAATTCTCGAAGTCTTGTAACTAATCGTTGAACCACATCTAGAAGATTCACCCGTCCTATGCTGCCCGGAATGGGTTGACAGAAGCCACACCAAATGCTTAACACACCTCATTTCTGAGAAGTTGCTCCGAATTCTTCTCGTCAACTACTTAAAAAAATTGACAAACCAAAATGACAAGCCGTCTGGTTTCATCCACAAGCCAACGCGAAAGCATTTAAGGCCTTAACTGGCATCCCTTGAACTGCGAGCCGCACGACAATGTTGTATAGGTCATTACAAGCAGTGCCTGTTATTGTTTTCAGTCCTTCTAAGTATGTGAAACGATATCGTAGTTCCAAAGAGCAAAGGATCTTTCTGATCTGGTGTGTTTCACGCAGTGAGAACAGATGGCACAGATACTTCGAATGTTTTCAAACGGCAAGTGCTATTATTTTGTTCACACATTTCGAAGTATCGACAGAGACTGTGCCAGGCCTGAAGATGAAAATAAATGTTTTCGTAACCGTGGCTTCGCCCTGTAATATCTTGCCTAACTTTTATTCCTGCTAGTCGCAAATGATACAGCCCTATCCGCTAATACTATGCGCCATCATTGCATGCCGACTTCAATGTTTTGAGATCCATCCACTATTTCCCTGCTTTGCGTGCCGATAGCAGTGGCTGCATAAGATATGGTTGTCAAGTTCTTGTTCAGTACTCGGAGCAGCCGTTCAGCAATATGTGCAAAGTAACCGAACCAGCCCCCGGAGAGTTGCGGTGATTGGTAGCAGCTGCCCCTCATGCACAGGCCGTAAGAAAGAGCGCGCGCGCCGAGTGCTCCGAGTTCCTGCAAAGCGCCAGCCAGACTGGAGAGGAGGCAAGAGAGGAGGCAGGAGAGGAGGCGCTAAGCCGATGCGGCAGCGTATACATGCTCCTTCCAAAAGGGTCGGGCAGAGCCAACCCACCCCCTGCAGTCGGGCTGGCCCAGCTCGACTCGACGGTCCCTTTGCTCGACCCCCTAGCGTATACATGAGCCCGACAACCGGTTCTTGGCCCGACAGCCTGCTTAACCCGACTTTTGTCGGGCTCATGTAAACGCCCAGTGTGATGCCTCCCCTCCTGCCTAAGTGGATTAAGGCAGCGACCTTCCAGGACCGTGGGACCATGGTCGCAGCGGCGAAGGTCAAAGATCGCCGAAGGCCGAAGATGCGGCGACGATGGCGGCGTTCCGTGGCCGAGTCGACCCTCGGGTCAACGGACAGAGTGGTGGTGTGCTTAGTGAAAGACAGCAGTGTTTCATTACTTAGCCTCTACCCTCTCCCATCAACCGAGCGGCGAGAGAGCCCCACGGCCCAGCGCCGCCCCTGCCGTGGGCGGTATCAACAGTGTCCACGTCTGCCCATGCGATTGGATGTCATCCTTCGAACTATATTCCCCAGACAGGGATCTGGGGAATCCGTGTGTTATTTAACGAGGTGTTGTTTTGGGGACAGCAGAGCACTCCTGTTGACTCTTCAAGAAGCTCCCTTTCACTGAGATTCATTCTCAGTTACCATTGTTGTAAATAATGTAAATATTCCTGCATAAACTTCTCCCTTCCTTGTTTTATCTCGTCGTAACCCCGTATCCCGCCTTCCTCGTCCCTTCTCCGGCCCGACCACGCTCACCCGATCCTAATAACTGGTTGCCAGCGATGGGATAGAATCTGCACCCAACAACTCGATCGCTAGATGTGCAAGTCAAGTCACCGGCTCCAACGGACCCCGGCAGCTACGTGATTGACGGCATCAGCTACGCTTCCGAAGACCGAGAGATGGACGCGTCAGGTCACCGGCTCCAACGGACCCCGGCAGCTACGGGACTGACGGCGTCAGCTGTATCTCGGCAGGGTGAGTGCCCGATGTTTGCCATTCGTTTCGCCAGACCGCACTAGCACAGGCAGATGTTAGTAGTGGGATTTTGGATTTCTGGGGAATGAGATTTTGGCAATTTTGTGTTTTGTTCGCTTCAAGCTGAGGCTTGTGTTTTAGTGGGGATTAGCGGCACGAGGTGCGTTCCGCGATGGAGAAGTTCCAGGTAGAGGACCTCCTTGAAATTTTGGAAGAACTGGGCATTTCAGTATAGACCCCACTAAAACGAAAGAGGCGATTTTGGATGTGATGCGGGTGGAGGAGGTGAGAGTCGAGGAGGCAGACGAGACGTGGGAGACGATTGTCGAACGGAAAGCCGAGAAAGAAACGCGAAGGCTTCTTCAGGAGAAAGAGAAGCGAGATGAGCAGGAAAAGCGAAAACTCCGTGAGGAGAACGAGAAGAGACACCTGCTTCAGCAGCAGGAACGGCGAAGGCTCCGAGAGGAGCAAGAAAGAGAATGGCAGGAGCAGTGTCGTACGAGACGCGCTGAGCTCGACGAACTGCGTAAACGAGAGCAGCAGGAGCTAGTGCAAAAGACTCAGTTTCTCAGATGGCGAAGGGCCCGAGATCGTCTGAGGAGTTACCGCAGAGGCGAGAGCTTCAGAGCTTTCCTCGAGAATTTTGAGCGGATCTGTAGGGAGGAAGAGCTGGACCAGGGTGAATGGTCAATGATGTTGGTGGCCGTTCTCCCTGGTGACGTCGGCGCCGTATTAGCGCGGCTGTCCGATGCGGATGCCGACGACTACGCTAAAGCGAAAAGTGCCCTCTTTCGCTTCTTCGGCATTCGTTTAGAGGCCGACTCAGATTGTAGTGATGGCAGCGGGCAGCGCTCCCATCAGTGCGTCAGCGACCAGCCAACGAGCCCCGCTTGGTCAGCTGCGCACAAAATAGTTGCTCAGGAGAGCAGTGACAGGGCAGCTGCAACCTCAGAAATAACTGCCAGTTCCGCAGGAACAGGGACCGAAAGTATAGGTCTAAAGGCAGACAAAAAGAGTAACAACGCCGCCAGTCATAGCAAAAGCACCAAGAATGTTTTGGTAGCAACTGCAGACACTCAGGAAGGGAGTGACATGGCTGATGAGACAGATGCCGCTATGGCAAATGAGGCGATAATCTGCGGCACAGGGCGTGGCTGCGAGTCACCTGACAGCGACTCTGGCGCTCCAAGCCCTAGCACAGCGTTGGCTGAAAAGTGCGAGGCCTCAAAGGTTGCCGTTGGAACGCAGATAGGTGTAGGCGCAGCGCCGAAATGTAATCCTCCAGAAAGCAGTCGCGCGGTGAAAGCGCCAGCTGAAAGTTTGATTGCTAGCGAGGAATGCGCATCAATGCTGCATCAAAGCAAAGATCAGCGCAATGATGAGGGAACGACGGCCGCTCGAGACCGAACACCCGAAAACGAGTTACGCTCGAATGAAATCACAGGAGCGGTGGATTTTTCGGAGAGGCCGTGGCCTAGCGCTACGAGAAAAGTGAAAATGGCTTCGCTGAGCAAGAAAAATCGCGAAAACTTCGGGCCTTCGGGAATTGATGGGTCAACTGAGGCAAGGGCCGGCAGCGTAACTTATGACGGCACCGCGATTACTCGAGACGCGCGTAACAGATCCAGACCCACTAGGACAGTTCCCAAGAAGCGGCGGCGCGCAAAGAAAAGCAATGTGAACGGTTGCGCGGAAATGAAAACGGCACGGGTCATAAAGCCCGCGAGTTTGAGGACCGCCCAACCCCGTAACTTTGCAAAATTGCAACCGCGGCGCTCAAGGGTTCATAGGCACCGCATCAAAGCCAAGCTAACTAAGCATGCCTAAAGTCCCTGTATGAGCTTTTCTAAAAAAAGCTAAGTACCGAAAACGTTTGCGGCGCCGCCGACGCGCACTATTGGACAGCGCCCACTTCCGGTTGGGAACTGGTTCCGTTCCGCCATGTTCTTCCTAAGCCGTCCGGCACACAAGCGTTTGCGGGACGGCAGGCTGGAAACGCTGATTGGTAAAAAAAATATGACGTCATACGCGTGACGTCATAGGTCACGTGATATTTAATGACGTCATGTCCGGTTGGGGACAGGCATGTTTTCCCTAGATTTTCCCCCGCCACCGCTCGTCAGCGGACGGGGCTGCTCGCGAGGAGCCGAGAGGCGAGGAGGCAGCGTGCACTGCAGCGTTGCCTCCTCGGCGTGTCCCCGTCATGTCTTTCGACCCGCCGCGGTGGCTCAGTGGCTATGGCGCTCGGCCGCTGATCCGAAAGACGCGGGTTCGATCCCGGTCGGGGTGGTCGAATTTCGATGGAGGCTAAATTCTAGAGGCCCGTGTACTGTGCGATGTCAGTGCACGTTAAAGAACCCCAGGTGGTCGAAATTTTCGAACCCCTTTCACTACGGCGTCCCTCATAGCCTGACTCGTTTTGCGACGTTAAAACCCCAATAAACCATAAACCCATGTTCTTCAGTGCGCGCGCGAGATTAAAAAGCGCACCTGTCGCGCTGCGCTGTCACACTGCATGCCTGCTTCCGTGCATTTCTTGCGGACTCCTTTCAGTCATACTTAGCTATACTTTGACCAAAAGGCTTCTTAAACAGTTATTTCAAGTTTTATTGCTATGTATAAAGAATATGTTTGTAGCAGGTGCGTGAGCCCGAACAAAAGAAAACTGTTTTTATTCCCCTTCAGTATTCCTGCTTATCGAGACTTGAGTATTTATATGTTGCAGTACATCTTTTTTCAGGCATCACAACTGATGTTTCGATGTGTTTGGTAATTGACTTCATTGTAGCTTCATACTTGCACCATTTAAACTCTGCACATAGCTCTTTTTTCACAAAAGGAAATGTGATTAGGTTTCTGAATAGAGCTGTGCACGGGCCGCAATTTCGAACCCGCGCCCGGCCCGGGACTTAACCTACCGACAGGAAGCCCGGCCCGACACTGAAGGACCCTGAGCACGCTCGTGCTCGGCCCTACCTGCAAAGCGGCGACGACACAAAAAGAGAATTTCAGGAAAATGAGTTTATTTCAATGACATTCAAATTTTGACCTCGCATTCCAGATCACAGTTTGGGATTATACACAAGACACAACGCATAAAGGTATAGATTTATCACTCTAAATATGCAAGTTGTTCATTGATGATGGCTTGATCGAAACAAGAGCGGCGCTCTTTCATTACGAATCCTGCGGCGCTGAAATTTTTCTCGCTGCTTGAATTGGTGGCCGCAACGGCTAATACTTCCATAGCAAGAGAAACGCTTGAAGTATGAAGGGGAATGACAGACGTGGTGTCGTAAGCCATGGATGTCGTGCCACAACAGGAAGACTTTTTGACTTGTTAGAGGATAAGCGAGCAAATAAGCGACCGGGCGGCGCTATACTGCGAATGCCGATGCGGCCGCGACGTCCCTGCTTGTACTATTCACGGGAAGGCACGGTGCTGTGTTCACTTTGCTGACAAGCGATTACGGCGAAACGCAGCACTGCGCCAGAATAGTACAAGCTGAGCCGTAGTGGAGGCGCCAGTGACATTCTTCTAATGCTTTTCATGTGGTGCCCCCCCCCCTCCTTCGCTCTCGCCCGCGACTATTGTCCGTCTCCCCGGCCGGAACCTGCCGGGTAGGCGGACAAGAGAGAAGGCTGCCGGCTCTGCGGTGCGCTGCGAGTGGCGAGTGGAAGAATTTAACCTTTTCCCGATGTGCTGCTGCAGCGCTACTCCGTGACCCCGCGACCTCGCGTGCACCGTACGCAGCCCTGCCTCCGCTTCCCAGAACCATCCTTTCTTCTTACAAGGCGCCCAAAACTGGTTGCTTTGCCCCAACGTTGGTACTTGCTAGAACGAAAAATGCGTTTCTAGCCCCAGCTAGCTTTTTTTTTTTTTTAGCGTTTGTACTATCTTCCCGTCCTTGTACATGCCCTCCTGGATGGTCTAGACACAAATCACTTCCTGCTGTGCATGCAAGACGCCCAGCGCACCACAGCCATATTCGCACTTCCACATATATGATACATGCTTTGCCCAACTTAGAGCCTTGGGCGTTTGGTTGTGAGTAACACCGTATGGCGCGTAATGCATTCCCATCAGGCAGAATTAAAATATGAGAAAATTCATCGCAAGATATATTTCCTTGTATTCTCCAAGTAAATTACTTCTATACTAACTCCTCCCTTCTGAAGTGACCAAAAGATAAAACAACTCAGCGTGTAAAAAAGGTGAATGCAAAAATACACTACTTTTGTGCAAAATTCACAGGAAGTGCACTTAAATTGCCACAAGTGCATGGCCAATTAAGGAAAAAAAAACAAGGGCAAATGACGGAGACGCACAACAGGAACACAGGACGACGCTGTGTTCTGTGTTCCTGTATTCTGTGTTCCGAGTTCTGTGTCCCCGTCTTTTGCGCTGGTTTTCTTTCTACAATCGTGAACCAATTAACTCGCCCAGCTCTCCACTCTACTGGACCAATAAGGCATCAAGCTTCACAGTGCATTAGTGTTATATCTTACGCTACATATTTTCGAATTGTTTTTGCTCGGCATACACGTCTTTCATTTGCTTAGGAAGAAAGCAGCGCAGTCAAGAAAGTTACTCCCTCCTGCCAGCGAAAATTAAAAAAATGCGGTTTTTTCAGCGCCAGTATAAAATCTTTGCATGCTGACGGCATGTTGAAATTTTCGTTAATGCACCGTAATAATTATCTCATGAAGCCCCAGCTCTTGTGGCCCAGGACGAAGAGTACGAATGATTTATGGCAATATTTGAGGTGCATTTATGAGCCAAGTTCTTAATGCTCTAACGTTCTCCTAAGCAAATAAAACTGAAAATTGTGATAATTTTGATAATGCTTTATGGAGCTAACACTACCAGGACGTGGTAAATAAACAAAAAATAAATTCTTTGATAAAGGCCTGTACGCTGCACTTGTGCTGCTCATTTATTTCATGCTGTCCATTTTCTCAGTGCAGTGTCTTCTTTGATATGCATATTTCTGGCTGATTACATACTTTGCTTCGGTTCACAATTCTTCTTTTAGCTATATTTCATCCACTTTCCTGCCATAATCTCTATTCAAACGTAATTTGTGTAATTTTGCTTTGTCCGGGCTCCTGCAATGTTCTTTTTATTTTTATTTTATTTAGAACATACTGCAGGCCTACAGTAGGCCCAAGCAGGAGGGGCGAATACATAATATATGCAAAAAAGAACAGGTTTAGCAAAATTGAAAAATGTTAAATACAAGTTGTAACACAAAATACAGCAATAAATACAAGGCTCAGATGCAAAAGTATATATGAATGATGTGAAGACCTGTTTCAAGCTGTTGCACTATAATTCAGTCTAACCTCCTCGATCACGATCACCTAAGCCTTTCCTTATATGTTGCCATACTTTTTTATGGAAACACTTAAAAACAAAGCACCATGATCTATTTCAGTATTGTTTTATTTGCCGATCTAATTTTTTCGAAGATAACATGGGATACCAACTCCCCTTTAATGTCCCCGTTCTCGTCTCGAAGTCGCGAATTTTTAGATGTGCGCTCAGTATTCTCGTTAGTGCATTTGTGCTCACAAGGGACTATAACACCCAACGCGGCTAATACGCTAGATTTAATCCTGACAAATCGATCTGACATAGTCTCACCTATTACATACCTGCCAGGCATCAGCGACCACTTGCTAATGCACTATGACATTAATCTAGCCACTCCGAACACTAACAAAAAGAAAAAAATATAATAATACGAGACTACAATGGAGCAAATTTTCAGGCGATAAATAATGAACTATTTTTTTTTATCGATGCTTTCCCATAGCTTTGGTGTCCGCAGCATTCAAACCAACTGGAGCATGTTCACAGCTATAATCACCCAACTCACAGAACAATACACTCCTGAACGCACTGCTACCACCCACTCAATAGCTCCCTAGTGTAATAATCACATTAAACGTTTATCTAACAAAAAGAAAGCCTCTACCGCATCGCAAAGTTCTCGCCAACTAGTGAGCGATCGGACTTCGTATTCAGCGGCTTCCAACATGTATGTTCAGGCGCTCAAAAGCGCTAAAAGCACTTCCACTCACATGTAACCACCAATGTCAAAAATTCTGGCGGGTCATTAATCCTTCCACCGACGATAGTTTTGCGTTATCTGACCCGTTAGGCGACCTCATCCCTTCCGACGTTCGCGTCACGATTCTTAACCGCGTAATCACTGACAACTTTACACCCATATCTGATGTATACATATGCCTACAACTCACCACTTCAACTATGTTTTCATGCCACCTATAACTGTTGCTCCTACTGGTGTGAATAAGCTTATTGATGGACTCAGTGTTCATTCCGCTCCGGGTTATGACTGCGTTACTTAAAAAGCACTGCAGCTTATTCGCCCATTATACTAACCAAACTTTTCCAGCATTGACCAGTCAACGCTGCTACTGAGTGGAAGATCGGAAAGGTGGTTACAGTCTACAAATCCGGCAGCAAAGCATCCCCTATTAATTATCGTCCCATATCGCTTACCAATACTTGACCCAAAATGTTCAAACAAATAATATTCACCAACCTTGTTAACTTCCTTTCATTGAACAACTTTTTATGTCAGCGCAACATTGTTTTCGAAAACTTTACTCTTGCGAAACACAGTTAATATAGTTTACACATGCATTGCACTGTATTCTAGACCTATCATCACTAACTGGCTGTATATTTCTGAATTTTTCAAAGGCTTTCGACGATGTATGTCACAACCTTTTGGCTCACAAACTAAAACATCTTAATATTGACTGTAACTTATTGAAATGGATGGAATGTCTACTTAATCGCTCACAATTAGTTATTGCTTACGGTTATAACACCTGTTTTACAGAGGTGTCTTCCGGAGTTCCACAAGGTTCAGTTCTTGGACCCTAGCTACTGTTCCTGATCTAACATTAATGATCCCCGCTCTCTTATGGATTCTCATATTCACCTATTCGCTGATGTTTGCGTCATTTTTAGAGAAATAACCAACACTAACAACCTTACATTACTTCAGTCAGTGGGGGTCACAGAGAGTGGTTTTAGGGGGAGCGGACAGACTGCTGTATATAAAAAAAGAAAAAATAGAAACAACGATTTTTCATTTTATTTGCACAAAAATTTTTTTGCGCTTTGTTATTGAAAAATAAATGGCGAAAGGTATAGACGTTATACCATTACTCAATCTTTGAATGTTAACGCTTACGCGAGCAATATTCATTTCGATACCAGGCGAAACGAGTCGACGTCTGAGATAATTGCCACGACATGTCCACTAAGGTCAAAGCACCTGCCCGGACATTTCACCAGTGGGGTTAGCGGCCTTCATTTATCAGTTCTGGGAAGTGGCTTAATTTGTTCTGCCCTCAGTCCCCAAGGCGGCTGGTCGGCGCTCCTTGTCAAGCCAGAAAGGGATGGTCCCCTCGCTTGCGTCGCTGTGTCCCTGGTGGGATAAAGACATGAATGGGTGGCTCCCCCCCCCCCCCTCCCGCCGACGAGGTTGTTGGCCACCGCAACCGCAGGTAAATGGCACCGCCGTCGCCGCCGCGCCGGCGGCATGGCAAGACAACGGTGGCGGGAACTTGATTACTTTTGTATTTTGTAAATAGTGTACAAAGCTCTCCCCTGTCCTTTCTTGCTGTCGCTCCCCTCTATACTTCTCCTTACTATCCTCTCCCTTTCCCTGTCGTTTCCGCCGGCTGCAGCTCGGGTGCTTAAGATATTAGATAGCAATTGCCGCAGCCGGCAACACTCTTTTGCTTCCTTTTTTTTAAAAAAATAAACCACTACCACCAAGGCAGGAACACGATACCTATCAACGTGTAGAACGTGGAATTGTGTGAAATAAGACAGCCGCTAACAAGGTGAACGTACAAAGCAGGGGACTACTTGACGAGACCGCCACTGACTTCAGTGCGAAGAATGGTGAATGCAGCTATATATGAACAAATGCAAAGTCATGCGTGTATCTAGAAAAACTTCCGTCCCACCTCACTACTACATCGATAACATTTCGTTGGAATCAGCCTCATCATATAAGTGCATCGGCGTCCACATTACTTATTATCTTAACTGGTCTCTTCATACCGAGAACATAATTGAAAATGCTAATCGCATGCTTTGCTACTTACGTCGCAACTTCTTTAACGTTCCTTCCAATTTGAAACTACTGCTTTATCAAACACTAATACGATAAAAACTCGAGCATGCAACACGTGTATGGCACCCTGCTCATGACTTCATTAATGATCTTGAGCTGGTGCAAAATAACTCTGTGCGTTTAATCCTTGTTAACTACAACCGCACAGCTATGAAGTCTAATATCTGCCTCCCATAACTGACATCGCGTAGAAAAGTGTTTCGTATCACCCTGTTCCACAAGCTGTACCATCATCCCGCTCTTCGTGATCACCTCATCCCCCGTACAATTTCTGTATCCCGCCGCATTGATCATGATCACAAAGTTGGAAGTATGTCATGCAACAGAAAATGCTGCTCGCAGTCATTCCTGCCGCGAACCTCATGCGACTGGAACCACCTTACCGCAGAAGTTGCCGGCACTGAAAATTACGAGCAGTTCCGCGTAGCACTAGCTAACATTGTATATTCAGGCGCTGTTTAATGTTCATGTAATCAACTGTATTTTTCTCTCAGTTTTAGTATATTTACCATTCCCCCTGTGTAATGCCACTAGCCCGTTGTGCTCTAAGCGGTGCGGGCCGGGCTCTATTATTTTACTTTCCTTTTAGACAAGCCCACCCTAACATCTGTGTAATGCCACTGGCCTTGAGGGGTAAATAAATAAATAAACAGAGTAATATGCAAGCCTCTCACACAACATTCACTAATATTTCTTTCTTTCTGTAATAACAATTTGTAGACAGCCTAAAGGCTCATATTTCACTGACGTGAAGGTTCATTTTTCAGTCACAGTTCCATACTGTAGAGCGCAGGATAGCGCTTGTGCTGCATAGTTATTCTTCTGTGTGTGTCATTGTAGGCGCTATTGTTTGTTTTCTCAAGTACTATGCACCGTGTATCCCAAACTGAAGTTCTTCTAAATCTTCTTTGATATTAGCAGTTGCAAATTCAAGCCTTCTGCAGGATTTGAAGGAGGCCCAAGGAGACGAGGACTAATTTTATGCATATGCAAATGTAAACAGCTAATCTATCTGTACTATTGTAACTTGCATTCTTTTTTGCTTTATGTGCTGTTCTTATATTTCGTGCCATAATGCTGAATGTCGTGATTTTTGTATGTATTATAGTGTAAATTGATACTGTATGTCTGCTGTCAAAGTGTTTTCTTTTTCTTTACTGTAATGCGCGATTGTAATGTTTATCTCTTATATTGTTTGGTGTACTTTCCATGTTCTTTTAAAGTACCAACTTGTTTTTCCTACGTTCAAAACTGTCATCTAATGGTCCCCTGGGCCTTGTCAAGCTGTGTGCACAGCTTTTAGCCCAGGGTGACCAGCGAGATTTTTCTGGTAAATAAAGTGCATTGACTGATTTATTAATTCATTGATATGCAACTTACAAATGATTGGAAATGAGGGGAACATGTGCACAGGGCGGAAAGCGCGTGGTCTGCCAGGAAACACTGAGGTGGCCCCGAGAAGGGCCTTTAGTAAGGACGACATCCGTTTTGTGCCTCTTCACTAAGCAGCGACGACACGGCGTGCGCAGTCCTCGTTTTGCACGAGCTGTCGAAGCAATCCTTGGTAAAAAAAAACACGAGGGAACAAAGTCGTGCTGTGTATGCAGATGCGATCGCCTCGTGGTTCCATTCACGGCGAACAACCATCCGGCAAGCCTGGCTCTTTCGACGGATTCAGGAAACGACTGAAAAGAACAAAAGTAAGGAGCGAAGAAAGGTGCACTGCTTACAGGTTAGAACACAAAAACAAAGCTAGGCGCTGCACTCGGTTAACCCATTCAACGAGGCGTGGCGTGAGCTTTAAATCCGATTTCGACAAGGCGTGAGAAGTCGCTAAAGAAGCAAAGGCACACTGCACTGAATGAATGATATAGATAGACTAAGCGCAAGTCATAACTTCTCTAAAGCCACACTGCACTCGTTTAACCCTGCAACGAGGCCTAGCGCGGGTTCTGATGTCTGGCGCCGATTTCGACAAAGAGAGGGAACACGGCCGCGAGATTGATGCCCGCAATCTTCCAGGAAGCAATGAAGCGGCCCTGAAAAGGGCCGTTTGGAGCAGCTCTTCAACGTCAACCTACAGCGGCGTGGCGGCGAGCAGTAGGCCCAGCGTCCGCGGCGAACAATGACATCGGCTTCCGAGAAGCATATCCAGGGAACGACGCTGCAAAAAAAAAAAACAAAGTTTCGTTACAAGCACCGCAATTTGGTGAGTCCTCAATGCACGAGAAAACTTGCGACAATGTAGTTCAGTCCTTACCTCAGGGTTGAGAATGCGCACCCCCGACAAGCGCGTCAGCGTAGCTGTCAAACGGCGGTCCTCAAAGCGCGCCTGATGCGGATCCTTGTAGTGCCGCGGCAAAAACTTTAAATACGAGCACGACACTAGCCGCGTGCTCCTGGGGAAACGGCGAAAGCCGCAAGCAAAAACTGCACAGAAATTTCAGCTGGCTGTCGCCGCCGAGCGCACCACGCACGAACGCCATAGCTGCACACGCCTCGAAACGAGCGCGCCGAGGATCACGAAACGAATGCGGCATGCCCGCTCACCACGCACGCGCGGCGCGGCGGGTGCACCTAGCGATTCCCAAGGCGCTCTAGGGAGAGGTCGAGAAAGGCGCGCTGACGCCACGTCCGGTTGAGAACGAGGGCGAAGTCAAAAAACGTCACGGAGAAGCGCATCCCATCGACCAATCAGCGTTTCCAGCCTGCCGTCCCGCAAACGCTTCTCGTCCGGCTGCATAGTTCGACGGCGCTTGCACGCTACTCGTATAGTTGTGCTGGCGACGGACATTCAGCGGAGGTGACTTTTTTATATTTGTCGCTGTGTGCTGGAAGCAACTTGAGTTTTTCGGGCGCTTTTTTGTGCCCGAGCAGCAGCCGAAATGCCGGGTTGTTGCGCCTTCGGGTGCTCAACCCAGTCAGGAAAAGGGCTGGCGTTGTTTTCAGTGCCGCTTGCAAAAAACGACATTGTGCGACAGAAATCACGAACATTGCCTAACAATTACATGTGCTGCTTCTGCACTGCAGTCAGAGTTTGAGCCAGGTTGGCCAAACTGAAGCCCCTAAATGAGGTTTGCTTTTTCAGAAAAACTTATGAAAGGACATTAAGTGCAACAAGGGTATACAAACAGCTATTTGGCATTTAATGCGGCTTCTCAGCTGCTGAAGCAAGGCACATAATGCATCAGGCCTTTCTTTTTTAATTGAATACCGTGGCAGGAATGAGTCCCACAAGTTCTTTGGAAGGTAGCCATACGAAAGAACAGCAGCCAAATATGTAAACTTGCAATACACTCTGGCTTCCACTGAAACCAGCTGACTGAAGTCAGCAAAATTTTAATGTGCGTCTTTTTGTTTGTGTGAAATAAACTGGTTATGAATCCTTGAATTTTTTCGCCATATGCTTTTCTTTGACCTCTAACTTCGACAATACTGGTTATGTTCTATTGTAGGTTCACCTCGAACTATGATTTATGCAAATTAAAGCAACATGTAGCACAAATCCGTGTGCAATGCACGCTTCGAAAGGCCCTGCATCAGAGTCTGAAAAGCGTGAAACAGATTCCCCTGCCGACGGCAAATTTTATTTCGTGATAGTACGTGAATTTGACTGAGCGTGCGTGACACTTCTGTAATCGCGCATTGTGGCATACTATTCAAAACCCCGTAGTGGGGATGCTGTGTTGAAACAGCAGCATATAAGAGGTGCTGTAGCGGTAATGGTTTCATTGCAATAAAAAACGAAAAGATGCTTCCGACCGCGGCAATTCCTACCTGATGTCTTGCGCGAACGAGCTGCGGCAGCGGAAATAAAAGCAAAAGGGAGAACTCGGCAAGGGGTGAGCGAGAACGGACAGGGAAGAGCAATATACTGTACACTATTTATCAGGTACAAAAGTTCGCACCGCTCGGGCGTGACTGTCCAGGCGCAGTTATGAATTCTACTATGTGCGAGTGACCGTTGGTAGTATTTAAAATAATACGCTATATATAAAGCTGCGCGCGTGTCCGTGTTCTCTCGCGAACTAGGCCGCTGCACTACGACTGCAGTTTCGCCGCACTCGCCGTCTCCGACAAAACTCAACGCAAATCACATTCGGACCGCATTACTGGCACGTTTCCCCTCTATTTGGTAGACAACTCAGTTGCCACATTCTTTACTGCCCCTTACAGCAAAGCAGCGTGTGTTCTCTCGCGAACTAAAGTCCCTATTGAGAGCTAGGCCGCCGCCCGATGACTGCAGTTTCCCCGCCCTCACCGTCTGCGGCAAAACACAACACAGACCACATTCGGAGCGCATTACTGGCATGCCCCCTTCTCCTCATACCAAGCTCATTTGCTACATTTTTACTACCCCTTATAGCAAAGCCGCGACTCTGCATGGTCCGCCGTTCCAGTGCATACGACCGCGCCGCCGGAGCGCGTTAAGCCTGGCCCGCATGGAGCGTTTTTTACCCGCGAAATCGCGTCGCGCGCCCAACGCCCGCGCCGGCGTCGACGAATTCACTCCCGCATGGTCAGCAGCCGAGCGGCGCGCGCTACGGGCGACGTTGACAAGATGGCTGCGCCCTGCTCGCCCACTTCGGAATAAATACATGTCACCGCTGGATTCTTCGACGTGATAGCTCGCTCAGATGGTAGCGGTTCGCTTTTACTTCGCACAGCTCGCCCACGCGTAGAGGTATAAGCGATAACTAGCCTTTGTTTTTCAGATAATTTCGCGATTTTCAAGCTCTTAGGCCTAACTGTGTTTACCTCGCAAGAACGACACCTGGTGAAGCAGTTGTCTAGCTTTTATTCACTTGCTACATTTTCATCTATTAGCAGTTTTTCTACTTGGAACGAAAAAAGGCTCGCAATGCACCCATCGTAGTTATCAGCAATTACGGATAAAAAAATTCTTCAACACAGCGTTTATGTGCTTTGGCGTCTTGTCACTAGATGGCGCTACCGTTTACGCGTGCCCCTGATGGACGGCGCGGCCAGCTAAAAGCGACTCCTCCGAGAGACAACACGCTGCTCGGCCGTTTCGGCCGAGAAACCCGAAGCCCAAGCCTCGGTACTATAGTGAACTAGAACTCGGTACCCTCGGTGTGTCAAACGCCCGTGTTTCCGGATAATAACTATGCTTTCCGGGAAGCACGACGCAGTTTTGGTGGTCAAACTACAGTGCCAGAGAGAGCTCGCAAGCGCGTCTCTCTCGACCGGCGTGGCTCCGCCCAGAGTCACGTGACGCCCGTTCCGGCTCTCATTGGCCCTCTGTCGCTGCCCTCTCCTGGCGTCGGTGCGGCGTCGACGTTTTTATCTGTTTCGACAGAACCCGACGATTTGGCAAAGGCCCGTTTCACATGCATGCGATTCTCGCCTGCGACACTGCGAATTCGGTCGGTCTGCGACTGGAGAGGGCCGTCGGTCTAGTCGCAGACGGCCTGCGACCAAGTTCCGTCCGGTTGGAATTCAGTCGCAGCGTCGCTCTGCGACTGACCAATGGGCAGCGCCGAGACGGCACGTGACGTGACGTCATGCGCCGTTTCGGCGTGGGGTCACGTGGGAGTTGTTCCCGCGGCGTAAGCAAAACTATTTATTCTAATCAAAACGTACGAAATATTGCCTTGCATCTAAAAATACGCGGGTCATAACATCATCAACACATTCCGTGCAGCGGTTCCGTCCGGTTGGAATCCGTACGCAGCGTCATGTGATCGCGCTGCGACTGACCAATGGGAAGCATTGTGACGTCATGCACGTGCGGTCACGTGTAGCAGAACGAATGCAGCGGCAAACACAAAGTGTGTTTTGGTTGCTGCGCGCGCACGTGCGCACACAAAGATGTCTGCTCCTCGAGGTGTTGAAGGCTCGCGCGCGTGTTTTAATGAACTTCTCATAGATGAAGTAGAGAGGCGGCCACTTTTGTGGAACGTGAAATCGAATGACTACAGAAAAAATTCAAACAAAACTGGACTGTGGGAGGAGGTTAGAGACGCCTTGCGATCAATCGACCCCAACGGTGAGTACCACTTCTTTTGGTCCATTTTTATTTTAGTATGTTTTTTCTTCGCGCTGTTAATTGTAATGTCGAAGTTCTGATCATGAGTGATTGCGCCGCCCCTTGTTTGACAATAAACGATAGCCGGCTCGGAAGGTCGACGCAGGCAACATGTTCAATGCACGCTGTATATGTACGCAGCTGCACGTGCGGATTCTCGGCGTTTTAAACAGTGGTACTCTGCACTGCTTTGTTTAACGAGAACATAAAAACGGCAATGAACCGTAGTATAAAAAAAAAATATCGAAAACGTCTTTTGCTCGCATATTTTTCAGGCCTTGTAATTGTTTACACACTGCGAAGGCCAACCACGTGCACAGAGTGGGCTCTCATTTCAGTAAAATTTCTATTCCTTAAACAAGAAAACTGACACTAAGCGTAATGATGCCCAGTCTTGTTCACGAATTGGGACTACATGCCTGTGCCCGCTTAAGTACCGTAAATTTTGCCGCTCAGCGCGAGACGAATGCCTCCGAGTTTGTGTTACGGCTCGGTGGCGGCGAAATGGAAAAATAGTCACGTGCTGTGGACTGTCGGTTCGCTATAAAGGCACTCAAGTGACCGGAATCATTCTGGACCTTTGAAATTACTGTGGCAGCTTTGCCAACATTTCTGTGCTCAAACGTCGAAATAGCCTTATCCCGGCACCAAACCCGTCCTAGTTATATGTCTTGTGCTGTCACTATTTATTGTGGTATGCATTTTCACTCGCTGAAGTGAAGGCCCGTTCAGGGGAGTATCACTGAATATTCATTCAAAATATGAAGGAACCAAGCACTCGCCGAAACCAAGAAACAGATATGGGAATGTTTCTTAGTCATACTTGGCTCATTTTGCTGCTTTTAATGGAGTGTAGTTCTGTCAGTTTTGTTTTACACAAACAACTTGGGAACGCACTAGACAATTTCTGGAGCATGTGGGAAAGTGTTCATACTTCAATTCAGATAATTAATTTCATTTGTAGCTAACTTTCATACATTTTTCAGTTACAGTTGATTGTGTCCAGCAAAGATGGCGTAATTTAAAGGACACATATAGGAGGAAGCTGAGAGACCTGGAATGTGAATCAAGGAGTGGCGCTGGAGCGCTGCCCAAGAGCAGGTGCTGGGTGCACCTTGAAAGGATGCGTTTTTTAAAAGACCAGATGGAAGTACGCCAGTAAGTATTACTCCAGTGCAACTTTTCCACCCACATTTCATTTTACTTGTTTGCAATAGTTTCAAGCGGAAACATTTAGGCATCATTTTCACAAAAAAAATGAATGTTGCATGTACTGCTTCTCAGGGTGTATTGTTCATCCACCACAATAACTATTCAGTGTGATGCCTCAATTTAGTTTGTGCAGTTTCATTGCAGCTGCAATTTCGTGAATGCCAGGTTTGCGACATAGTGATCAGTAGAGTCACAGGTGTATTCGCAGTGCTGCTGTGAAAATCTATCACTACATTCTCTTAGTGATCAATGTTTACGTAATGTGACCATCCTGCAGAGGACACAGCAGCATGGAGGTGGTGGCTGTGCAAGAAGCTGTCGAAGACCACCCACGGCTAGGATCTCCAGCTGCAGATTCAGCAGCCTCTTTCCATGACATTTTTTTGAGCCCTGAAGTGCCGCAGCCCAGCACCTCACAGTCTGTGGCTGTGGATGAGGATGAAGGCACGACGAGCCAGTGTGCAGGGAATGGCCCGCCGCAGCCCAAAAGGCGGAGGAAAGCTCGGGAAGAGCCAGACGTTGTGAACGCACAACTTGCGACTGTTCGTAGTGCGTTACTGGCGCACAGGCCAGCAGATGCAGATGAGCACTTTTTGCTATCGTTGAGACCATATGTGGCAGCTGTGCCAAGCAGTATGAGACACCATATGCAAATGGAACTTCTCAACATTGTCGGGCAGTACAGTCAGGGAGTTTATCCCACTCCCCTGATGATAAATCCAGAATGAATAAGTAATAAGGGTGTAATTACTCATTGAGATCCACCCAAGCACAGCCATACGGCTACAAAGGAAAGCTATGCAGCTTTCCTTTGTAGCCGTATGGCTGCGCTCGGGTGGATGTCAGTGAGTAATTACGCCCTTATTACTTATTTATTACGTTATTTATTTATTTATTACCCTTATTACTTATTATTTATTACTTATTTTACTACTTGATGATAACGACAGAATAAATAAGTAATAAGGGTGTAATTACTCACTGACATCCACCCAAGCGCAGCCATACGGCTACAAAGGAAAGCTATACAGCTTTCCTTTGTAGCAGTATGGCTGCGCTCGGGTGAATGTCAATGAGTAATTACACCCTTATAACAAATCTACTCCACCTTGGGGGATTCCCCTACTCCCTGACTGTACTGCCCGACAATGTTGAGAAGTTCCATTTGCATATGGTGTCTACAAAGGAAAGCTATACAGCTTTCCTTTGTAGCAGTATGGCTGCGCTCGGGTGAATGTCAATGAGTAATTACACCCTTGTAACAAATCTACTCCACCTTGGGGGATTCCCCTAAACATTTGATCGATCAGAATAAATAAGTGTGAAGAGTGTGAAAACTGTACTTTTACGCGTAACAAGAAAAAAATTTGCTAGCATTTTTCCGTACCAGCTTGGAAATAGAACTGTCCTCGAAGTCGACAAATACAAATACCTTGGCGTTACCCTAAACAATAAGCTGACATGGTCAACTCATATCTCGGATGTTTGCTCAGCAGCGCTAAAAAAATTGTGGTTCATAAAGAGAAAGCTTAAAAACGCGCCTGTAAGGACTAAAATGTTAGCCTACAATGCAATAGTGAGATCGAAGTTAGAATATGCTTCCGAACTCTGGGACCCGCATACCATGAAAGACACAAAAGAACTTGAGCGAGTACAGAGAAAAGCAGTGAGATTTATACACGGGAAATATGCCAGGAAGGATTCGCCGTCCTCAATAATGTTACAAAATAGAACACAGACACTTGAAATATGCAGAAAAATTAATCGTCTTGTACTACTACATAACACTCTTTCTGGAAAAAATAATATGACGCTACCAGCTTCTGTATGTCGACCTTGTACGAGGAGAACACGACACAGTCATGAGTATTTCCTTGCACCGATCTTCGCGAAAACAAACGCTTACAAGTACAGTTTTTTCCCTCGAACGGTAAACAATTGGAATTCACTTCCCATTAGTGTATTTCAGTCAAACGATTTCATGGCTGCATTGCAAAATCATTTTTGTGCAAGTTAGCGATGTTGACGTTCTCATTTGTGCTTCTTTTTGTGCATTATGTTCATTTCATGTTGCATTGTATACGCTTTTCTGTGCTTTCTTGTTTGTGATATGCCCCTCCTGCTTGGGCCAAAGTATTGGCCTGCAGTATTACTAAATAATAATAAATAAATAAGAGATGCGGTATGTATGGCACCACATTTATTTCACTGTGCTGCAGTTGTGAAAAGAAAAGATGGAGCAAAGAAGCCACGGCAAGTTATTACCTTGTAAGGCTCATAGAACAATAGTATGAATGTGCTTTACTCAATGCCATGTGTTCAGGGGGAACAGCTGAAACAGGCTTTATGTTTTTTTCGCATACTATGCCTGTGCTGCAACCTATTACAAGACAATATTATCTGCACTGGAAAAGAGAGAAAAACAGACAGTAGCACTTGCTTTTTTTGGTACAAAAGACGAATGAATAAGACCTGTTGACCACACGTGGCACACTGATGACAAAGACAAGGAAAACTGAGCTACCAGGACATTACAGTCACAAATATCTTGTTTCAATTGCCTAAAAAGAGAAGAGACTGCCCACTGCATTTACGTAGCCTAGCCATGGTTTCTGATTATGCTACCAAGAAACATGGACCCGAACCTCCACAAAGACCGAAGAGAGGCAAGGGCCGACTGCTTACAGAAAACACACTCATCCCAGGATACAACAGTGTATGTCGACACTGCCACATATGCCATGACTAGGGGACAAGGCACCAACAACGCAGTGGCAACTGTAGTCAACTCGGAATTACACGAGATTACCAGCGTCTCACTGCAAGACAGCACGATAGCTGAGGCTGAAGAAGCGGCCGTCGCTCTAGCGGCAGCGGAGGGCTATCGGACTGGGCGCTCACTGACAATTCTTACTGATTCACAAGCAGCCTGCCGCAACTATCTTTGCGGCAGAGTCGGTCACAGAGCGCTCCGCATACTCCGCTCTGTAGACTGCAAGATGCAACAAGCACATGCAAAACCACACAAGCCGATCAAACATAAGATCATCTGGGTACCGGGGCACACGGGGGTGGCAGGAAACCAAGAGCAGACAGGATAGCTCGAGGATATACTAACTACCGAGCATCCAACGTCAACGACCTTGAGGAATCCCTGCCAGTACCTCAGGAATACTCGGCCATACTCAACAACTACAAAGGCAGCAGGATGCGGTACCCACCACCGCACAAATCTTTAAACAAAGAAGAGGCTGTCACATGGAGACAACTTCAAATGGGGTCATATCCAAATCTAAACACACTAAGTAAAATTCACCCCACACTTTACGCACACAATTGTCCGTGGTGCCACGAAAAACCTACACTGTATCACATCACATGGGCATGTCAAAAAGCCGACATCGTTCCAGTTATACAAAACCCAAGGGTGGAATAATGGGAGGGTCTGCTCTCCAGCGACTGCCGCGATGACCAGATCGGTTTGATACGGCGAACTCGGCTGACGGCAGCATCCAGCAGAGCCCTGGAAGCGTATTCGCCAACTGCAGCCTGTACAGCCACAAGGCTTGAAACCACGGTGAATGATCACGGTGACTGAAGATTGTCACAACGGCTTACCTAAAAGGGGTAATTATTCACTAAATAATGCTTAAAAGTCTATACCAACCTATTGTT
The DNA here is from genome assembly GCF_055824585.1 of Amblyomma mixtum. Lineage (NCBI taxonomy): Eukaryota > Metazoa > Arthropoda > Arachnida > Ixodida > Ixodidae > Amblyomma > Amblyomma mixtum. The sequence goes on from NC_143021.1 coordinate 144,152,452, forward strand.
ACTAACCATGTAATATTTAGTTTAAATTCAAAACTGATATTCCAGCGCTGTGAATAATCTGTGTAAAAGTGTGCAGAAAATGTTTTGAAAATCTTAAACGGCGTTCTATGCCACTAAGCATCACGATTTGCGACCTAAAAGGTAAAGGAAATAAAAAATGTATTAAAAAAACAATAAAATTACAGTACAGAGAGCGGAGTCGAACGGCCGACCTTCCATACGCAACACGTGCCTTTAATCCACTGCGCCATAGCGGCGATGTCAAGCCGTCGTTCTGAATGAATATTTATAACCTGCCTTAATGGTAGCTGCTACCTGCCGGTGGGCGGTGCTGTCATCGCTGGCTGTACCGGCTGCATTTGGCGAACACGCGCCCTGGAATAGGGGCAACCGACCGTTGCGGATGGACTCATCTGACCACATAAAAAAAAAACACTTGTGCTAGAGCCAAATAAAGTTGTCCTATCCTATCCTAAGTGGTACGGGAATACAAGGAATAGGCAAACACTGGATAGAGAATAGATACAGCTCCACAAGTGTAATCTATATGCATACAAATATTCACAAAACAAATCGTCGCTCCCTTCACACATGTCAGACAAATAATGCAAACATGCATAAGTACACATTATATACACTATATACACAAGCACATCTAACATTGCGTTATACAGCAGTCACAATGAATGAGTACTGAGCATGCAGACGTCTACAAAGCAACCAACACAGGTTCCACATCTGACCGCAGGGCTCAGACAAAAATGTAGCCATGTTATTGGCGTTGATCATAGCCATAGCTTAAAAAAATGAAAGCTCAAGAAAGCACCATGGCATTACTCCTGATAAAAGGATCATATTGAGAAAGTGTGTACACCAGTGCTTCTTATTGCCCTTGTACAGACACGAGATTGCTGTGATGAACTCTACACTTTACAACACAGACTGCCACGGTGGCTCAGTGGTTATGGTGCTCGGCTGCTGACCCGAAAGCTGCAGGTTCGATCTCAGCCGTGGCGGTCGAATTTCGATGGGGGCAAAATTCTAGAAGCCCGTGTACTGTGCGATGTCAGTGCACATTAAAGAGCCCCAGGTGGTCGAAGTTATTAGGGAGCCCTTCACTACGGCGTCTCTCATAGCCAGAGTTGCTTTGGGACGTTAAACCCCCAATAAACCTTTCCGAAAACCTTGCTGCACACGTGACAAAATGTTATTTTCAGCTAGATAGAAACTATGTGTTCAAGTAACTTGTAACAGGAAGAGGTGATAGAAATTGGTCGATAGCTAAAGAGTTAGGTTATCCCCCTTTAACTGGTACGATGCCGGCCATCCACCAGTACATCACCTGAAAGTATAAAACCCAAGAGAGAGATCTTCGTTAAAAAGGTTTAGGGGGGTTTAACATCCCAAAGCGACTCAGGCTATGAGGGACGCCACAGTGAAGGGGCTCTGGAAATTTAGACCACCTGGAGTTCTCTTAACATGCGATGACACTGCACAGTAGATGGGCCTCTAGAATTTCGCCCCATCGAAATTTTATTGTTAAAAAGATCTTATTATGGCCGCAACCCGGCAGATGCACGCTGCCATGGTACAGCACCGGCAGCACTAGAAAAATAAGAGCAAAAAATGTCTCGCGCTTCAGCTGCTGCCCTAGAGAAATTATGGCCAGCAGGAGGCTGCAGGCCCAGCATCGCTGAGCCTCCATCAGCTGCCAGCGTAGAGCGCCATTGTCCTTCGGTTACGTTACCGAAGTGGTCCTCGTGGTCCACGTATTGCCCATCACTGTAGTAGGCGTCCCCGGTGAGGAAGTTGTGCAATGCGCATGTTGCCAACACCACAAAATCCGCATTTTCCGGCTTAAGGTTGATGACACGCCGAAAAATGCGGAAACGCGATGCCATCACGCCAAATGCACTTTCGATGCACCTCCTGAAAATAAATAGCATATATGAATAGATGTTCTGAGAACAGCATTTCAGACCATAATTTACCTTGCCCGGCTCAGGCGATAATTGAAGACCCTTTTTTCTTCTTCCTGGCACCTGCCAGAGTAGGGCCTGAGGAAATCAGGTCGAAGTTGAAAGGCTTCGTCCCCAATAAATACGTGGGGTGCGACAACTGCAGAGCCGGGAAGTTTCTTGGGGGCTGGCAGGCCAAGAACACCTTGCTCGAGGCACTTTCCGAACCTGCATGCACTCAGTGTGCCGCCGTCACTCTGCCGACCGTAGCCACCGACGTCAACCATAATAAATTTCAGGTTGCTGTCGGCAACCGCCATCAGTACAATGGAGTATGTGCCCTGCAAGGAACCAAAACAATAAGCATTCTTGCTGAAACCTAACAAAGCACTGGTAGTACCTTGTAGTTGTAGTACAGGCTTCCAGAATTGGGTGGCGCCTGTATTTGTACATGCTTTCCGTCCACTGCGCCCACGCAGTGGGGAAAATTCCACTTTTGGTGGAAACCATTCGCGATTTCGCACCACTTTTCAGTTGTTGGCATCTGAAATAAAAATTTGCCATGCCATCAGATGCACATTTATGAGCGGGGGTGGTGTAAGAGATCAGATTGTTACATGGAGGCAGTGATGGTATATTTATAAATTCAAGTGCTAATGGAGATTTCAAGGGTATATTGAACACAGACCTCGAGTTAACACAGCAAGAATAAACATTTTTCTTGCACCAGCATTATAACGACACTGTTCATCTGCATTACACAAGTCCATTAATGCTGCTTTATTTAATGCTTTCAGTGTATCTTAATATTTGTATTTTTTAAAAAAGTGAATAGACATGCAATGCGTAAACACTCGTAGCGGCATAGGCTTCTGGCACTTCCCGTACTAGCACTGTAGAACTGAAAACAAAACTGCTGTAAGAGACTAAACAAAAGCAGAGTAGACAGGACGAGCATTACATTCCGGTTTCTCAGTTAAAAGCCTACGCTCATCTGGCACTCTTTAGTTTGTTTTTATTCACACCATGCCCACTGACCCCTCATCACACATTCCTGGGAGCTTTTGTACAACTGGAACCACTGAATTATGTCTGCAGTCATTACGTGCCAATTTCCTCACGAAATGAAGGAAGAAAGCATGGGTCATGTGGCCATCATCCCCCCAAAAAATGCATGCATGATCACTAAAGGATGTAAAGTCTTCAGGTATACATGCCATAAAGCATACCTTTAAGCAGAGAGGTTGCAACACCTTCCACAGGAGCCGACATGTGAAGTGAATGATCCCGGCTACTGTGGAGATGCCTACCCTGAAGGACAAGGCCACCTCCTGCATATGCATCCCCGATGCCAAGTACCTAAAAGACAAAAGTGGAAGAGAAGGTGAAGAAAGTTAATGCAAGATTTATGGCACTGAGCAGTCCCTCCAAATTTAGAAAAACTTTCCACATTCTTTTTCTCAAAACTGTGTCGCTCCAATTAAATACCGAAGCGATTGTCAAAAACACAGTTTTTGCCCCGATATTGCAGCTCAGTTTTACGAATGTCTCTTACGAAGGTAAGAGACATGACCGTTGCCCGTTCTGGTATGTGCGGTGACTTTTCAGACTTCCAAGTCCACGACCACTGATTGCAGAAATGACAGAATTATTGGGATGAGAACAAGAATCTGACATCATAAATCGGCCGCAGACGTATAGACACCCCACGAACTTGCACGCAGTAAAGCCACTAACCTGAGGGTGATCGCGAGCCTCATTCGTGAAGGAAGAGGCTCACGTGTCACGTAATCTTTTGTGAGTGCATCCTCCAACAGCGCATGGAGTTCCTCGAAACGCTCCGGCGTCATCCGGTAGAACTTCCGAAAGTAATCTCGGTCTCCCGAGATCAGGAGTGGCATCTGCACACCACGATTATGGCTAGACTCAGCAAGCAGCAAATATGCGGAAAAACACACAAGGCGACATTAAAAGTTCTCAACTCACGGCTGTGTAAAATTCAGACTCCGCCTTCCTGTTTTCCCAGACTGGCCGCACCCACCAACGCCTCGGTGTCGGCAGGCCCTCCAACAACTTCTTCTTCTCGAGGAGGCAGTACTCCTCGAGCAACAGGAGCCGGCGATTTTCGGCATCGAAGGAAGCGGAAAGCGCCGGCGTGTCGACGTCTTCCGCTTCACAGACGCTGTCTGGGTCCATGGCAATCAGCAACTTTTTTTTCTCGAGGAGGTAGTACTCCTCGAGTATCAAAAGGCGCACGCCTTCGGGGTCGTATATTCCGACTGTCGCCATTGCCAAATTGAGGAGAGAGCCCGAGCAGCGCGAGCCCAAGCGTTATATCGACGCCTTGGTGGCCCGCGCTATTTTCACGTCTCAATGGTTTCATTCAGCGCACCACCGTACTTCTCGAATAATTCAAAACTGTTTACTTTACTAAAAAGATAAGAAATGTTACCTGGTATCTAAAAGTACGCATGAAAAATATAACATAAACACATTCCATGTTTCATTACAGTCGTGTTTATTCACGGGTTGCATGAGCAGACATCTAGCAACCCTGCCTGTCACGCCGACCGAATTCGTTGAGTACGCGTTGCATGTGAAGCCACTGCCCGAAAATCGCACTGCGGCGTCACCGACTAGGACGACTATTTTCGTTCTAGTCGCAGCATGTGAAACGGGCCAAAAACGTCCTCTCCGGCGGCAAAAAAACGCTCCGGTGCCGTCGACGCCGACGAATCGCCCGGAAAAACGCTCCATGCGGGCCACGCTTTAGGAAGAACATGGCGGACGACGCGAGCAGCAGGGGAAAGGGCGTTAGGAGAGGAGGGACTTGTCGCTACTTAGCAAAGCTGATCTAGGGACTTTAAGCATGCCTATGTAGGGCGTAAGCCACCGGCTCCAATGTGGGACCGCAGCAGGAATTATGAGGCATGCGACGCGGGCGGCGTGCTAAGGAGATGGGTACAAGGTCGCCACACTAAAGGGCGGCGCAGAGCGCACGCGAGTCGGAGGGGGACGCAGCATGCAGGGAACCAAGAAAAGGGGAAGCGCCGTTCTAGCACAGGCGAAACTAATCAGCCTCGCGACTTTTTGGAAACCTCATCTGGTAGCCCCGCCGTCCGACCGCGACCGCGCAGGGCGCGGCTGAAGAAAAGGAAGCAATGGATTCCTTGAATCACATGATGGTTTCCACGTGCATTCCAGCACTAAGCATTTTTGTATTTACTGTTTGCTTTTATTCATGTAATCAACTGTAAAAAGAAAAATGAAAGCAAACCAAGTTTTGAGCTTTTGTGCCTGAGTGAATTTTGTACTTTTCGTTAACTTTCATTGTAGTCATGTAACCTTGACGACGCTTGTTTTTAAGTAATGTTTGTAATGCGCAGTTCAGTGTAGCGCGAACGATTTCCTTTGTGAGCTGTAATCTCACCCGCGCTATTATCTATGTTTTGTTATTTGACGGCATCACTTCGTTGAGATTTGATGCGAACTGCCGTGCAGCAGACATTTGTATATAAGTTTAGCTGCGCTGCGAATTGTGAGAGTGCCCGCTGAGGCACGAAGGTACAGCGAAGTAATTCATGGGCGAATGTGGCGTAGTCCCTCGCGTAGGTGCTGCGAGATTACTTCGAGCTGTAATTTTGTTGGGTCGGTTTCGTGGTTTGGCACGTGAACTTAAACTGCTCCGATTATTGTGTTATAGTGCCCGCTGACACTCAGGCACGAACGAGGCCATTCGTGGCCATTGTAGCTTAGGTAGCTCGTGTAAGCTCCCAGATGATGCTACCCTTTTAGCCGAATTGAGTTTTGCAGAACGTTATCGCTTCGACAGTGTTTGTTCTGCGATTTTGCAAGTATTTGTTACACGCTAGTGTCCGCTGACGCAGAGGCGCGAGCGAAGTCTCTCCTGGACATTGTAGCACACGTAGCTCGTGTGAGCTCCTAGAGGTACTACTTTGTGTAGCCGTGTGAAGTTGCGCAGACTGTTTCTTCTGCGAGGTTTGTTGTGCAAGTTTCGCACATTTATGTCGTGTCTGCTGCCATTCAGAACGAAAGGAAGACGACATAGGCAATTGTCGTACTTAAGAATACCAAGTAGTTTGGGGCAAAATTAAAGCCTCTGTCTTACCTCTCGGTTGACTCCTCCCTGCCCGGGTAATATCCGTGAATCGTTTCTACTTGTCCGACCGATTCTAGACCAATTCTAAATTTTCCCTCTGTTTCTTGAAGTGTCATGCATTATGACAACACTTTGAAGAGGTCCAACACCTGAACCGTGCATCGGCTTACGCACTTCGTGTTCGTTCAGGAAAATTTTGTTTCGTTAAAGGGCCACTGACCAGGGTCCGGACATTTTTGAAAAACAAGCCCACTGCATAGATGAGGCATCGAAGATAACCTCTGCAAAATACTAGAGCCATGCGCGCCCCGAAAAGCTGCGAAAATTCAAATCAAAGCCCGTTCGTTCTTTCCTTCCTTCAAAAACGGGCCCGGCCCACTACTCTGCACCCCGCTGACGTCAAGGGGGGGCTACTTTCGCTAAAGGCACTCCATTGGTGCATCGTTCTGACTGACGGGAGAAGGTTGGGCGTAGCCTTGGCGTCGCGTCGTCTGCACAACGCTTTCCGCAGCGCCTTCTGTTCTGGCTCATGCCTACAAACCCGCATGAAGGAACAAAAAAAAAAAACTGCGGAGGGAGCGTGCGGCGACAGCCTTGAACCATAGCCATAAAAAGTAAAAAAACAGTAAAACTGAGGGAGTTGGCTCGCCCCCCCCCCCCCCCCCCCCCCCCCGCCGTGATCCCGTCACGAGACGCTCTGCGTGCGCGCTCCCTTCTCAGTTTCTTTTCTTCTATGCGAGCCCCCCAAAACAAGGTTTTAATTAGTAGTGCAGCAGAGCCTTTCCCTCGCTCGCCCACTTTACCGCTCCGCACACATACCGCTTATCTTTCGTGCATCTTGCGTACGCCTTGACTCCAATGAATGACATATGCTTTGGAGCGGAGAAAAGACACAAACACACAGAACACAAACACGCATGGAGAAAAGCAAACGGGCGGTTGCCGGGTCCGCGCTTCGCCGTGTGTTTCGAACACAACCGACTTCCGCCCCTCCGCTCGTGAAACGGTGGGGAGGCCTAAAAGAAAATGAAAAGGTGGCTCGTTAACTGGGAATGACAAACAGATGTATGAAAGGATGCGCTCGCTAACAAGTCTAGGTGGTCGAGCCGATCGCGCCTCTCGATCGTTCAGTGTGCGGAGAAAATGCAAAAACCAAGAAAAGAATTCTATTGAAGGCGGGGCCATGACGTCGCCCTGTGACGCACTCCACAGACACCACGCCTCCGGCTTACACCGGAAAAGGAAGGGGTGATTTTGCCTTGCCGAGCCTACTCGACGAGGAGCGGGAGAGAAAAATTTCGAGGAGGGAATGGAAGGAGAGGAGGCTCGCTCAAAGTGAGGTAGAGAGTGTCTGCTGGCCGCGGGTGGGCAGGGGGCCTTTAAATTTTAGAGGGAAGTTTGAGTAATCAGTTTTCTTTGGTTTTGGTCTGGCGGGGCGAGGCAACAGACGGCACTTGCTTTTGCTGTGTGTGGCTTGACGTTTGTGGTTCCGTTTGACTCGCCTTCCAGAGAAATTCCGAGAGCTGGACATCGACAGCTGATGAAAAGGGGCCTGGAGAAGTGCGGAACGAGAGCCCCTTCTCGCACGTCCTGTCAGCCGAGCTGCGTAGAAGCGGCTCATCTTCCGGACGCATTGTCTGGTGGCGGGGGTGCTGTTGGGTTTGGGATGCGCCCCCCCCCCCCCTCTGCCTGTGTGGATTAAGGCAGCTCGCGGTCCCCTCCTGCCTAAGTGGATTAAGGCAGTGGACCCTGACCGGCGAAGGCCGAAGATGCGGCGGGGGCTGGCAAAGACGGCTGCAGCGGCAGAAGCAGCGGCGAAGGTCAACGAGGGGTGCTGTAGCGCCTGTGATGCCTCCCCTCCTGCCTAAGTGGATTAAGGCAGCGACCTTCCAGGACCGTGGGACCATGGTCGCAGCGGCGAAGGTCAAAGATCGCCGAAGGCCGAAGATGCGGCGACGATGGCGGCGTTCCGTGGCCGAGTCGACCCTCGGGTCAACGGACAGAGTGGTGGTGTGCTTAGTGAAAGACAGCAGTGTTTCATTACTGAGCCTCTACCCTCTCCCATCAACCGAGCGGCGAGAGAGCCCCACGGCCCAGCGCCGCCCCTGCCGTGGGCGGTATCAACAGTGTCCACGTCTGCCCATGCGATTGGATGTCATCCTTCGAACTATATTCCCCAGACAGGGATCTGGGGAATCCGTGTGTTATTTAACGAGGTGTTGTTTTGGGGACAGCAGAGCACTCCTGTTGACTCTTCAAGAAGCTCCCTTTCACTGAGATTCATTCTCAGTTACCATTGTTGTAAATAATGTAAATATTCCTGCATAAACTTCTCAATTCCTTGTTTTATCTCGTCGTAACCCCGTCTCCCGCCTTCCTCGTCCCTTCTCCGGCCCGACCACGCTCACCCGATCATAATAGCAGATAGCTTTTGATAGCGTGAAGAGTGCTGTCTGCTCAGATAGGTGTATGGCTAAGTTTGATGCACAACGTCCAACGATTATTTCTGCAGATGCTTCGTCGTACGGCCTAGGAGCAGTTTTACTGCAAGTACAACCGAATAAAGAAAAGCGGCCAGTTGTTTTTGTCTCAAGGTCATTGACACCAACTGAGATGCGCTATGCGCAAATTGAAAAGGAGACTTTAGCTATAACATGGGCCGCGGAACGTCTCGAAAGCTATGTGCGTGGACTGCACATTGCTGTAGAAACAGACCACAAACCGTTGGTTACCTTGCTAGGAAAAACTCCACTTGATCTGGTTCCGCCTCGCATTCAAAGGTTCAGAATGCGGCTAATGCGGTTCAGCTTCGAGGTGCAGTATGTCCCGAGCAAAAATCTCGAAATAGCTGATGCACTCTCCAGAGCACCAGTGGCAGGCCAAAAGACGGAACTTTCTTTCGGTCCATGAAGTCTACTGTTACGTTGCCGGCGTTTTAGTTGAGCGAGTCGCAGCACTTCGGGCTAGCAGCCGAAGAACAGGCGAAGGACGAGACTTGTCGTACGTTGTGCCGCTACGTCCGTGAGGGGTGGCCTAGTCTACATTCGTTATCGGCCGTTTTGAGGCCCTATTGGCAGGATCACGCCGTTCTGAGCATATGTAAAGGTGTCCTCATGCACGGAACTCGCATTGTTGTGCCACACTGCCTTAGAAGCAGAATGTTAAGGCGGAAGCCTTTAATGCCTCATCGTTGTAAGCAGGAGCTGTCGACAGAAAATGTCACACTTTTCAATTGGTCGAAACGGTCGTAACGTCACAGTGCGCGAATTTCAAACGGGGCCAATTGTACTTTGCCTACTAACCATGCAACCAATTAAAGGGATCGTATAGTGATGCTCCAAGTAAGTTTGACTGAGTTTAGTTAATTCCTTACTTAACCAGTTAGCCTAATTGACCTTTCTAGTCAGACCAGATAAATAAATAAAACCGAGTAGGAAATTGGCCGAGCACGGGAATCGAGCCCCGGTCTCCGGAGTGCGAGTCGAGCACGCTACCACTCCGCCATGCCCGCTCGACAGTTTGGAATGAGCAAAGGTGAGTCTAGTGAATACGGTGTCTTCGTTCACTCCCATCTTCCTCCCTTCCCGTTACGGCGACGTTTAGGTGTCCACCGAGATATGAGAGACAGATACATTTCCTTTCCTCGAAAACCAATTTACCGACGAGCAAGGCGTATTTGTCCGCGTTCCAGATTGGTCCAAATTGTCGGGACGTCACCGCGCGCGAATTTTGACGGGTGTCCACCGAAATATACGAGGCAGTTACTGTGCAACTTGCTTTCCTCAAATACAATTTTCGACTAGTGTCTACTGAGATATGCGAGACAGTCACTGCGTAAATTCCTTTCCTCAAATACAATTTTCATTTTCTTCATTACGGCCCCTTTTTCTCTTTCACTCACACTTCCTCCCTTCTTGTACGGTGCGGATCAGGTGTCCACCGAGATGACAGAGAATTACAGCCCCATTTCCTTTCCTCAAAAAGCGTTGCGTTCAAAGGGCAACGCATCGCTCCGAACGGGTGGTGGCGTTCCTTGGACTCCGTGGCAGCGCTACAACACGCTGTCGCGTTCCACTCCTAAAGGCGAAGCTTAAGCGTCATCAATTGGCAGTTAATTAATGCACCAACAAAATGTACAGTGAACAATCGCGTAGCAGAATGCAGCACTCAGGCTTTCGCCTTTCACAACTTTAGCCGCTAAAGTCCCTCGTAATTTTTAAAACTGCTTCATGAGGGCCACCAGGGTGTTGTAAGGTGTAGAGCAAGGGCAAGGGAGTCCGTGTGGTGGCCAGGTTTAGGCGCTCAGCTTGCGGTATTCATTGCCGACTGCCGCACGTGTTCCTAATTTCGCTTCCAGTCGTGCGAGCCAATGATTCCGACCGAGACACCTTTTCGGCCATGGCAAAGGGTTGCCGCGGATATCTGCCTTGTGAGAGGCTGTAACTACTTGGTCATCGTTGATTACTTATCTCGATTTCCAGAATTGTGCCCGCTGACCTCTCTTAACAGCACAGAAGTTATTTATCATCTTAAGAAGGTGTTTTCTACCCACGGTATACCGGAAACGCTGGTAACCGATAACGGTGCTCAATTTGTCAGCCAGGAGTTCAGCCAGTTCGCGAAATGTTATGAATTCAAACATGTGACGTGTAGCCCTAGGTACCCGCAGGCAAATGGGGAGGTAGAAAGAATGGTAAAAACGGTGAAAGAGCTGTTGCTAAAATCTGGTGACCTACATCTGGCTTTGTTAGCATACAGGAACACGCCGGGACCCCTAGGAAAAACGCCAGCAGAGCTACTCATGGGGCGGCGCCTTCGCACTACCTTGCCTCTCCACCCAAAGAAGCTGGCACCCAAGACCCCCAATCTCAAAGAAGCACGGAAAAAAGACGCAGCTTTCAGGGAGACTAAGCGGCAAAATTATGATCGCCGGCATGCTGCCCGACATATGTTCCCGTTGGTGCCAGGTGATTCTGTTTGGGTCAAGGACTACAGGCGGGAAGGTGTGGTGCTTCAGCGTGCAAAGCGGCCACGCTCGTATATTGTGGTTTTGGAGAGCGGGGGCCAGATTGAACGAAACCGGCGAGCGCTAATCAAGCACGCGCCAAACAGAGGCTCGGATTCCAAGGACGGGGAGTATGAATTTTTATCTAGCCTAGACGGTACAGAGGAGAACGGAAACTCTGTTTCTATTGCACAAACTGTCCCAGACGGTCCCGAGGAGAACGGAATGGAAGCTCTCCCAAGTGATCCGTTGCAGCCGCCGCCAGAAACCTCTTCGCCTGCGGTACAGGGTGAACATGTCACACGCTTTGGTCGAAAAGTAAGAAAGCCAGAACGGTACGGTATTTGTGGATGCCACTCATGGAACCATTGAATCGTTGTTGTATTTTGTTTCGCAAGTTGCTGCTTTAGTTTTCTCAAAGGGAAAGGGAAGATGCGGTGTTATCGATCCTCGTGTGATAGTATCTATCGTAGCAAGTGCACGTGTACTCTTGTGATGCTCGGCGCATGCGTGACGTACTCAGTGTCTGTATATATACTTGTCAGGTTGCAATAAAGGAGGCTTTTTAGAGCGCAGCTCTTTGGCGTCCGTTCCTGGGTTTCGCGTCGTCGTCGGCGTTGTCGTCGGCGTCGGCCTCGTAACCAGCTCCGCCCCCCTTTCATCCGCAGCTGGGGTTGACTCACTATCGGCGTCAGCGGCATCAGTCAGTCGCTGCTATCTCTTCCCACCTCCCTTTATCGTGTTGTCCGCTTGCTGCGCGCGCTTCTGCCCCCATCGTTTGCCGCTGGGTGTACACGCCGCCCCCCTCCCCCCTCTTCCTGCGAGTCTCCGGTTGTCAAAGCGCCGGCTCGAACTTAATTTCTTTCTTCGCTCCTCCTCCAATGCAACCCCTGTGCGGTGGCAATCAGAGAGCCAGATCGGTGGCGGCGGATCTGTATATGTGCACCGCCCGAGCCGAAATTGCCGCTGCCGTTCGCCCTGTGCGGTGGCAATCAGAGAGCCAGATCGGTGGCGGCGGATCTGTATATGTGCACCGCCCGAGCCGAAATTGCCGCTGCCGTTCGCCACTGCGAAATTATCAGCCAGTTCTTTCTGAGCCATGAGCGAGACGACCGATGGAAGTCCTCCGTCTGCTAAAAAAAAAAATTCTGTGATAGCGCATACATGTGTTGCTCGATTTCTTTCCCTCAATCTATCGAAAAGGTGAAACAGCTTATTTGCTGCGCTCAAATTTCGCATTAGGAAGTAACGTAATCGTCGGTAATTTTTCCTTTGGGCGTGGGCCTGGGGGCCACGCACAAGTGCTCATCGATGCGTCGTCCTGCGAAACACCACACCGCTAACGGTAACAAGGTACACGGTATGCTAAAGGTGTCTATTTTCTAGAACTTCGTTGACGACTTCGAGAACGGGATCCATCGTAACGCTGGCAAAACGCCGGTGCAAACGTAAACGAAGAGACGGTAGCGACGGCCGCAATAGCCGATAGATGCCTTCAACGTGCAGCCGGCGGTAGTTTTCCTTTCGGCTGCTGCCAGGCCGCACTGCTGGTCGCCAGAAATCACGGAGTCTGCGTTACGTCATGTTCACGTCGTGTTTCACGTCACTTAGTCCTGTGTCGTCATAAGAGAATCCCAAGTTTGAATCAGAGCGGCGGGAAAAACTTTTTCAACTTCGAATCCAAATTTCCTAGAAATAAATGCATCTTTCGCTGCCAGCCAAGTGGTAACAAAGCTATGAAATGCCGAACTATCGGATTTTGCTTTTAAAAAATATTAATAGAGCTCTCCTCACTGTCCCTTTAAAGCGAAAACTTTTAGAACGAAAGGCATACGTTAATGCATGCGCACAGTACTAAAAGCCTCTATTACGTGTGCCAAGCACAAAAGCATCCCTTGTCTCTTAGAGTGAGGCAGTTGGAAGAAAAACTATTAACATCTGTGCGCAACAAAGATTTTGGTAGAAAAACTCGTTCAGCTTACCGTGGAGGTTTGGAAGGCAGGACAGAGTGTGACGTCGCTGGGGTAGGCTAGTCCGCTGTAGCCGACGTTCTCCACCTTATCCCAAGGTTTTTGCGGCACTGCGAAAGACTGAGCGCTTTTTAGAAAACATTCTCGTGGCGAGTTAAAGGAAGCCACTCGCCCAGGCGTCGCCTCATCGGTTCGCATGGCTTGGGTAAGGGCAACACTGAAGCCCCTCTATTGGCCGTGAGATCCAGCAGAGTCGCCACTTTGCGGCGCTGCGACGAACCTTTATCAGTGTGGGTGGGGCAGACGACGTTCTCCAGTGTCCGCATGTGCGCGTAGTCCCCATATTCCTGGCGACTGTACTTTGTTTTGCGGTTTGAGTGCGTTCCACTTTTAGCCTCCTTTCTTCACTTGAGAGTCAAAGATATTCACAACAGCACCGGTCGCCGAGCCGAAGCAGAAGGAAATGAGTGAAGTTCGCGGTGCTGTGCATTGTCCGGATTCGCGATAGAGGAATGCCCATTGCGTTTTTTCTTCTGCCCTCTGCAAAACTAGGGTCCCTAGCAAAACTGCAGAGAAGGCGGTTAGTCACACTCGCTACCCAGCGGGACAGGGCAAGGGGGCTTTGGACAGGGTGGACTGGACAGCAGAGGATTCCGAAAAACCGGGAGAGGTCAAACCACCTCCGGGAACGCATACGTCAGGTCGCACCCGTTGTGCACGTTCTTGCGGCGAGCTGCGATGTGCTCTGGACCGCCTGGACCCTCGCCCTTTCACAGAGGCCAAGATCCTCGGTCCGTGGCCACAACAGTCAACTGCCATCAAGGCTTACAAGGCACTCTTTCGCTTTTTGAGAGCGACTGCCTTGATTGACAGACTGTGATTATTTCCCTTTACTTCTCTCTTTCCTCTTTAATTCCCCTCATTCCCTTCCCCTGTGCGGGGTAGCCAACCGGAATCCTTTCTAGTTAACATCCCTGCCTTTCCCTCTCTCTCTCTTGCGGCGAGGCGGATCCGCGTCGCGCCACGTGGCTTTTGTCCCATGTCTACAGCAGCGCGTATTGACAGCTTGAGGCGCAGTCAACAGGACATTGCAGCAAGCTTGAAGAAAGTTTGTAAGTGACAGTATTGAACAGATGGGCCTTGAGGTGACTTTCCTCGAACCAGGGTAAACCGGAGGCTGATGCAACCTGCACCATGAGAAAGTTAGAATGTTCGCGAAGCTCACGGGAGGAAGGCAGAATCCTCCAAAATCGTGATGGTGGAAAGTGTACATATTTATACAGTGTTTGTAGAGATGAGTTATCCTCTTTCCCCAATCATTGATTGGCTGTGTTGTCCGTTCCCAAATGATGATTGATTATGTTTTCCTTTCCCCAATTATTTATTGGGGGATGTTTGTAGAGTTACCTGATTTGTTACAGTCCCCATCGAGGGCGGGGACATTGGGTTCAAAACCAGCTGTTCCGGCAGGACCGAGGGCTGGTTTTGTCTAGTAAAACTACGAGTTAGCCAAGTATAAATAAGTTTTCTAACGGCTGGTATATTTCTTTGTTTCATTCATTTTTAATAAAAAGTTAGCCTCTCCAGAAGTATCCTCTAGCGACGTGATTGAGCAATATCGAATCCGCAAGACGTCGAGCATCCTTCAATAATCATCATCAACGCAATTTCCCTCTACAAGATCGAGAGGGAAGCCTTTCTTGTCTCATAATTGACGTGGACGGAAGTTGTAGACACAGGCTGTCCGCAAGAACTGTCAGCCATAAGTTCTATGGTGATAAAATACCTTGTAAAAGTTGATCAAGCAGCAGTTGATATGCTACATATACGAGTATATGTAATCATAGTAAATAGTAAAAAATAGTGATACATAGTGACAACGATATTTATTAACAGTGCTAGAGGTAGTGGTAGTTATAAGGATGATAGTGATAGCTGCCGACAGTGATAGAGGGTAGACATTGTGATGATAGTGATAATGATGGCTACTGATAGTGATAATTATCGCTGCCGCTAGGGATCAGTGCTAGAGATAGATAGTACGATGGTAATGACGATGATAGTGATAGTTGGTGATAGTGATACTGATAGTGGGTATAGTGATGATGATGATAGGGATATCAAAAAGGTCTTGAGTTCGAATCATTGAAGGTCATGGGTTCGAATCCCGCAATGTCGTGGGTTCGAGTTCAGCGAAGGTCTCTCGGACGTCACGATATCGATTAACGCGACATAGTTTGTTCGTCTCGGAAACGGACGTCCAATAGCCATGGACGTCGACATAGTTAAGCCTACTAAGCCTACTCCCCATGACATAAAAATGGGAAAGGGAGGAATAAAGAAAGGAAAAGGAAAGACTTTCGCATTTCTGCTTTTACTCAATGAATGGGCTGAAGAAAATAAGCAAAAATTAGGACCTGTGAACTCTGCGTGCATTAATGCTTCCCTAGAAATTCTAATCTCCCTTTCCCACAATTGTCAGAGAGAAATCTTCACCAGCTAGGCTCGCCCCTTATCTACGCAGCCCTTCCCGCCATGAAACTCCTTTGTTTTGAGTCCAATTTTTTTTCTGAGTAAGGCTCACTTCTACTGAAAGCAACAGCAAATATACTTGGGAAAAGGTGCAGGAGGAATTGAGGTTTCTCAGTGTTGCTGGCATTCAAGTAGTCCATCGTTAGAGAGGGCGTCCCCCGTCTCTTTCCACTAATTGGCTGAGAGCATGGGAAGGGCTGCAAGCGGTGATCCCCGTAAAAAGAATGTATAAAAGCTGCGCCCATGACTGCCAACATACTCACACAGGCATGTTTTGCCGCAAGGCGCACCCACAGTTGCTTCAGATCCTTCCTTTGATGGCCACCTGGCTTTTGGTGTTCGTTTGTACCAAGCGAACAAGCTTATGCATTTGATGCAATGCCTGAATTATTACGGCTTTCTCTCTTTCGTGTTTTATCTTTCAAGCGAATCCAAAATCCCCTCTGACTCTAAGGGTGGGTTCACACTTGTCCAGAAATCCGGCGAGCGAAGCGGATCGCTTGCCGGGAAAACTAGAGCCTTTTCTGTTACGCCCGGTGCGGCTGTTTCTCGCTTTTCGGTTCCCACCGGTGGTAGATCTACACGCACGTGCGACCTGTATATATATTTATCATGTAGATATGTAAATATGTAAATAGATTTATTGACAGTGTACCCCTTCCCCTGTCCTTTCTACTATCCCCCAGTGTTGTCGGTAACGCATTACAAGTAACGGCGTTACCGGTAACGCGTTACATTTTTCGGTAACTTAGTAACGTACTCCCTACCATTTCGGAGCTGTAACGGGTAACGTACTTGAGTTAACATTTTCCGGTAACGTGAGGTGTCACGTTACTAGTTACTTTTTGTTTCAATTGTCCCCCGCCGCCTCTTTTTCAGAAAAAAAAACGCTGAAAATGATGTTGCAAATAAACAAAACCTACTGGTGCTCTCGACGACCTTTATTGCGGCTCGCATGCATGCCAGAAAACACCTGCCCTTGACGACGCACTCAACTAAAAAAAAAAAGCACGAACGCATTCACACACTTGTCTTAACCCCCAAACCATTCTCAACTCAACTCTCTAAAGAGTGGACGCTTGCCCAGCCACCAATGGACCATTTGCAGAAATCTGTAAGTCAGTTTCTCCGTACGCTTGTTTTCCAGCCAATAGGTCCCGTTCCCTGGCGACACGCTCGCATTACCTCTTGTGAGTAAACTGAGGAATGTCGCCACTTTACTTCAAGATGGCCCCAAGACAGCCGTCGAAAGAGTACAATGGTACAGCACAGAAAAGGGGATTGCAGTCAACCGGCTGTAGCACCGAGGTAGAGGAAAAAAGGAAATGGGCCTTTGTTAATTCCTGTGCCGGGAGTAGTGAGCTACCTCACACTAAACTTTCTAAAAAATTTCTGCTGAACAACACTGTCGCTCCAACTTTCTCCCGTCACAGTCATGCCCCCTCCCCCCCCCCCCCCCCCCTTGCCCCCTTCTCCCTTAGCCAGAACAGGGAACAACGCACTCCCCACAGCACCGTGACTAAGGACGGCCTCGCTCCTTTTCCTGCCTAGACCCTGTTGCAAGCACAGTGCGACCATCCGGAGTTACCATGCGCTTGAAGAATATGAGCGTGTCGTCAGGGTTTGAGATCTTTTGGTTGCAAAACAAGCTGTTGCGTATAGAGGGCGTAAGTCTTATCATGCTTCTTCACGCTCTACGTGATAAATATGGAGAGAAGGCTAAAGGAAAGTAATCTAGGTTATAATCTGTCGTACAGATTAGGCGCAAATGTAGTTGAGCAGCGACTCCCGGGTTTAATGTATGCGGACGATATTGTACCGTTAGCAGATAGCCAGGAAGATTTACAAACTTTGGTTAATTGCTGTGCAGACGAAGGAGACGCTCTAGGATTCAGTTTTAGCGGAACTAAATCAGGTGTGATGATTTTTAACGATACAACTGATCAGGTGCTTACAATACAAGGCAACGAAATACCCAAAGTGGCCGAATACAAATACCTCGGGATATGGCTAAACGAAGGGCAGATATACACGGAAAAGCATGAATAGGCTCTCAGGGCAAAAGGACGAAGAGACGCCGGGATAATGAAACATAGGGCATTATGGGGGTACAACAAATATTAAAGTACTAAGAGGTATTTGGAAAGGAATAACGGTGCCGGGACTTACTTTCGGCAATGCGGTTCTGTGCTTGAGGGCAGAAGTTCAGTCGAGATTAGACGTAAATCAGAGAGCTGTTGGAAGATTAGCACTAGGTGCCCACGGCAAAACCACAAACGAGGCAGTACAAGAGGATATGTGCTGGGCATCGTTCGAAACACGGGAAGCTAAGAGTAAGATACTATATGGAGAATGCCTGAGGAAATTGGACGATAACAGGTGGGAAGCTAAGGTATTTGAATATTTATACAGAAAGAGCGTTGACTCACAGTGGCGGAAAAGAACTAGAAAACTAACCAGTAAGTATGCAGGTCATGAGGACGGAGAGAGAAAGACAGGTTAAAAACGCGGAAGTTAAAAACTGGAAGAATTCAATGGAAAAGAAACATAGTGTAGAACTATACCGATGCTGGAAAAGGCAGATCAGGAAAGAATTTTTCTATGATAACTCAAGAGGCAGTGCCCTACTTTTTGAAGCTAGGTCAGGGTGTCTTAGAACGCGCAGCTACAAAAAAGAAATTTAACGAAGAAGATGACACATGTGCAGTGTGTGGTAGATCTGTGGAAACAATTGAACACCTCATAATCAAATGTGATGGTATCCATCCGGATGTCGATGCAGGCACAGTCACCCTTCCTGAGGCCCTAGGATTTAAAGATAACAGTGGTCATGTAAATAGATCTGCAGTGGAAGTTAGCAAAAAGCGATTGGAGGATTGGTGGCTGAAAAGCAGAGATGTGGCATAAGGTTAGAATTGTAGGAAACCGTAGGTAAAGATGATGGCGAATCTTAATGAGAATTGCCAACACAGTAATAAAAAAATAGTAAAGAAAGAAAAGCTCAGCATGGTGGCAATTGCCACCGGCCCGTTTCAAAGGGGCGCTCCTATCCACCCATCCATGCGCTGTTCTTATCATGCATCGCGAGCACCACCCACTTTCATATGTATATAAACATCGTCACCGGAATAAACGGGGGTCATTTGGTGACACGCCGCCGGCCACGAACCTTGGCGTCCTTCTTTGTTTTGGCACCACCACACAAGCCTTGCAGAGAAGACTAGTTATAAGTTACAGTTACAGCGAACACGCACATATTAAAATTTTTGGCCATGGAATAACGGCAAAGTAACGTGCGATACTTTTTTTCGGTAATGGTAACGCGTTACCTTTTTTTAGGTAACGTAGGGTGGTAACGCGTTCTTTTTTTCTTAGCGTAACGAGTAACGTATTTAGTTACTTTTTTTTGGTAACGCATACAACACTGCTATCCCCTCACCTCTTTCATTTCACTTCTACACACTGCCTGCTATCCTTTATTTCCGCTGCCCCAGCTCAGGAGCTTCCAGCCGCGATAGCAGATGCCGGGGTGGCAAAAATTCTTTTAAGTTCCATATCAAATGTACAAATAAAGCCACGGCTACTAATACTACCGGTGGCGTCTGGTTGTTTTTTCTTCTGATTTTCTAGTCAATTATCTTTAAGCGATAACATATTCAGTAATATTCTCTATTGATCAACACCACAAAATAAATAAATGCAAAAAGAAAATCCTCTGTGTCCTTTGGTTTCTGCGGCTGTTGGCTTCTCTCATATAAGACACTACTTGGAGAAAAACCAGCAATATCACAAACTCTGCGTAAAACCAGACAGTGGTTATTGGTACAAAATATACTCATATGTAGTCGAATTTGGAAAACACTGACTGCCCCAGATGAATCTAAATACCACGAACTTCCCGTAGGCGCCGCGGTGGCTCAGTGGTTATGGCGCTCGCCTGCTAACCGGAAAGACGCCGGTTCGATCGCGGTCGCGGCGGCCGAATTTCGATGGAGGTGAAATCTACCTGACGTATACGGGCCTGCATCCAGCGGACGACCTGCAAGCGTGGACGCCGGCCGCCGTCCTAGCTTGTTTTGGCCATAAAAGAGTGGAATTCTTTGGCACTGAGTATTGTGGCAATACCATGCTTACCGATAATATGCTTGGCAATACGCAGGCATTCGTTGTCGCTGCTCGAGTATGGCAGAGGTTTCTTTCTAATGCCGTTTTGTCTTTTCTGTTGCCAACTTCAAGTACACTAATCCAAGAAGGGCTCGAGCACTAATGCGCGGTGGGCAAGTGTGGCACTGGCTGTGGGCCCAGCTCGAGTTGCCGTTGTCAGAAGGGAAGGGGTGCTGGCACCCGAAAGCGCCTTCTCACAGGGTCACACGCAACCCATCAGCCCTTCATCATTCATACAACACCCGCGGCAGTACCCCCCCCCCCCTACCCTGAGCCAAGGAGGAACCGCGGGGGGGGGGGGGGGGGGGCGATTTTGCTGCACCGTGTCAGCATCGTCTGGACCGGGTGCCCAGGCTTGCAGTGGATTGACAGTTCGCAAGTGCCGACGGCGCGCAAGTTTTCGCTCATGTCACAACCGTCTGGGCAGACCCGTAGCATCCGCCGGACCTTGGCAGAGAGAAACGCATTGTAAGAGGCGGATGTCATTCTCCCCTCCTTTTTTTCTTTTTCCCAGAAGTGGCGACAAGCAGGAGCTAACTCCCTCAGCTATCATGCACCCTTGTCAACGCCATGCTGATACAGGGGAGGGCGACGTTGCACGTGGGGCCTCCTTCTCTCCACCTAGAACTTTTCCAACTCCTTCCCCTTGGTTTTGGTCTTCGGGGGTCTCTCTGCGCACTGCTTCCACTACGGGTGGCTGTCAGCAGTTCTGCGCGGACGGTCGGCCGGTGGTCAGTGCCGCCCGCAGCGACTCGAACGCGCCGTGGCATCCCAGCATCGCTACACGTCTACTGTGAAAGACTACTCAGGCACAGCGCGTCGCACTTCTTCCTATTTGCCACACCTACACGGTAAGCGAAAACAACTTCCTACGAAAGTCTTTTTTTATTCTCTTGTGCAGAGCGGTTAATATGCTTTCCTGTATCACAAGGAATGCTTGTACACCAGAAAAACGGATAACATTCCTCTATGCTGCTGACCCGCGCTGCTCACCCGAAATACGCGGGTTCGAACCCAGCCGCGGCGGACGCATTTCGATCGGGGCTGAATGCTGAGACCCGTGTACTGTGCGACGTCAGTGCGCGTTAAAGAACCCCAGTTGGTAAAAATTACACGAGCCGTCCACTACGACGTCTCTCGTAGCCTGAGTCGCTTTGGGACGTTAAACCAGATAAACCAAATTTTGTTGTCCAGCGCGTAGTATGATCAGTGCATGCCGGAGCAGGAGACGGAGATTCTCTTTACTGCGTCGTTTCGCTTCTTTCTGAGTCGCCTTCTGCAGGAGTGCGTTCTAGAAATATCGCCATGTAATAATGTAGCAATAGTTTATACGTTGAAGCTCGTATATATGTATTTTTTTTTCAGTTCGTACTTATTTGTGTGTGTGTCCATCAGAGAAGAGCGCGGTTTCACAGTACCCCTCTGCGATAACCAATCGCATCTTTTGGCTAAGCAGTGGGCGAATACTCTCCTGGAGTCAGCAATCTGGGCTATTAGTGAGTAAGCACTAATCCAATCGGTAGCAGCAACCCGAGCAAAATAGTCCGTTGTCTGCTCCCTTGCCTGTTCGTAGTAGGCCTAGCGCGAGCTCTCCGTCCCGCGGCACAGTCCGCTCTTCGTCGTCTTCTACGTAGCACAAATCCTTGCTTTCGCACTCATTCCAATGTTCTAAACACTCACGAGGGTGTTCTTCCGGGCTAGCTGGTTAACAGCGTAAACACAGGATAAAGAGTGGAACGTAAAACACAGGCGCTGACATAAAAACTAGGTCAGCGCCTGTGATGTACGTGCCTCTCTTTGTCCTGTGTTTGCGCTGTTTCCTTTTAATCAGTACTAAACATTCTCTGTAAATTATAGTCCCGAAGACTGTGGTAACGATCCTAACACGTTTATAGAAAATATGCTGCTGCTTTTTCGTGCTCAGTGAGAGAACAACCCCGCGAGCCGCCCCTATCACTTGCAAGATTAGACAGCAGGGGAGAAATCAGCGGCAGAAGCTTCATTTTACGTAGCGGGCGGAAACAACCCTTGTTTACTGACCGACCTGATTGGCGCGATGGCATTGCAAGGGGACAACACCTCTCCTTCGCTTTAAAGAACGCAGCGGCTTTTCCTCTTCAAAGGATCTCTTCCAGCTAATGGTGTGGACCGATTCTCATGACCCTGTTATTGTGAAAAAGCAGGGAGTGTTAGATGAATGGGGATAATCCCTTCTCTCTGTGGTCGGGGATAGACACGTCTCTCCATTGTGACCCCACTTACTGCATTGTCAAGCTAGTAGGGTCTTGAGAATCGGCCGACGCCGTTGGATAGAGGGGGATCATTTGACGGTGTAAAGCCGTCGCGTTCTTGAGTTGTGTCCGACTATAGCTTTAGCTGCAGTGCCACAGAAAACTGACCTCGACCCGGTGCGAATGATCTGCGCGATGATTCACGTAGAATCGATAGCAACAGTCGGGTTAACTGTGCTAAGCGACAACGGGCGTTGCAAGGCCCGCGTATCTTAACTGGGATGTTTTCATTCGTGAGTTATCAACGGTCCCATTTCGTTGGCTATTCTGACAACTTGTGAGCTCTTTCCGATGTCCGCATCTGATTAGCTTCCGGAGATTGCACGTGCACAGCTTGCAGTCGTCATGCCATTTAGTTCTGGTGTTATAAGATATATAGCACCAACGGGGTCAAGCATACTTGGCTTTGGAGAGGCATCCCGCCCGCCCTCCGGCGCCAGCCTGCCTCCCGACCATAGGGGACAAGCAGAGTATGGCTCCTGCGTTTTCTTTATTATGGGGGGAGGGATAAAAAGGTTCCTGCTTCCCCCAGGTTCCGGGGATTCGGGGTCGTCGCCACACAGCGCTTTCTTTCACCGCCGTAGCTTGTCTGGCGCGTTGACTGAGAGACCCATTGGAGGCCAAAAGAGCGCGACAGGGCACAACACGTGACCAACCAACTCATCTGTACATAATTTTACAGGACTGGACTTTTGGACGGTTCGGGCAAAACTGTTTGAATTGAATAGCACACGTTATACGAGTGCTTTATCTCAGATTTTAAACAATTTTTAAAAATAAGCTTTTTGAGTTGAAAGAGTGCTTTTTACGGCATATCATTGTCAGCGGTGTATTACACAAGTATACAGCTGAGACGGGCTAACTGAAGCAAAATCTGAAAACAGGAACGCTCAGAACAGATTCTCGGAATGTGATTACACCGAAATCTAGTCGTCACTGCGCATATTTTTCAGCGGATGGTTTTATTTTCGATCTTCCCGTAGCACCGATACCCGTAGCGTCACCCAACTCGGGCCTTCGCTGCTCGCGGCTAGACGCGCTGTCGCCGGCTATTCCTCATCTCGTTTGCCCCCTCGTCACGGCGCCCTGACGCTGTTCCGTCCGGCAGTGCTTAATCCTCTCAGGAATCCTGCATACTTTTCGAACGAGACGTTCGTCGCGAGCTTGTGTCGCATATCTGGTGTCCGCTAAGACGAGGGGATTAAGACAAGGGGGGGGGTCGACGTGTGGCGGCCCTTCAGCCACATAGCTTTCACCGCCCAGCCGACGCGAAGCAGCCCCAAAGGGCGATGTACGCCCGAGCGGCCCGGCGCCTGCGCGCGCGCGCACATCTTTCCAAGAAATGTCATTCTTCCTTTCGAGCGCACCTCACCGTCCCGTCCCGTCCCGTCCCGTCGAAGGGGGGGGGGGGGGGGTCCATTGAAGACGGCAGCGGCGGAGTACTGAGAAAGAATTAGCGGTAGTAATGACCCCGCACGCACTAAAGATCCCTTACAGGAGAATTTTATAAAATTTAAAAAGGCGAGAGCGAAAGCTCGATATATTCGTAGCAGTGCCGAAGAATGTTCGTGGAAAAATTACGTTTAATCAATAAACAGCTCGACCACGTCTAAACAAATGTGGGAGAAGGTCAGAAAGCTAAATGGCAACTACTCTCCGTTCGCAGTCCTTCTGACAGCTCCTGGTGTACAGACGAGTTTAGAAGAACAGGTAGATATTTTAGGCGAATATTTTTCTACCATTTCCAGCTCATCACACTACACAGCAGCTTTTCTAAAACACAAAAACACAGCGGAAAGGAAAGACTGACAACAAACTGTGGTAGAAATGAACCCTACAATAATTTAATTGCAATGCAAGAGATCAAAACAGTAATTTCTGCCGGTAAACATCCTGCGCCCGGCCCAGACCAAATACATTACCAAATGCTAGCCCATCTTTCAGAACCTGCCGTAGAAGCACTTTTAAAGTTTTTTAATAAAATATGGGTATCCGGGAAGCTACCTGAGGCATGGAAGAAAGCAGTAATTGTACCTTTCCTTAAACCCGGAAAGCCACCAAGTTCCCCCGGTAGTTATAGACCCATAGCGCTCACAAGCTGTCTTACCAAAACTTTTGAAAGTGTTCTTAATATCCGGTTAATGTTCGTCCTTGAATCCCGTACACTGCTTGATATACATCAATGCGGTTTTAGGAAAGCGTGCTCAACAACCGATCATCTAGTCCGCCTTGAAAATACAGTACGAGAGGCGTTTATTCACAGACAACACTGCCTGGCAGTTTTTTTCGACATGGAAAAAGCTTATGACACCACGTGGAGGTTCGGTATTCTTCGTGACCTTGCAGATCTAGGCATCTGCGGCAGGATGCTAAACTGCATAAAGGACTTCCTCTCTGGCCGTTCATTCCAAGTCCGCCTTGGCTCAACACTTTCGAAGAATTTTAGTCAAGAAAATGGAGTGCCCCAGGGGTGTATTCTCAGTACAACTCTCTTTATTGGGAAAATGAATTCTCTTGTGAAAATAATGCCAAAGTCTATTATGTATTCTACATATGTTGATGATCTTCAAATAGCGTACACCTCCACGAACCTGTCAACATGTGAACGACAAGTACAGCTCCCGTTGAACAAACTGGCAATTTGGGCTGAAAGAAATGGATTCAAGTTTTCCCCTCAAAAAACAGTCGCCGTTCTTTTTTCACTGAAGAGAGGCTTACAGGCCGACCCCACACTCCACCTAAATGAAACAGTACTGCTTGTGAAAAGGGAGCGTAAATTTTTGGGCGTAACATTTGACAGAAAACTTACGTTCCTACCCCCACATATATAGCCTAAAAAAGAAAGCCCCTAAATCACTGAACATAATGAAAGTACTATCTCGAAAACACTGGGGGTCTGATAGAGCATGCCTCCTACACATCTATCGCTCCTTGACACGTTCCATCTTAGACTACGGATGCGTAGTGTACGGATCAGCACGGTCATCATATCTGAAAAGACTAGACCCCACACGTAACTCAGGCCTTCGCCTTTCATGCGGCGCTTACAGAACATCGCCCATAACCAGTCTCTACGTCGAGACAAATGAACCCCCGCTAGAAGTCAGAAGAAATGCCCTTACTTGTACATATGTTTTCAAAGTGAGATCCTTGCCAAAACACATCTGTTATTCCATCGTAACAAAGTGCCCCTCTAGAATAATATTCGGGAACAAACCACAAGCTACCAGGCCTCTGAATTTAAGGTTCGAAGATATATGCCAGAATGTTGACATAGCTGACACATTACCTAACATGGCTCAAAGACGGGACCCACTTGCCCCATGGAATAATTTTCACACCGACTGCGATCTCACGCTTACACAGTTCCGAAAAGCACAACCTCCCTCACAACACATCATCCAAGAATTCCTCGCACTCGAGGAAAGGTACAGTGGCCTTGAAACTTTTTATACTGACGGTTCAAAAACAGCCGATTGTGTTGGAAGTGCCGTAGTACAAGGAAGATGGGAAAAAAGAACAGTTCCGCAGTATGCATCCATCTTCACTGCTGAATGTTATGCCATCTGGGTTGCGGTAGAGAAAATATTAAACGAGAACATAAGCAACAGCGTTATTTTCACAGACTCGCTCAGTGTACTCACAGCGCTTCACATCAGAAATGCAGTCACGCCATTACTCGGCGACATCATACATAAGATAATAACAGCCACTGCCCACGGACTAAACGTCAAATTCTGCTGGGTCCCTAGGCACGTCGGTATAAAAGGGAATGAAAGAGCAGATCTATGCGCAGCTCAAGCCCGGAACAAACAAATCGAGAAAGTAAATTTACCTTTTAATGATTACATGAAATTAGTACACTCTAAACTAAGGAATAAATGGCAGGCAACATGGAATAATACAATAAATAATAAACTCCACTTGGTTAAGCCTGTGTTGGGCGAATGGAAAACATGTACTCACCAGGAACGCATTAAGGAAGTCATTCGCATAGGACACACACACCTCACACACAACTTCATACTAACAAAACAAGACAAACCTATATGTGACGCATGCGGAGACGACCTCACTGTAAACCATTTGTTATACTCATGTCGAAAGCTCGAAAAACTGAGGAAGAAACATTTCACCCGGTTTTACAATGAACAAATCCCTTTTCATCCATCACTGGTTTTGGGAGAGAATGCACTTGTCGACTTGTCCTGCACATTTAACTTTTTACAAGAAGCAAATGTTCTAAACAAACTATAGGTTACAACAACTGTAACACATAAATTCTAGAAACATGCATTTAACCCCGTGCTTTACAATTTATTGACACACCTCATCTTGCCTTACTTGTTTTTGAAACACCTCAGCCACTTTCTCATTCCTGAGAAGACGGCTGAGGTTCCTATTCCATCGGGTGGGAACCTCGAGATCCTTGCCCAGCCAAGGATGGCTGGTGAGGCGTCCGACCCTCTTTAAAGCTTTTACCATAAGTCACCTCTAAACTTTTGTCTTACGTTTTTACTAGGTTGCATGAATTAAGGGGACAGGGTAAGCAAAAATTCTGAAAAATATCAATTTTTAATTTTTTGCTAAATATGAAATTACATTCTTTTCTGCATCGTTTGATGTATCACACTTCAACCTGGGCAATTTATATCAACCTGAAAAAGCTATCTGAAAGCAAAGCGGTCAGCAACACACCCCTTTACCAGCGATGTGTTTTTTCCGTTTTTACTAAAAGCTAAAAAAACTCGAAATGTTATGGAATTTAGATGAAAGAGAAAGCTCTCTGGCAACCATCCAGAACCCAAACAAGTCCTTCAACAACGTCTTATGGGAGTGTGCTCAAAAAAATGTCTTTGCGGGCATACAGACAATGAAGACTGCTACAATAGATGCTGTTCTGACCTTCAATGATGGCGCTATCGCAAGAACTAAAGTTCTTGAGGCACGTGGACTAAGTCCGGGCAGCAACACTGTCCGCTGGCTGAAGCAAGTCGATCGGCGTGAAGTTTACTTTGCTGATCGAGCTACGCAGCAAGTGACAAAACAGGCACGAGAAGCTAAACGGCAGGAAAAGAAGCACCATGCTGACCTAGATGATAACTATGCAGCTGGTGCCTACTGAATAAATTGGTCAAAATGAGTTGGCTAAGTCGATATCTCGGGATTTAAGGTTTTGTTTATTTTAAACTCAGTTTTCTCAAAACAAGATTTTTTGTTACGTCGGTACCATTGTTTTCTAAATGACAGTAGATATCAAGCTGATTTTTTCTGTGTACACAGTAAACATATGTGGCAATTTCCTGTACCAAAATTGTCGGCGTGCAAATAATATTGTTTGTTTTAAAATAAAATATATATACAAAATTTGGTCAAAATTAGGGTGTAGAAAGTAAAAAATCACTAATAATTTCATTTCTCGTATACTAAAATAATTTTGGTACAGCGGCTAGACGATGAAATTCTGAACAAAATGACATAAATATCTTGCCGCTATCTTTATTAGTTGCTGAGAAAAGTGTACCACAATATGCCCCAAAATACATGGGTAAGATGGGGCTTACCCTGTCCCCTTAACTTTTTAGGCCCTCTACACCGCCGTTCATTTAGACTTTTGTATAACATCAATATAAAAAAAATTTTATACCCTGAGCTTGGCGCATGATAGCCTTAGTTGCTTATGCGCCATTAAACACAACTCAACTCTCTACTTCATAACATGGCTCAGTAAGAATGCTGCAAATGCATACATATGCATGTGACTTTTATATATTCAGGATAGTGTTTACAGGACTGCTGGTTCATCTTAAACACAATAGCCGTCAACTTAAAGTTGCAGTATAGAGATGCAAGAAACGACAACAGCCATCACTGCTTTTCTGTTTTTCTTCGGCATTCTTCGGCCTAACTTCATATTGCTATTTTCCAAATTTCTGTTGCCTGTCAATGCCTCAGTTAATTTCTTTTTTTGAAAGCAGACTGGCAGTGATATAGGTATATTTTGCTGAACATGTTGATAGTCAGCAACTAATAGCACTCTAAAATTCAGCATATGTTAAGTGGTATGAACATCACTTAACAGTTAGCAATGTTCACTTTTGCTTGCTACCTTGGGAAGTGGTCATCGTTACATTCAGCCATTCTACATTTTACTGATCAGTGAAAATAACTTTAGACATTGCTTTAAGGCTGTATCAGAGAACATATGCATATATACCTGTCACATACTTAAACGGCTTATTTGTAATTTCATTTTATAGCACGGCATCATACCTCCCTTACTGCAAAATCCAATTTTACAAATTCTACTTGAGGTGTTAGTGTTTGCTCGAGATGACCAGATAATATGGCCATCATACATTGTTCCCCTGACTATACAAGTATTCTTTCTCAGCCTAAGCCGGGAGCCGTCGCCATGTAAACCCTCCAAATTGGTTCTTGCATTTACTGAACCTGTAATTCAGTTTACTGGCTCCGACATCTCATTATATTTATATTAAAGAGAATGGCATGCAAAGACTTCTATGCAATACGAAGGCACCAACTTTGCTTTGCATTCAGAGCGACATTTGGAAATGCTTTGGAGTTGCACAGAGTATATGCCAGCTTGTTTTGTACACGGCAACAATGACATGGCCTTCAGCAGAACTTCCCATAGTTGTTTTCAACACTGCATTCTGGCTTGTGCAACAGCAATATGAGCTCAGGAAGGAATGCTAAACCACAACTTGATGGCCCGCTGTCACTGTGCAGAACAAAGCCATGCCCTTTTAGCCCAGTGATGCACGTCTAAGTCCCTTTGCAGCCACAGAGTGCTGTTTCTATGTTGGCTTTAATAATGGCGTGAAAAACATGACAAAAATAAATCATTATAGTTGCATTCTCACTGTTCTGTGAAATGCATAACTGCTTTAATTACAACTGATTTTACCTGTTCCAATTAGCTGGAAACATAACTTCTCTTGTCCATTAGTATTAGTGTTTGACAGCAGTGTTGTGCTAAGTTGTGAATGTTAAACGCATGCACAATTAACACACACCCCTACACGCACGCACGCACGCACCTTATATATTGAATAGGTAAGCATGTCTTTCGCAGTAACAGTATAGGGAGCCAAGGAGAAGGCCGTTTAAATATTACAGTGACTGCAAATTGCTTGGGAAAGGCTGCAAGTGCAATTATTTTTTTTCTCTGTCAGCAATGCAAAAACACTGAAGTGTGCTATTTTGAATAACTGACTAAAAATTTTAAGTATGCAATCGTAACTATTTTAAAAAGTGGTATTATGCCGATAGTAATTACGGACGGTTGTTAGCAGCCTGTACTGCAGTGTGGCCCGATCGAGAATTCGCAGTAAGAATCGCGTCGTCGCAGCGAAATCATCATGGCAGCGTAACTTTCAGAGCAGGCAGCATTCTGTTATTTTGGGGCCGGAAATCACGGTCCGTTGTGAGAACGTATCGTCGAACGGGGACGCGATGTGACGCGTTTTTCAATCTCTTGGGTAGAAATGATCCAAACACGTATCGTTTCCGACGGCATCGCTTCAGATGAGCAGACTGCCTTCGATATTGCAGAGTTTTGTCGCGAATTGTTTCGCGGCCGTCAGGGTAGTCTACACCGTGATTCGTGCCGTTCCAGCCCGAATCACAGCCGACCACGAGTCTACCTTCGACGAAAATCCCGCAGCAAAAGAAACGTTGACGCAACGGATATTGTCATTATACGCCGCATTTAAAATGGGTAAATTCTGCCGCAAGATATCTGCGTGTTTCGCTACAAACACATGCCTGTACCGCTGCAGGCGATTAGGCGGGCGGCACTGCCGGGAGCGCCAATCGGAACGTTCGAACCATCCGTCTCGTCCGCCAGCAGCAAAAGTGATCGTACAACACCATTCCGCCCCACGCCCGAGCGGAGGCTGAAAGCGAGAGGTTCGCTCACTGGTGGATCCGCCCGAAAAACGATCGTACAACGGCCTTCACGTGGCTCTTTGGTGATGTTCAGTGCTCGGCCACAGACGGACGCGTGTCGCGCGTTTCAAGAGCCGCGTTGTGTTTTGTGCGCTGTGAAACTAATGCTACTGCCTCAGTGTTGCATGAATCATATTGATCGCACTTCGTTCTTTTTAATTAGGTGAAATTACGATGAAACATTGGATATATTCCAGTAGTGTAGCAGGGGCAGGGGGGTCAGTGGAGGGAAAGGTAGACGGGGCCTACATGCGCACTAGCCCAGGGCCCCCAGTTTTCTTCATCCGGCCCTGATCCGTACTGTACAAACGGGAGGCAGGACGATGTATACTCATAAAAAAAGGTAGTAGTACTTGCTAACTTCGGGGTAGTAACTGGTTGTCACATATGTTACTACCCCGTTGGTAACTGCAGTTAGTGACGGGAAGGTTAGTGAGAGTTACTAACCCACTGAGTTAGTAACGGCTGCTACTTGCAGTTAGTAACGGGAAGCTAGTAGTATTTACTAGGAAAATGAATAGAACCTCGCATATGTTGCTAGATTCATCGTCCGGTGTGCTGGCGTGGCATGTCAAATGTATGCGTACTCGAAAAATAAAAAAAGCCTTATAGTCAATTTAACTAATTCCCGAATCCAAACAGAGCTATCAGAGCGTGCTGGATGTAAATCACATACTAAGGGTTAAGCTTATCGCGCATTACTTGAACAAATTATGCGAGGTGATGGCATCAATAGTCTTACCGTGCGCACACAAAGGTTCAGAATGCAGGAAAAGCACAAATCAGAAAGAGTCACAATCGCGCACTGCGCGTGCACATGTAGCCTTTCTCAGTCTTCTATACTCCGTAAATAAGACTCTCATTTACGGGCTATAGTGGTTCTTACCGGTTGAGCTAAGATACCAGCGCTAATTATGACGTTAAGATTGTAGAAACTGCGTAGTCTGCCAAAACCATATGCCCATGCAGAAATTTTTAATTACAAAACTAATTTATTGGCACGACAGTCTGTGTCAGTTAAATTATTTGACTTTATTTTAGGGTTAAATAAACGGTTACTAACTGGGTAGTAACTAGCGACCATAATTAGTAGAAAGGTAACGAAGGCTACTTTTACTAAGTATACCTTGAAGAGGTAAATAGCCGATAAAAAGTAGTAAAACCAAGTCAGAGTTAGTAA
This sequence comes from Amblyomma mixtum, assembly GCF_055824585.1. Lineage (NCBI taxonomy): Eukaryota > Metazoa > Arthropoda > Arachnida > Ixodida > Ixodidae > Amblyomma > Amblyomma mixtum. The sequence goes on from NC_143021.1 coordinate 144,183,646, forward strand.
CTGCTGCACTTACTACCTTTTTACTACATTTTGACTAACTTTCTTTAAGAGTAAGGCGTAGTAGGGCCTCCCGGCGGCCCGTGTGTGAGATAGGAGACATGTTTCTTGGGATGAGGGCCAGACGGAGGTCCGATGGGACAACACATGCCGCCAGCGCTAGCGCTACGAAACCTCGGGCGCGAGAAGAACATATTTATGTGGTTCGGCGTGGCGTCCGGTGGCTTGCGATGACTTTCCAAGCCGCACCTCTGTCATGTCATGAAGCACGCCACATGGCACGTATAAAAACGGATCCTTGCGAAAGGTATCTAACGTGGCAGCGTTAGGGATCTTGTTCAGCGCAAACCCCGGCGTCGCTGCCACATCGAAAAAAAGGTGGCCCGCCTACCACCCAGGTCACGTGACCTTCCGACGTCATCACAACCTGCCCGCTGAATTGTGAGGACACTGCCCACCGTGACAGGGAGCAGTTAATTCACTGGTAGCGAGAGGTTGTTCGGGAACAGCAACCAAGGCCTCACAAGCCTCACCGGTGGCTGCATTCGAAATAGCCGTTTAGCAGGGCAGTGCCGCACTGCTTACCCGCTGCACAATTGCGTCAGGAGCGGTATGAGGACTTTCCGAGAACTATGAATATAAAGTAGAGAACGACCGATTCCGCATATATGGGCACGTTGGCAGAAACTAGGCGAAGGATTGTAAGCATAGGTTTAGCGTTATGTGATATGATAAGATCCAAGAATACATATCCATGTCTGCAAGTGACACGCAAAGGGGACTTGATGCCGCTGAAGGGACCTAACCCTTAAGGTGGAACTTAAGTGTCCTGAAGTTTTCTTTTTCGTTTCTTCTGTGGATATATAAATGGTTTGCACGTGATGTCAGCAATTCCATGCTTGTATTGCAGGGATAGCTTCTAGCCTACAGGGTAGGGTCAAGAGGCTTTAAGTGGGCAAAGAAAACTCTTGTCACATGCTTAAGCTTATTATTTATACATGTTTCCAGGCAACACTACACACCCATGAGGCCTTTGTGGGTCACGCTCATTCAGATCACGTGAATGAAGGAGTTCGCTTGCGATGCGCTACAACGGCGATGCAGCCGCGTTGCTGTAAAGCATGCGTGATGCATGCTTTACGTTCATGATGCTCCGCACTCCTCATGCCGCCACCCTTTGCGATATCAGTGCGTCATGGTAGAAACAGCGCTGACACAACTCTCAACCTTCTCAGATCAGCAGGAAACGTGTCGCTTCATTTGCATTACGCCAATCACCTTACATCCATCCCGCAATGCTTTCCTTGCAGGCCAGTTCCCGCCGTGCTGGCGCTACCGCGATGCCCAAGCGGAAGTGCTCAGATGAAAGCTCTCCCGTCCAAAGTGGCCAAGAGGAGGTAGCGGGGCCCAAAAATGTGCCGGTGTCCGAAGAGGTTTACGTTCCTGTAGCGGTGCAAGTTCCCGAGGATGCTCAGGTTTCCGAAGAAAGAGAAGTGCCCGCCAACGTCGAGGTGCCCGCCGACGTCGAGGTGCCCGCCGACGTCGAGGTGCCCGCCGACGCCGAGATGCCAGCAGACGCCGAGATGCCAGCAGACGCCGAGATGCCAGCAGACGCCGAGATGCCAGCAGACGCCGAGATGCCAGCAGGCGCCGAGATGCCCGAGATGCCAGCAGGCGTCGAGGTGTACGAAAACATTCAGGAGCCCGAAGGCTTTGAGGCGCCCGTGGCATGGTCGCTGCCATTGGATAAGATGGGCGGAGTCTGGAGCCCGTATGGTTTAAGAGTCGACTACCATCGACCTTGCACGAGCCGGGAAGGCCATCTGTGCCACGTCGTAAGCGACTTGAAAGCCTGGAACAGCTTCTTCTGGGTCTTCAATCTGGAGCTACAAGAGGACGCTGCTTCACAACTCAGCTTTGTTCCATCGAGTGACGGCACGTGTGTGGAGCAGTTGAACATGGTGGAAAAGAGGCACCAGGCCGCGGCACTCTTGTGCCATCTGCTCACTGAACACCGCTGCGTTGCACAGGTCATCATCAACGACGCAATCTTCGACGACCATGAAAACATGATCTGCGACGCAATTTGGGATAACCTGACGTTGAAGCGGCTGTCCTTAGAGTTGACGTCCCCGAGTTCTGCTCTCTCTGGTGTTCTTGCAGCAGCTGTACTCTCCTTGACACGGCTGGAGTTGCTCGAGCTGGGCGTGGACAAGCATGGCCACTTGCTTCGCGACCTCGCGCCTCTGCTCGAGAAAACTGCTTGCTTGAAGACCCTCGTAGCTGTGAATGCCGTTAAGGCCCACGTGACCGCGAGCACCTTCCTATCAGGGCTGTTCCGAAACAAAAGCATCAGTGACCTATCAATCTCGTCATGGATTCTTAACGACGGCAGTCCTCATTACGGCCCAGGCAACCCGCATATTGCCCTTGGCACGTACCTGAAGCTGAGTACATCCCTGAGATCGGTGTTTATAACAACCCCCAAATATGGCCCAGAAGTGGATGTCTGGACCATCTGCGACGCCCTGACCACTAACAAGGAGCTGGTGAGACTTAAGCTAGAGGTGAAGACGCTCAGGTTGGAATACGCCACAGCTATAAAGTGGCTTTTGTACAGCAACAAGACACTCAGGTACTTCAGCTTCAAGTGCAGCTACACCGACGAAGGTGAGGGCTTTCGTCGACATGAGTGCAAAAGGTGCTGCATTGTGCATATCAGTGACGACGACCATGTAAGGCCCTGGATATCCGCTCTGCTCGAGAACGACACGTCCATCACGGAACTGACATTCTCAATGCGGGGCTTTAGCCTCTCAGATTGCCAGAGATTTTGTCGAGCGATCACAGAGAACAAGTCGTTGAAGAAGATCATCCTTGAAGACCTTGGTCGCCATTCGTGGGAGATCGGCGGACTCCTCTTTGTATGTGGCCTGCAAGACAGAGTCACTGTGGACGGCTACTGCATGGTGTATTACCCAGACACAGGCCCTCGTCCGGAGGGCTGCCCCTCGGTAGCCGTGCCCTTTGGTCGGTTCCAAACTGCTGTGAACCGAGCGACCATGTCTCGTAAACTCACGCACATCATGCTACGAGTGTACTCGATATTGTGCGTTTCCGGTGAAACAGATCCAGCCTCAACACCGATTGTTCAGCTGATCCAGGGCGCGACTTGCATCACAAACCTCGTGCTATGTCTGCAACCGCGGTGCTGTAACCGTTGCTGGAATGTGGGTGGACCCGCTATATGCGAAGCTCTGTGCCGAAATCAGAGCATCAGGAACCTGGTCGTCGTCTTCCCGGATAAGTGTGGCTATAACATGACACCACTAGTCAGCCTACTCCACCGCAGCCGAACACTTCGTGTGTTTACATTAACGCCTCCCGGCCGCAGAGATTTCACTTCGTTCATTGCAAAGCTTTCAAAGCCGGAGCTTGAGAATAACTACGCTCTGCAAGAGATGGCCTATATTTATTGTGGTCGTGAGATGCTCAAGGAGCGCCTGGACATCCAGGACGTTCTGCACAAGAACCGGGCCTTGACAAAGCGCGCTGCTCGCTTCGTCACCGGCTCCCGTGTGAAGCACACTGCGGAGGCCTTTGAAAGGGTCTCCACCTCTCCAGCCTTGGTAGACGAGCTTCAGGCCACGGCGTTCATCGACGAAGCTCAAGCACAACAACTGATTGCTCGGTGCGTGCTCGGACTGCGGGACTTCGCGGAGTTCATGCGCCTCGCAGGCGTAGTGCGCGACGGCATAGAGTGCAGCGCCAGAGATGACGAAAAGACGCAACTGGACGACTTGCCTGAACTCTGTCTACGTCACATCAGGCATTTCTTGCGCTTGAGCGCCGTGCTTGTTTCACCGGTGTAGAATGATACCGTACTGAATGTTGTTCCCGTGTTCCTGTAAATATAATGCCGCGTCTACAACAATAGCCGCTCGGCGGCTGTTCGGCACGACGTGACAATATGTGCTACGTCTTTGCACTGTTCAAATATCATGATCACTTCATTCTGCCATGTGCTTCCAGTTTTATACCTTAAGTGCGAAAGCTGTTTCAGTTGGATTGGCCATATAGGCGTGCATTCTGCCATGGAATCACAGCGTCAGCCATAGGACCCTGATAACCCTTAGCGAATTCAGCGCATATAACTTAAGTGATTTCATTTAGTTTCAGAATTTAAATTCAAGTTTTTGGTCACCACCTGCCTTGGTTGGTAGGTGTAAAAGTGGAGAGTAGGAAATTCCCTTCTCCGCGTCAGGGGCGAGGTGGGAGATGCAAGTGCAAGAGGGAAGACTGAGAGAGGGTGAACGCAACGGTTGGCAAACTCCGATTTCGCTTATTCGCACTGGAACGCCGAGGCTTACTCTTACCGCTGACGATAGAGAAGCAACGCTCAAAAGCTGTGCGAAATTGCTTAACCAAAGCTATAACCGCTTTCAGTGATTAATGCGCTTTTGCCCATAAGCTTAGATGCAAACATTTTTTGCTGCTTTACGCGCGGCTGCGCACTGGAAAGAAACCGGCGACATCCCTCCTGTGATACTAAACATTTTGTGATGCCAATAAAGTACTGCCTATACACACCTCACGCACTCTGTGTTTTTGCCATTGGTACCGGGTCACCGAAGCGCGTGACAGCAGGAAGCTATTCTGAATCATATTTCAGTTCTATTAGAGGTCTCTTCGGTGTTTTGGCATTTTTTAACCGTCGGCTTAAGATGCATCCGAAGAGGTCGCAGCAGACTGTTCATACATCTTCCTCTTTCTTTCTTTCTTTCTTTCTTTCTTTCTTTCTTTCTTTCTTTCTTTCTTTCTTTCTTTCTTTCTTTCTTCCTTTCTTTCTTTCTTTCTTTCTTTCTTTTTTTTTCTTTCTTTCCTTCTTTCTTTCTTTCTTTCTTTTCATTCTTCTTTTTTTTAACTCTTTTTTCTTTTCTTCTTCTTTTCTCTGTTTCTTTCTTTCTGTCTCTTTCCTTCTCATCTTTCTCTTTATTTATCGTTCTTCTCTCTCTTTCCTTCTGCTTCTTTCTTTCTTCTGCCTCTTATTTTATTTTTTGTGTCTCTTTCTTTCTTGTCTTTCATTTCTTCTTTTGTCTCATTCCTTCTTTTGTCTCTGTATTTCCTTCTTTTGTCTCTTTCGTTCCTTCATCTGTATCTTTCTTTCCTCCTTCTGTCCCTTTCTTCTGTATCTTTCTTTCGATCCCCGGAGCGGTCCGGCATGCCAAGCAGCTTACACGTTGCCGGCGATGCTTGTTGACCAATGGGCCTGCTGCGTGCCCGTCTCTTAATTTTTCGCAAATGAATTCATTTGTATTCAGTAAATAAGGGCCCCATTGACCGACCAGAAACTGCTGTGTAAATTAATCTAAAATAATGTCTGGGCTTGGAACTTTTACAGTGGTGGAAACAGCGCAATAAAGACCCGGGTCAAAAAGTGCAAGAGGGCGCAAGAAGGAACGTTTAAGCTAGACGCTTATGTTTCCAGGGCAGTGCTTGTGAAGTACTGTTTCCGACAACGATAAATTAATCGACTTGAAGGCAACGGAAAGTGCCGATATAACAGCTGTAGCTATGTCGTTGCTGCTTCCAAAAAAAAAAAAGTGGCTCGCTCTTCAAAGGGCCCAATGGACAAACAGAATTTAGTGCTTGGTAGTATTGCGAGATTATGCACTGCAGCGTCTTTATGCATTTGTGCGGTAACTGATACAAAACCTGCTAGTTGTGGGAGACACAAAATGCATGCACGCATTAGCATCTATAACTGACACATTTGGAAAGGTTTTAGGCCCCGTTCCTGGTGCCTGAAAATGTCTTTAAGGGCACTGTTTCGGAAGAAACCGCCCGTTAACAAAGATAATCAAACCATTAGTTGTTACCATACGGCATGATTGGTCTGTCTATAAGCGAGCCATCGTTCTGGCATGCAATGTTTTTAATTAGTAATGCATCTGTGCTTCAGGGTGTTGAAAATTGGTGTTTGTGGAAAGGAAATGGCGCAGTAATAGTCTCGCGTCTTGGTGGATGCCCAAATAAGCTGTAGACGAAGGGAGGAAGGTGGGAGTGAAAGAAGAAAGAGGTGCCGTAGTGGAGGAATAATTCTGACCACCAAGAAATCTTTGACGTCCACTCTATGAACGAAACTCTAAGAACGTAATCTAGCCCTCTAAAGTGTTTTCAGCAACACTACAGTTTGTATTCGAATTTTCGCCCGTTCTCAGCGTAAATAACCACGATCCTTGTGCGTCGCACCTCTAGGGCATCTTCGAAACACGTAGCGCGAAAAACAAGACACAGGCCAGGTGAAGACAGGACACGAGCGCTTTCTCACGACTGAATTTTTTATTAGGAAGGATATCAGAATATATACCATAGATATGGAAGCGGAGAAAGAAGAAGGAAAAACAAAATAACAACTAAAAAAAAGAACAAGACGAGGAGATAAAAGGCCGGCGATGGAAGCAGGTACATAGCATAGCAACATAAAACACGTGCGCTGTTACTTAACAACCGATTGGAGGTACCCAATCTCACTTTTTGTTAAGGCGATGGATGCGTCACTAATACACTTTTCCGCCCCTTTCGCGATATAGAACGCTTCAATAATCTCTCTTGTACGTTGATAATACGCTTTGTCAAGTACTACAGTCTTATCGAAAAGGGGGCGACATTTACACTCTCTGCAATGCTTCGGTAAATTTTCAAGAGCTGTTGGCGTTAAAGAATTTCTGTGTTCGAACAGCCGGACATTTAGACAGCGCCCGGTCTGCCCTACATAATATTTTTCACATGAAAGAGGAATCTTGTAAATCACCTCTTTTCTACATGGCACAAACCTAGATTTGTGATTAACATGGCAACGATGATCACTTTGTAATCCCTCTGCTTTCGCTCTGACCACCGCACACAATCCAGATAACTTCACGGGAGCTGAGATTACTGTGCCCACCTCGTAGCGATTGGCAACATTTCGTAACCCATGTGAAAAACGATGTACATAGGGCAAAACGACAGGTTTCTTTTCGCGTCGAATAACATAGCCCTCCTGGCATCCTTTCCCTTGAGCCACAACAGGAGTTTTTCGCAAATAGTGCTAATCAACGAAAGCGGATAACCGGACTTAGTCAATCACATGGGTTACGAAATGTTGCCAATCGCTACGAGGTGGGCACAGTAATCTCAGCTCCCGTGAAGTTATCTGGATTGTATGCGGTGGTCAGAGCGAAAGCAGAGGGATTACAAAGTGATCATCGTTGCCATGTTAATCACAAATCTAGGTTTGTGCCATGTAGAAAAGAGGTGATTTACAAGATTCCTCTTTCATGTGAAAAATATTATGTAGGGCAGACCGGGCGCTGTCTAAATGTCCGGCTGTTCGAACACAGAAATTCTTTAACGCCAACAGCTCTTGAAAATTTACCGAAGCATTGCAGAGGGTGTAAATGTCGCCCCCTTTTCGATAAGACTGTAGTACTTGACAAAGCGTATTATCAACGTACAAGAGAGATTATTGAAGCGTTCTATATCGCGAAAGGGGCGGAAAAGTGTATTAGTGACGCATCCATCGCCTTAACAAAAAGTGAGATTGTGTACCTCCAATCGGTTGTCAAGTAACAGTGCACGTGTTTTATGTTGCTATGCTATGTACCTGTTTCCATCACCGGCCTTTTATCTCCTCGTCTTGTTCTTTTTTTGAGTTGTTATTTTGTTTTTCCTTCTTTCTTCTCCGCTTCCATATCTATGGTATATATTCTGATATCCTTCCTAATAAAAAATTCAGTCGTCAGAAAGCGCTCGTGTCCTGTCTTCACCTTGCCTGTGTCTTGTTTTTCGCGCTACGTATTTCGAAGATGCAATTGCTCCGACTAGCCCAGTTTAGCTTACTTGTGCACCTCTAGGGTCCAGATCGAAAGTTACACCGAGCAGGCACTTTACAGAAAACAGTTCGCTCTGTACATGACAGGTGGCGCCACTAGGGCGGCCGGCATTCCTGGCCTTCGTAGCCTTCGTTTAAGGGCAACTGCACCACTTTTTGAAAATGTCACGCTATTCAAGGATTCAAACCTATATGGGCTACAGGAAAAACACACCAAGTGTTTTTGCGCTAGCATTTAAAATAGTGGCGCAATCGACGATTAAATTTTAGGCTTCTCATCAGAGCGCCATAGGAGTGCAGAGTGTCACATCACGGAGGGTAAGATTTCAAATTTCCGCTGCCGCCAACCACACCCCGCCGTGTTTAGTTGGATGCTGCCAAACAACGCTCGTAGGCCTTTGCTTTCAGTGGCGTTGGTTTGTTTCATTGAAATCAAGCGTTTATGCGTTGGAAATGTCCTGGTACCTTCGATGACGTCGCGATGCGCCCCCCACTTGGAGTTGTGCGCTGTAGAGAAGCTTGATGGCCGTCTCCATTTCAATCGGCGATTACGTCACCATTTCAAATGCTAGCCCAAAAGGTCCTTGCATACTTTACCTGCAAATAAAGTCAAGATTTATTCTTCTTCGTTTAGTACATGAGTTTTTTTCTGTCCAACCTAAGCAAAGCATGCTTGTTGGGTCAGGCAATACGGTGAATCACCTAATGTGTACATATATTATCCACAAAACAATGCCATTAGGCACATTACATGCGTATTATGTAAAAATTATGTGTACATATTGAGCCAATAGGAATACAACTCGAGAAAAAATAAAACGAAAATGAACAGAGGAAATCGTAACAGCTTGAAATGAGCTTGATGTTGGCATTTTCTCCATCTCCCTTGACTGGTCATTCTCACCCTGCCTTCCCGATTACACCCCTATTTATTTGGCCGAATTTCTAGCAGTAGTCTTGGCGTTGCGCAAATTAAACAGCTCTTTGTCTTCTGTCATAATTATGACGAATTCGTTATCGTTGTGTTCCTCTATCACAGCGCCTACAACAAATCAGGCCCTACGCTTACTCAAATGCTTGATTCCACCCCACGTGTGTTCATTACGGTGGGTCTGGGTGCCTGCGCACAGAGGGATCCATTTCAATGAGGTTGCTGATACCCTGGCGAAGGCATCTCTTCAAGGCCCGGTCGTATCTTTGCTTCCACCCAGCGCATATATTACTGCGGCTAGGTTCCGCAGGTATCTGCTCTTGAAAGAATTCGCAGCATCATCTCTGACCTCCTCTCCTGAATTTCAGCATCTCCTTTACCCGTGGCGCAGTAAAGAACGGCGATCACGCAAGATTGAAGTTTCCTTCACGCGTCTACGTTGTCGCGTGCCTCACTGAAGGTACGGACACACTGGCGGCAAGATGCGCGCGGCATGCCGCCGGCGGCAAGCCGCTTGCCGCGAAACCTGCCGCAGCGGCGGGTTTATCTGCCGCGCAGCGAATGGGTCGAGGGGCCATTTTCGGCGGCTTGCCGCGTGCCGCGGAGCGGGGAGACCAATGAGGGGCGCCCGGCTTTGTGACGTAGGAAGCGTCTGTGTCGCCACCTCTTGGCTCCTACTAAAGTTACATGCCAGCGGCGGCGGCGGTGCCGCGCGCGCTCCTGCAGAATCGCGGACCTCGACCGGTTTGGCTCACGAAGGGAGCTTTGCGCGGCGGCGACTCTGCCGCCGAGTGTGGCCGTCCCTTTCGCGGCGGGGGTGGCGCCGCCAGCGGCATGCCGCGCGCTTTGCCGCTAGTGTGTTCGTACCTTTAAACTTCTACCTTCATAGATCTGGTCTGGCGGTCTCCCCATTGTGCCCGTTCTGCGGAGAACCCGAAACGATAGATCATTTCTTGTTGACCTGCCGCCGTTTCTCCTCTTTACGGAGCCGCCTCCTAGAGCATCCGTTACGACAGCTAAGCGGCAAGCGGCACGCCGCCGGCGGCAAGCCGGGTACGGACACACTGGCGGCAAAACGCGCGCGGCACGCCGCCGGCGGCAAGCCGCTTGCCGCGAAACCTGCCGCCGCGGCGGGTTCGCGTGCCGCGCAGAGGATGGGTCGAGGAGCCATTTTCGGCGGCTTTCCTGGCTTGCCGCGTGCCGCGGAGAGGGTAGAACCAATGAGAGACGTCCGGCTCAGCGCCACCTCTTGGCGACTGCCGAAGTTAACTTCAAGCGGCGGCGGCTAGACCACGATCGAGCGCTCTGAGCCAGCCGCGACAAAGAGAGCTTTCTCCGCGTTTTTGAGCAGCCACGTTGAAAAATGAATGTCAGCCGAGAGAGCATGATGGAGCAGTTTCTGGAGACTGTTCGTGTATTCCCCTTTTTGTATGACAAAACTCACCCGGAATACAAAGATAAGGACGCCAAAATGAACCGGTGGGCGATCATCCGTAGACCATTCGATCTTACTGGTGAGTTGTTTTCATTCTTTATCTGAGCTTCCGCTGAATGTTCACGTCGGGAGGAATGTGCAGGTGTGAGCATACTTGTTTAGAGTGCTCAAGCGGTGAGCTGCGGAGCAAATGTGGTGGAATCTCGGCTTGGTGATTTTGCCTGAGCGGTTCGCATGTCGTATCAGGCGGCGCTGTACAGCGCCGCTTGAGCGCTCAAACAAGTTGCTCATCTGTTTATTTTGCAACCTTGCTTGGTGATAAACTGTGACATTTCTGCAGGACCACAAGCAGCCGAAAAATTTAAAAATGTTAAAGATCGTTGGCTTAAAATTGTGTCGGCGTCGGAGGGGGCCCGGAAAAGTGGCGCTGGAGGAGAGGCCGGAAAGGTCCACACGAAGTGGACACTTTTCGACATCGTGGATGCCATGCTGAGGAACACGCCACATTCTGCCGAAAGGTAAAAAAAAAAACACCACTTAGTAGCGCAGCCATCTGCGCGAACTCCAGCCTGGCATTGATAACTCACTGCTGTCACCCGCCCTACCACTCTTTTTTAAGCCGCCTTCTTCGTGTTTAATATCTTTTTACATGCTTTTACTGCCCAAGCTTCTGTGTTTTTAACAATATATTTTACCTTCAAATGCGCTGGTAGCTTTGCTATTGATATTATTTTGACATTAATTTCCTGGCGAGAAATCTGCACGGATTGCATCAAAACACCTCACATTTTACATTCCAGGTCTTCAACAAATGTGCCCCCAGAAGAGGACATGTACGCTAAGTCTTGTTTCCATAAGTGTAACTTTAATTTATAAAGCTTCAAATGATTTAACTTGTTACGCTGAAAGCAATTGCATCTGTGCTTTTGTGCAGCTGCATTCAGCAGTCTTCGCTGGCATCGAACAGCCCTTCCAGTCCAAGACTGGTGGCCAGGTGTGCACCTCATTGTTTGCTTTCCATAACGATTACTGCAGTGAAACAGTTTGTGTACAGCATTGCCACTTCATTAACCTGTGCAGCTATGCCTCAAGCCCGGCTGCTGTGCTTTTTCAAGAAATGTAAGCTGTACTAATTGTGGTGTCATCATCCACCAATAGTAGCAATATCCTATGCCTTTAATAATGCAGGTGCACTGACAGCCCCAACGACTTCACTGATGGAGATGATTTGAGGTGGGTGCGGATTTTCAATTTTCGTAGCTGTGGTGCATCACAGGTTCCTTATCAATACACCCTTTCCACCAGCCTTTCACGTTTAATAGTGGGTCGCCACTATTTTTCACTGTTATGCTGCACTCCCATAGAAATGGATTAGTTTTATGTGCATACAGATCTTGGCTTAGTTGCTGTCATGACTCGCCGCTGGTCTGTAGCTTCAAGTGAATCATACATTCAACACTGCATTGCAATGCACGAGAAAAAAATTTTCTGTGTCTTGAGTTTGGCGCATGATGGCCTGAGTTGCCTATGCGCCATTAAACCAAACACTAACTTTTCAGTGTCAGATTTAATGACTGCACACCCAAAAACTGCAACAAGGTGTGAAACCAAGCTTTCGGGTACTAGATGAGTGTAATGTGGCTTGTTCGTTTTCATAGCATTGCAAGTAGACAACATGTTTTCTGCGTGGCATAAATGGCACAATTTTTATTTTTTCTACAGGCTCCCCAGTACATCAGAAGCAGCGGCATGTCCTGCTGGCTCTTCAGAGTGAGTTGGTGTTCACTTTCTTGTGTCGGGATATGGCACAACAACAAACGTTTTTTTGAAGAACTCCACAAGCAGCAGCCGCTGCCCCAGATCCAGGGTAAGAAAGCTGTGCACACTTTCTTTTACTGGAAGCAGACATACTTTTCCAGTGCATTTTTTGAGTCCTGTCCTGCATTTGGCCTCTCCAGCAGGTCTGCCAAAAGGCGAGCATCCAATGGACCTTCCTCTCGGTACTGGTGTGGTTCACATTTCCAGCAGGAATTGAATGATAATCAGTGATTGCAAGAAAACATTGTGCTGATATATTATATGCAGGAAAAAAGAAGGCAGTCCGACAGCTTCGATGAAGCGGTGAAAGATGTTTTGGGGAGCTGCTCGGCCACGTTGCTTGAAATAAAAAAAAAGAATGAAATGCCTGCCCCAAAAGACGACAGTCAAGAGGCAGGAAACTGGATCGCTGCTAAGTTGAGGATGCTGCCACAAGAAAAAAAAAAAAGATGCGGGGTGACATTCAAGATCCACAAGCTGCTGTATGAAGCTGAAATGGAGCAGTATAATTAAACGAAATATAAACTGCGAGCAGTCTGAAAAGAGTTTTCTTTGAAAGCAAGCAATTTCGGCTTTCTTTCGACACGATAGCGTTTGTGCACGCTGACAAGCAGCTTCCTGTTATCGGAAATCACCTGCCGTCCTGCACGGGTCACGACACTTTCCTGCCATGGCACCTGGCCGTCACTCATGAAGTAGGATGCCAGCCTATCCCTTACTTCCAATGCAGTCCTGTAACACAGAAATGCACGAGATGTTCATCCTTTTCCTTCAGCTTATTCTGCCTAACTGATGTCACAGCTTCTAATGGGCGTCTTTTACTCCTCGCCGCTAGCTGTACCCAAGCATGCACTAAGCATGTGTTTTTGCACCGTTACAGTTCTTAACGCAAACTCTAATGAGCAACATCTTAAGTCATGTTGCGGTAAATGATCAATTTAAATCAACTGTTTTGAAGGTTTCACTGTTTGTTATTGATGAGCTTCAATTGCTTTAATGTAAATGAAGGAAGAAATGCAAACTATTATTGATTTCATGCGGTCTTGGAAAAAATAATTACCGAGCAGAGTGGTACCCCTGGTCTGTCCATCCAGGCAGGGCACTATATCATTCCTCCATGCCCCATTTGTGTCATTATCCTCCCAGTCTTCATGGTCGACAAACCCAGGAGGGTTGTACGTTGTCCTTGAGGACACCTAGTCTTTCATTAGAAAATTGTGGAGCGCCACACATGCCCTTACAATGTTCTCAGTGGTTTCTTCTGACGCTCGAAAGGGTCTCTTTAGTATGCGCCACCTACTGGCTAGGATACCAAAACTGTTTTCTATGATCCTCCTCGCACGACTCAGCCGGTAATTGAATACTGCCCTCTTCAAGTACTCACTGTACTGGCTGGCCCTGTAGGCATGAAGAGCTAGACAAAAACATAAGGTCAGGGAATTAAAATTACAGCAAACATGCACATACTTAGATGAAAAATACAATGGCACTAATTTCAAATCACTGAAATAAGTGGCAGCTGTGCGCACCCGCTGAAATCAACTTCAAAAGAAAAAACTTATGCGACGTGTTATGTCTTCTAGGTGCTCTTTTGCCTATGCGGCCAATTTGAAATACTACATTACTTGGTATTATAGGGGATTTTATTCAATTTTTGCATACTGTTGCGCTAACGAAATAATACATAGGGCCACCTTTGGCTGCATTGCACAATTTGACATTTTCAGTATATTATACTTTCAGAAAAACAGGTTAAATATTACTCATGCACTTGCTTGCAATCATGCAATTAAACCATATATGTCCCCACTAGATTTTATTACTGCATCATACCATTGCTTTCACACAAAATGCAAGCTAACATTAGCAGTAATGAAAGTATTTTAATACACTGATATTGCACTGCATACACAAAATTTAGTCCTCTGAACCATCTTTTTTCATGCAGAAACTAAACCTTTCCTTATAAGGCATGCCATGTACATGCATGCAGGATAAACTGCATATGTAAATTATTTGTAGAAATTGTTTGACCATTTTTGCTGCATGCACGCATTGCACAAAACTGTATCTGCTATGGAAAACAGTGGCAGCAGTAGCACAGTACAGCTGCATTGATTTTTCATCTCGGCAATCAGAGAAACATGTCAGCATTAAAAGTAATTAGTGCAACTTGCCACGTCGAGGATAAGGCCGTATGAGGTAAGGCTGCAATGGAAAGGGCTCGTCGCCCACAATCAAGTATGGTATCGGACCCGCTAATCCCACTGTTGCTGCTGGGGGGATAACAAATCGGCGCTCACGCAATATGCGCGTCAACTTTGTTCTTAAGAAAACTCCCCATCACTTTATCCCCCGTAGTGGCCAACGTCCACATACAGAAATCTGAAATAAAGCAAGAAGTTTCTGTGTAACCCATTTAGCATCTGATGTAGCACATGACTTGCACCTTGCTCCTCCTGGAGTCACTACTGCGTTCTATCCTCGTAAAGTCCTTTCTGTGCTGCATTATAGTTGGACTAAATATACATGCCACACACAATCAGAACTCAGAGATTAACATCTTGAAATCTGTTGCAATTTGTGCACAATCAAATATGTTTAATGTCAACATGCGTGAGCAAACCATGGTAATCATGCGCCTGTCACGCTATGCCCCTTAATTCGTCATGTGACTTATAGCCTTGAACTGTCCTCTTTTCTTCCAGTGCATACAATGGCACTCTCTTTGAATGAATATAATACACTGTTTTCATGATTCTCAAGAAAAATACACCATGAGCGAGCAGTTTAACAAAAGCTTTGTTTTGCCATGAATTAACCATACCTGTAATGTGCATCGCATGTTGCCATGAGGACTGTGCTGAATGACTTCTTGTAGTTCAAGTTCCGTGACCCTGATTTTGTAGGAGATTCAATGCTCACATGCTTTCCGTCAATGCATCCAATGCAGTTGGGAAAATTCCACTCTGCAAGCATGTCTGTGGCAATCTGAATGTGTTCGAGCGGCAATATAATATAGACTGTGACAAAAACAATAGTGTAGTAATGCATAAGGCAACATTTAATTCTCTTATGCGCGTTATGAGATGCAAGAGCCACACATTTCAACAGTCAGTATGTAAGGGGCATTGGGAAAGTCAGTAGCATAACAAATAAGGTAAAGAAATGCAAACTGGACGCTTGTCGACACTATAAACCCTCACCGCAGTAAGAAAACGGGCTGTAGTGCACTTACTTTTTTCCATTCTTCTGCTGTTTGTGGAAATCTTACATAGATTGGCTGAAGTATCTCCCATAATGCAGCACAAGTTTCTCTTACGATCATTCCAGCCGTTGATCGTCCTATGACAAACTTCTCATCGTGTCGCCGTTTGCGAGAAATATGAACAGCGTATGTTAGGAGAAGGTAAGTGACGCCAACCAAGTAAAATACAGGAAAAACACGACGTTTCGGGACCGGCTCGGCCCCTTCTTCACGGTGTGACTACGGGCGAGCGCAGCTTGGCTTTTTAAGCCCCTGTGTGGAGGACCTGCGGGTCAATGGCCGCAGCCCATGGACGTAGGATGAGGGGAGAGTCCCCAGGGAACGATTAACATTCTCTCGTGTTTGCTGTATGTGCCACGACTCGAGTAGAAGCCTCCTGCGTGGGTTAGCTTCCGTTTCCAATACAATGGTGCTGTCGAAGTCAATTGGGTGGTCACACCCTTCACAGTGTTCGGCCACGGCGCTGCGTTGACGATTCATGTGACGGACGTCCGCTTTGTGTTGGTTCATCCTTTCCGCGAAGTTCTTCGTTTCCCCTATGTACGACGCCGGGCAGACGGAACACGGAATTTTGTACACGACGCCCTGGGCCTTTTCTCTGGGCTGCCGGTTTTTTGGGCGGGGGAGAAGGCGACCGATAGTGCTGGTCGGTTTGTGCGTTGTCAGCACCCCTTCTTTTCCGAGAATGCGACCGAGCGTCTCGCTCACGCCTCTCACGTAGGGGATGCAAACACGTTTCCGCTTCTGGCATGCGTCTGAGGAAATAATAGACCGGATTTTGTTTTGCCTTTCTTGTTTCCTGATAATGCGCCGGATGAATGAGCTTGGGTAGCCGTTCTTTTGGAGGTCAGAAATGACTCGGTTCTTCTCCTTCCTTTTATCTTCACTTGAGGAACATATGGAGTTCCTCATATGTTCCTCAAGTGAAGATAAAAGGAAGGAGAAGAACCCAGTCATTTCTGACCTCCAAAAGAACGGCTACCCAAGCTCATTCATCCGGCGCATTATCAGGAAACAAGAAAGGCAAAACAAAATCCGGTCTATTATTTCCTCAGACGCATGCCAGAAGCGGAAACGTGTTTGCATCCCCTACGTGAGAGGCGTGAGCGAGACGCTCGGTCGCATTCTCGGAAAAGAAGGGGTGCTGACAACGCACAAACCGACCAGCACTATCGGTCGCCTTCTCCCCCGCCCAAAAAACCGGCAGCCCAGAGAAAAGGCCCAGGGCGTCGTGTACAAAATTCCGTGTTCCGTCTGCCCGGCGTCGTACATAGGGGAAACGAAGAACTTCGCGGAAAGGATGAACCAACACAAAGCGGACGTCCGTCACATGAATCGTCAACGCAGCGCCGTGGCCGAACACTGTGAAGGGTGTGACCACCCAATTGACTTCGACAGCACCATTGTATTGGAAACGGAAGCTAACCCACGCAGGAGGCTTCTACTCGAGTCGTGGCACATACAGCAAACACGAGAGAATGTTAATCGTTCCCTGGGGACTCTCCCCTCATCCTACGTCCATGGGCTGCGGCCATTGACCCGCAGGTCCTCCACACAGGGGCTTAAAAAGCCAAGCTGCGCTCGCCCGTAGTCACACCGTGAAGAAGGGGCCGAGCCGGTCCCGAAACGTCGTGTTTTTCCTGTATTTTACTTGGTTGGCGTCACTTACCTTCTCCTAACATTAAATTTCCCAACCAGACAGACTTCTGTCGAATGTTTTCTTTTGAGTCTGAACAGCGTATTCTCATCACATACGTCTCAAAGGATAAATGGGGAAGGAGGGGGCGGGGCTAAGTTGCATCATATTGTTCATGCGGCACGTTTTAACACAATACTTTCCGAGGGACTGTTGATCAGGCACTATGACGGGACAGTGCCCGGTCACGGACTTTCGGACTTACCTTACTGTCATGGCAAGTCGATCGTGTGCGGAATCGACTGCCTGAACGGAGTGTCTTGCCGCTCAATCACAGGCCGAACTAGCTGAAGCAGTGTGTCGAACGAGCTTGGCGGCATCCGAAGGAAGCTATAATCAAGAATCAAAAGCAACATCACTATATGTCATGTCAAACACACGGCACACTACGCGTTTAAAAAGGTTGTAATCACTCACTCTCTGAAGAAGCATTCATCTCGGGCGCGCAGCCGGGGCAGCAAAGCATTCGCTTGCCCCTCAGCGTCTCGGTAGCGCCAGCAGGGGTGCACCCAAAACCTTCGCCTACGTGCCGTTTGCATGCGCCGCCGTCGCAACAACAGAGAACACAGAATGACCAAAATGCTCATCGTCGTCAGAACATCGTCGTCTGAATCTGCCATTGCAGAAGTCAACGCGATTAGCGCGGTAGACGACGAGGGACGAATGCGGTCAGCTAGCAGAGCAAGAAAAAAGCGCGCGAAAACCGCGAAATCAGGCCTATACTCGGCCAGTTCGAGACAAGGCGAGATCAGCGCTGTCCCGTGACCCCGCGGCAGCCGCCGCGCGCACAACCGATGTGGCCTCTCTGCCGCGCTGCGTTCTCGCCGCCGGCGGCTTGCCGCGCGCGCTTTGCCGCCGGTGTGTTCGTAGCTTAAGTCTGTCAGCCGGGGTTGCTCTGTCTCTTCGGGCTTCCTCCCTTGGGCACAGTAACTGGAATGTGCTCTCCGCCATGCAAAACTTCCTTACGGACACTAAACGGCTGCCGTCATAAGCTCTGCTTTTTCTCATGATCAATATTTCTCTGCAACGAAAGCTTTCCGAAACATGGAATATTTAGCCCCGTTCTCTAATTCAGTCACCGATCTCACAGTATTTATTTAGCTTATTTTAATTACACATCTGAATTTCATTCATTTCTTTCCTAATTACTATTATTATCATTACTATTGTGATTTTTTCCCCAACATTTATTTTCTTGTTTAACATTCTGAGTACCTATCAGTTGCCGCCTGTGTCTTGGCCAATCCTCCGCAGTGGTATACGCGCCATTATTTAGAGGACAACAACAACAACAAATGAGCCATATCTAAACAACTCTGTGTGCAACTTTCGTTGGATATTTGCATGTTGCTCTTAACATGATCTCAGTACGTTATCCGGGTGCGGCAATCCTTCTTGCTGGTGACTTCAATTATCCCAATATCGTGTGGGCTAATACATCGCCGTATCCTCGCCCCTTTTCTACCGAATGCAATAACTTTTTGTGAACCTGTTTGGACTTTAACCTTTCGCAGCTAGTAACTAAGCCAACTCGAGTCACGCCATCATCTTCCAATGCTTTAGACCTTGTGCTACCCAACGCGCCGGATCTTATCCCTTCAATCTCGTACTTACCTGGTCTTAGTGATCACACATTGCTTCATTTCGATGTAAAAATTAATATTCCTAATGGCCGGAATATCTTCAAGTCAATTAGAGATTACAAGCGGGCGGACTATGATGTCATTAATCGTGAATTAGCTCTTTTCTTAAACAATTGTTTCCCAGATTTTCCACAGCGTTCTGTCCACACTAACTGGGAAATCTTTAGGGACACTGTTGAACGTCGCACTAATGCATTTGTGCCGCTAAGAATTTTGCGGTGTAATAGCCAATCACCGTGGTTTAATAACGTTTTAAAAAGGCTATCCAATAAGAAAAAACGATTGTTTCGCTTGGCGAAATCGTCAAATTCGCAACAACGATGGGGCGGTTACCTTTCTGCGGCCGCTGAGTACAAATTAGCTCTGAAACATGCTAAGGACACCTTCTTTAACAGTACTTTGCCTTCTTTGCTGATTAATAACCCTAGACAGTTTTGGAACACTATGAACAAGAAAGATAGCTCGTCAATACTACTTACATCTTCTGACACGGCGTTGCATTTTCACCTAATGAATGCGCTAGTGTTCTTAACAGTGTTTTTCTTGGTGCTTTTTCTGGCAATGTTTCCCTTACAAATCAGGAGTGTCCGGTCTTGGATGCTTTTCCCATGGATTCAGTTCTTTTTGACACAACTGCCATCCTGAGGATAATTGAAAACCTTAAGATTTCTTCCTTATGTGGCGTCGATAACATTAATTCGAAATTTCTGGTTGGTTAACACAAAGATGTACAGTTCAATGATCCTCATAAAACTGTTTGACCAGTCTCTGGAAACAGGCTGTATTCCCAATGAGTGAAAGGTTGGGAGGGTGATTCCGCTGCATAAGTCTGGCGATAAACATTGCCCTGATAACTTCCGCCCTGTGTCACTCACCAGCATTCCATGTAATATCATGGAACATGTCATCTACTCTCATCTTGCCAACTTTTTAGAATCTAATTACTTTTTCACTAATGCCCAACACGGCTTCCGTAAATCGTTTTCATGAGAAACGCAACTCATATGTTTCCCAAATGATTTGCATTGCACTCTGGATCGTGGGTCCCATGCTGATTCCTTATTTATGGATTTTTCTAAAGCATTTGACAAGGTTTCACATAAGCTTCTTTTTCTTAAACTAAACAGCCTTAACATTGATTCCACATTGCTTGCATGGTTGCATTGTTTTCTTTCAAACCGAAGTCAGTTCGTAACAGCAAATAACGTCAATTCAGATTCCTCTCCGGTTTGCTCTGGCGTGCCTCAGGGGTCCGTTCTTGGGCCCCTCCTCTTTCTCATTTATATAAACGACTTAGCAACTAATATATGGTCTATTTGTCTTTTTGCCGATGACTGTGTTATTTACCGCGAAATTAATGATGATAATGATGTATGTGTTCTTCAGTCAGATATTAACAAGGTACTGGATTGGTGTAACCTGTGCAATATGAAGCTGAGCATTACTAAATGCAAACATTTGCCCATTTCTCGTCTATCTAATGCACCCTCTACCTACTGCATTAATGGCATCACTTTTGAAACTGTGTCGTCTTATAAATATCTGGGTGTTCACGTCTCTTCTAACCTGTCATGGAAAACTCAAGTTGACTACATTACAAATAACGCCAATCGCATGCTTGGATACCTTCGCAGAAATTTTTCATGTGCACCGAGTTCATTAAACCTATTACTTTGCAAAACATTGGTCCGCTCTAAATTGGAATATGCTTCATCGGTGTGGAACCCTGGGGTCGAATCTCTCATTTCTGACTTAGAATCAGTTCAAAACCGCGGTTGTCGCTTCATACTTTCCAGCTATCATCGTACTAGTAGTGTAACTGCCATGAAAGCTAACCTTTCCCTACAGCTTCTTTCCCATCGCAGGCCAATAGCTTCATTATGTACTTTTCACAAAATTTATCATAATCCTTATCTTAAAGAGAAGTTATTAAAAAGATCACCCTATATTTCAGCACGCATTGATCACCGTCACAAAGTTTGGATCCCTCCTTGTCGTACAAGATGTTTTCACGAATCATTCATACCCAGAACTTGTGTCAGCTGGAATCACCTTCCCCACAATATTGCTGTAATTACTGATACTCCTGCATTTCGTAACGCTGTTATTAATTTTATATAAGTATGTGGCTATATCTTTCTTAATTTATTAGCTGCTGTTTTCTTTTGTTTTGTTTTGTGAAATGCTGCCTTTTGTTAATTCTGTTATTGATTTTATACCACTGTGTGCTGTAACTATATTCAATTTTTCTTGCTGCTGTTTTCTCTTTTGTACTTGCATGTTATTCCCACTGCCCTCTGTAACGCCTAACGGCCCTCAGGGTAATTAAATAAATAAATAAATAAATCTGAAGCAAAACCAAGGAAAGTAGAATACAGCATGCAAGAGGTCATCAGTGATTTATCTGCAAGGATGGCCACCATTTTCTTGATGCTTTAGTCATTTTGCGTTTTGTTTTAAAAACTCTTCTTAAAGATCATTGAATATCTATGTGTTGAGTATCTGTGGAATATATGTGGCGATCGCTTCATAAACGACCAGAAAGTTCTCATGGTAGCCAAACCAAGTAGTATATTCTTGCGAACACGCGTTCTATTGTAGCGTTACCGGCTAAACAAAACCTCCACGTGAACATCAGAAATTTGCCAGGTACAGTGGTGAGTAGCCCTGTCTAGAACGCGCCGACGTTGCTCTGCGGAGCAAGTCAGCGTTAGGCTCTGGGTTAGAATTACGCGTCCCCTGCGCATGCGCGGTCAAAATAAAGCGGCCCCTGCTCGCGGGTTCTAGGCCTCATTTCTGCTCGGTGCTTGCTCTTCACTCTGCCGGAGACGCGCTGAATGATATGCAACAGCGGTCGGAAAACCATCCCGTTTCGCGCGAATCACACGGCGGCTAGGCAAGCAAGTGCGAGTGATATCGGGCGATCGCGCGTTTCAAACACGTACCTGGCTAAGAGTGCGTGAATTGGGATCAGTTGGTTGTTTTGGTTTGAAATAAATGTGCCACTCTTTCTTCAAACCACCTTCCGGAAATTTTCTTTTCGTAATTTCAGGAAAAACGCACTTGAGTTTAGACCGTTACAGACGCCAATCAAAATATCGTTGAGGAGTCATTTACTCCGCTGCACTAGCAGCGGCATAAAATTAAGCCTCAGAGGCAGCCAGGTAGGCCGCTCTGAACGCACGCAAAATGCACCCTCCCTCTCTGCCAAATACGCAGCGAATGTGCACGCCGAAAGACACGCGGCGAGTGGGGCGCATACAGAAACGCGCGATCATCCGTTGTCAGTCGCGATTGCTTGCCTGGCCGTCTCGTTACACCAGTGAAACACGGCGGCATGTCGACGCCCTCGCCACCGTCACAGCGGCACAAATGCAGGCAGCGCGCTATGGGGCCGCGGAACCATAGAGTAACATAAAAGTAAAGAGCGGACACTCGGGCCCTTTCGCGGCCGAGTTCGGCGCTTCCCCGTTTCCGCCAGATGGCACTGAACGTGCAAATAAAAAAAGAAAAAGAGTATGGTCTTGGCATATCTTGGCTTGCAGTGACGTGCGCTGCGCGCCTACGGTCGCAGTTACGTCAGCAACAGCGGCGTCTTTTAAGTGCGTCAAGCCAACGGGCAAGCACGCCCAGGCGGCAGTGTGCGACGGACCGACGGTGTGAGCGGCTGTATTTTTTTGCGGCGTCTGCAAGCTTCGTGGGCACGTCCGTTTTGTGTACTGCTGTGGTGCTGCGACGGTTGTTTCTTCCACCCCGTGAACTGTCCAACAAGAAGCTGCAGCTGTCGGCCTTAAAGGCGGCGGCGGCGGCTCTTCCTAAGCACTTCCAAAGAGGCAACAAAGCTGCGTCAAGGGCAGATGCCTACCACCAGGTTTTGACAGTAAAGCCTCCAAGATTCCTGTTTAGGCCTATCATCTCTGAGGCCAGTGCGTTTCCCCGGGTCCGCTAGGTGCGCTGTGCACAAAAGTCGGCCGCTGGGGCCTACGGGAGTGTCCGCTCTTTACTTCTATATTACTCTATGGCGGAACGATGTGGCAAGGCGAAGGCTGTACAAGGAAGAGATGATGAGCAGGCATTCCTCTGTTCCTGCCGCGCATGCGTGCGGCGCGCATTACTATAACCCAGAGCCTAAAGTTAAATCGCGCCAACTTGCTCCGCAGAGCCCCGTCGGCGCGCTCTAGAGGCTGTTCACGTTCATATTGAACAAGATGGCGCCCGACGCAGATCTACACATGTGCGCGCTGCTCCCAGCCCATTCATGGTAGGCAGCAATTATTGTCGTGCGAGTGTTGTAAGCAGCATTTTCACTGCAAATGCATCAACATACATGCCGAGGAACAGATCATCGAATCCGGGACCAAGAAGTGATAATGCGTTGCCTGCGTGTTACTGCGCGATGCTTCGACAACAGAGCTTATCTGCAATACCGGCGGCGAGGGAACGCTCCACGAAGCAGTTCGCTCTTCCCGTGATCTTCAAGGCACTGCTTCTGTCAGTGCTCCAACGAGTGTTGTTGTGATGGTGGAAAAAAAAATATGGCTAGTCGAATGGACGCGTTGGGCGTTGAGGTGCGACAGCTTCGATCCGAGATTTGCGATCCTGCCTGATGCTGTGAGTGGCCCGCGGGCTCGCTCTTCGACTGTCTGGAATCTCGCAACCAGTACAGGTGCCCCAAAAGTAATACGGAGCACGCGAGCGGTGGCAGAAATAGAAAAAACTGCATGCCAGCGCGCTCTATCAGCAGATGCGCGCCAAAGAGCGGAGGGGCGTCGGCACATCCGGCTGACCCATCTCGATAACTTGATGCTCGCGTTATCGCCTGAACGAGCGAACTTGCGCTGCTACCATCAGTGCTCGCCAGGGGCACTTTCAAAACATCATGCAAGCGTTTGTTGTTTGTCCGCGCCGTGTAGAAAGTGGCGTTCGGCATACTGCACTTTTTGCTTTTTCAGGAATGCTACCATTTTCAGCCTGCGAGACCGCCGTGGTTCGCACTTCGCTTCGCGGGTAGTTTGTGACAGTGGAAACTGAGAAAACTTCACGAAGGACACAAAAAGAGAAGACGAGACACAGACACTGATATAACTATGGAACGTCATACCCTGATCGTCTTCCCTTTCTGCGTTCGTCATGAAGTTCGCGCTGCTTATGTCGTGATGAACAAGCTCATGATGTGTTCGCCGAGTTTGTGCGCGAGCTATAGATGCTTCGTCCGTCGGTTTGGCAAGTGTGATCAACTTTTTCTTGGTTCAAGGAAGTGCATGAAAAAAAGAATAACATTCATGTGTTGCATTTGTTGTTTTCATTATAAAGATAGGGGCTCAACGGTATAGCAACTGAACTAATTAAGGATCACTTCCCTTGGCACAAATTTGCTTTCTTACAATAGAGGAAAAAAAGACGAACGAAAAACGAGCTTGTCTCTCATTTAGTCGTCCCCTATAGGCGATATTTTGCAAACATGCAAAGCAGAAAAGGGCAACAGGGTGGAGGCGATTAAAATACAACTTCCAAACGCACTTTTCATGCAAACTCAAAGTTTAAGGACGGGTGAAGCTCCCGCTCACGTTAATAACATCGAACATACGTCGAGGAAGGGACTCGTATAATGAGTCGACGTATCCGGGTTGCTCTCGAAGGTTGTCCAGTGCAAGAAAGTGAATTTGTGTGGAAGAAAATGGTCATAAATTATTAGCCCACTTGCTATGCCGTTGAGCACCTATTTTTATCCGCGACAGCCCACGCATGGTATTGTTTTTGTTTTTTTTTGCTTCTCATGCGTTCCCTAGAGCGAAGAAAAGTTGTCACCGCATTTGCCGAAACGTTGCTCGAGTGCTTATACCCGTCAGCGCACAAACTCGCCGGCATGTGTAGCACAGATTTCGGCTGCTCCACAGACAAAAATAATGCACGTCCTGACGAAGCACAAAGCGCACGGTGCCGATGGCAAACATTTATGCACGGCCCGGACGAACAACAAACCATGAGGTATTGAAAGCGCCCCTGGCGGGCAGGGATGGTAGCAGCGCAGCTTCGCTCGTGGCGGCGATAACGCGAGCATCAAGTTATCGAGATGGGTCAGCCGGATGTGCCGACGCCCCTTTGCTCTTTGCCGCGCATCTGCTGATAGAGTGCGCTGGCATCCGGTTTTTTTTCATTTCTGCCACCGCTCGCGTGCTCCGTATTACTTTTGGGGCACCTCTATACATGTCTGCTGTGGTGACAAACTTCGCTGCCACGAATAGTTGTCGCCCGTCTCAGGCCTCCTTCTCATTACCAACATACTCATCTTCCACGCCCGACAAAAACGGTGAGCCAGCCTTCCTTGCATCGAGCGTCGTTCGGCACAGCTAAGCAGCTAAGCGGCGATGCTTAAAGAAGCGCCCAGATTAGCGGCAAAAAAAAAACAACTATTTGCTTCTGTCCTGAATCCAGCTATGCAACCGCGTCAGACCTACAGGAACTTTGGCGGATATAGTAAGGGACAAGGTTATTACGTGTACAAGACTGAAAACGAGGCACAATACGTATTGCTCCTTCCATGTTTCTCTGGATGGGAATTTGTTCGAACTTGGGAGCTAACCTCAAGCGTGTCCTTATATAGTTGCGTATTTCGCCCTTCCGGTGGAAACCTGTATTCCTTCCGGCTGTGAGTAATCCGAACGGTGGTCTAACCATATCCCAGAATTGGCACAAGAAATTAAGTTCTAATATAAAAAGAAGAGTGCTCCCAACTAAAAGGGAAATGCTCTTCGTGAATGCATACTAATCTCAGTCATGATATGCGTGACGGAAACATGGCTATACACTCATCGAGTGCAAGTGCCTCTTATTTCTCTGACGAGTAAGTTGTTTTCAAAGCCTGCAGAATGCACTCTGAGCTGGGTAAACACGTGGATGGGCGGTGTTCTGATAGCGTCCGTTGTTTATTAAGTGCATTTAGAAGACCATACCTCGAGATATACGAAGAATGTTTGTGGTTGGAACTTCCAACACGTGACAGTTCGAACTATCTCGTCGGCTGTGATTACGTTGTGCTAAATACGGATCCTGCAGTTTTCACGGATAATTCTTTAGATACTAGGGGGAAAAATTGATCTCTGAATATTCAAAGTTCACATCTGTCATTCTTTTTGTCTTTTCGTCCAGTGCATGAGGTGGTTACCAGAAAAATTTAGGTGCGCTGTAAAATGAACACCAGAATTGCGATTGGCCTCTATTCCTTAAGATCCAGAATGTTGAATCAGTCGTCGAGCTATTGACATCACTTGTATAGTGAATAGGAAAGAAAAAAATACCAAGGAGCCATCCAAGGTATTCTAGCCTTCCCGTCATGGTTTCCTTGCGATTTGAGACACTGCTTGAATAAAAAACAGCGGTGTTACAAACTGTTTGTAAAATTAGAATGTGAGTATCTATATCAAATATATTCATTATGCAGACCAACTGTGAATCATTTGCACGCGATTAAGCTTAATACACAAACTTCTCGGTCAGAACACTAAGACAGAACCTAAAAGTTTTAACCTAACAGTTTTGGTGCTTTATTGCGGAAGTAAAGTAATGATAAGGTGCGGTGCTAAAGGTGCATGATGGGATCCGTTTCAAACCGAAAGATGTATACCGAGCTTTCGCTGATCCTTGAACTCTTGTTTTGTGCGCCCTGATAACACAAGTGCTGCTATCACTTTTGAAGACATATTGAAGACAGCGCTGACTGCTTGGCGTTATGAAAGCGTCGCTGGCATGAGGATATATGGGCAGTTCATGAGCTTAACAAAACGCATTTGCATGTATATGACAGTACCGAATCGCGTCTCCTAGCGTATCTCGCGGATGCAATGCGATACTGTTTGCGCGTAAGGCATCAAGTCTGGCGGGACGTGACCCTTTGCCCATTGCTCCCAGCAGAGGGATCTAGCCGCCCCTATCTTGGGCGAAGTCTGCTTTCTTATCTGGCTAAGGGGTGGGTTGGTGCGGGGGGGGGGGGGAGAGGGTGGTATTGTATAGACCTTTCCAAAAAGGGCTCCCTGAGTGCTGCCATATTGTTCCCTGGACTGCAGTGGGCACCTCGCGCTAGCACGGTGGAAGCGGCAGCGGAACCGGTTTCCAGCGCGCCGTGCTTCACGCCACTTTACGCCGGTGATTCCTGTTTAACGGAGATATTTCCAAGATGCTGCACAAATATTATTCTGAATGTGCAACTACAGTGGCATTAAGGCTGCTAGAACGGCCCTGGGCGGCAGAGGAACGAGCGGGATGTCTGAATCATTAGCTATTTCGATGAGACGTCGGGATCTTGGAGCGCCCAGGGAGCCCTTTTTGGAAAGGTGTATTGGGCGCGAGGACATACCGTGGCGCCACCTCTCGGCTGCTCGCGCCTGACGCACTAAGTGGGGTAACGCGCGTTGAACTGCTACTGTGTGACGCTTTCCCAGGTAGTTTGGCTGTGCGCTAATAGTTTATTTATTCATTTAATAAATGCACTTGGGTCTGGACCTGTTTAGGCTCAATTTGAGGCATCAGGCCCACTCACTCGGCAACAACAAAACACGTTACCGTGTGAGCGAGCTGTTCAAGTGGCAGCGATCGTGCAACGACCACCGTTGTTGATGCTATGGAGAGAACTGAAGGTGCCACACCAGTCAGAGGCAAGCGGCCTGTAAGATCGCGCCTCGTGCACGACCTCGCTGGCTCTCCCCTTTGTACTTCCCGCGTGGATCGCGCAGTGCAGCAACAAATGCGGAAGCAATTACCGGCATGGGGAGGACGCCACTTTGGAACGCAGCCGTGACGCCTCGGGCAGAGGGCGCGCGTGCGGCGTGGCCTGGCCGTCCCGAAAGGGGTGGTCTCCCTCCCACCGCGACTGATCAAAGGACTGATCCGCTGACTGATAGCGTTGTAGCCATGCGGGGAGGTAAACAAAGGTCTTCCGGTTGGACGCAGCACGAGAGGGTGGCCGCCTTGAGGCAGTTACGCACGTGCATGCACTTAAGATGAAAAGTGCGTTCTTGGGGGAAGGCGAGGGTGTTGCGTGGAGAGCGTTTTACGAATGTTTTCTTGATTTGTTTATTTATTTATTCGAGCCCTGGTCTCAAGGCTATGCCCAACCCACAGGGCCGTGGCTACTGCGAAATTAAGTAGCGATTGGTTGATCAAAGACTGGGGCCGCCGCGGTGGCTCAGCGGCTATGGTGCTCGGCTGCTGACCCAAAAGACGCGGGTTCGATCCCGGCCGCGGCGGCTAGAATTTCTTTGGAGGAGAAATTCTAGAGGCCCGTGTACTGTGCGATGTCAGTGCACGTTAAAGAACCCCAGGGGGTCGAAATTTCCGGAGCCCTCCACTACGGCGTCTCTCATAGCCTTAGTCGCTTTGGGACGTTAAACCCCATAAACCAAACTAAACCAAACCATCAAAGACTGGGGCGGGTCAAGAGAAATGACCGCCCCAGCGCCTTTGTTTATGTATGTAATAAAAACGGAAGGAAAAGCCAGGAATGGCAGTCCTAAACAGGCTCCGTGCTTCGCACGTACGGAAAACTTCTAGGCTCTAACCGAGACCGCCGGTCGATGAGTAAGATTTTCCGAAGTCGTATCTCTGTGTGAGATAAGTCGCAACGAGGCTCCGTGCTTAGCACGTACGGAAAACTTCTAGGCTCTAACCGAGACCGCCGGTCGATGAGTAAGATTTTCCCCGAAGTTGTCTCTGTGTGAGATAGTATCTCTGTGTGAAATAGCATCTCTGTGTGAGATAAGTACCCTCTAAGTTACAGTACTTGAACGTCTGTGTGACTTCACGCTTCTGCAACTGAGTTTGCCTTGTATATACTCTGTAAATATAATTTCCCTTTCGTACCGTCTGCTTCTGGACTCCTGTGCTTCAAAACACCACCGAACTACTCACGTTTGGAGGAGGCTGAACTCCCCCGAAGAAAAGCAAATGAACCTGAAGAAGGAAGAGAATTTACTCGGCCACTGAATATCGGTAATAAGATTTCTCTGTGACAGGTGCCGAGCGCTTTCAGGCAGCGCCGGCGGAAGCGGCGTTGTTCGACTCTCCCTAGAACTTTGTACAGCAGTCAGGTTCGACAGTTGGAGACGACGCGGATAAATGTTTAAATGTCAGTGTTCTGCATTTCACGCCGCGCATTCTTGCGCACCGACCGCGACGGTATTGCCATTCGAGCTTCAGGCGAATGTTTGTTTATCCCGCGCAGGGTAATTTTGCTGACTCTTTCCTTATGAGGTCACAATCTGTAATGATCTAGTTTGTGTTTATTGGCTTGCTCGGCCATTCGAAATTATCACTCCAGTTGAGGCGCGTGCGTGTTATTTTCTTTCACGCGGCAAAATCTTTTATTTCGTTTCAGTGAAACTTCCGTTGTCAAGCATCAATGACTTCATTGAGAAGAAATTTGAGATCTCCCGGCTTTTGATAGAAGGGGAGGCTGTCTATGACGCAAAGCACGTAGTGGTGTGAAGCGTGAAGCTTTGCAAAGACGATGAAGTCACATTTGTTGGGTTTATCCTTGACCTCCGCTGTCAACAAACACCCTCACGAGCTGGAGATAGAAATAAAAGGAAGGAGAGTGACTGCTGCATCTTGCACTTGCAAAGCAGGTGGTGATGAAAACTTTTAATTACTAAAATAGAGTTTGGGAGCCACAGAGTGGCCCCGCTACATGGTCGGCGTCCCTAGTCCGGGACACCGCATGACAATGCCCCGTCTCTCGCCCGTTTCACCAGAGCACTTTGGAACTCAAGCGAGGAGCAGTTGAGCAGGGCAGTCTCCCATGCCTCTCTGGAAGGGGTAGGGGAAGGGTGGAGGTGGGGATTTTGAGTACATGCCCACATCATGTGGAAGATATCACAAGTCTCCCCACAGTGCGGGCATCGCCCAT
Source organism: Amblyomma mixtum (assembly GCF_055824585.1). Lineage (NCBI taxonomy): Eukaryota > Metazoa > Arthropoda > Arachnida > Ixodida > Ixodidae > Amblyomma > Amblyomma mixtum. The sequence goes on from NC_143021.1 coordinate 144,213,210, forward strand.
CCGTGTTAGGATCGTAATGCTTTAAGATTGCAGGACGGAGTAGAGTACCTGTCTGCAGGCGCCTTAAAGTTCGCTCCTCTGTCTTACTCAGCCCCTTTGCAGGGGCCGGGAAAAGGCGGTGGATGTCGCTATAATGCGTTATAAATTCCCTGAATCGCAGCAGCGGCTGGTTAGTCTCCGAGCCAGAAGAGCTGGGATGAGGAGCCCGGTGAGTAAGCGCTCGGGCAGCCGCGTCAACGGCCTTATTACCTCGTAAGCCCTGGTGGCCAGGAGCACAAATGATTCTTTTGGGTGTTTGGATAAGTGGCAGTCCGTCTTAGAATACAAGCAGCTAAGGGGGAGATCTCCCCTGCCAAGTAATGATCACATGCTTTTCGGGAGTCCGTAATGATGATTCTCGAATTGGCGTGGGCGGCAGCAGGCGCTATCGCTACTTCCTCGGCTGGCATTGAATTCGGGGCTCGAAAAGAGAGTCCATCAACGTGCATTTCCTGGTGGACGACAGCGGCCGTGTAAAAGGCGATGGCCCTGCTACGTCTACATAATACACACCGGGTCGGGAGCCGTGTTGTCTCTCAAGAGCCCGACCCGCGCTTGTCGCCTGTTTACGTGCATGTCGGTTTCCATGTTACGGGGGAGCGGGGAGACCCAGAGCATATGGCGCCAAAGTACTGGGATACGCTCCGCCTCCTCTGGAGTGCAGTCGTGTTGGATGTGTAAGCGGTTTAGCAGGCGGCGCCCAGGGGCCGTCTGCATGAGCCGCGTGTATTGGTTCACGAGGTGGGCCTCCCGCAGCTCCTGGTAGGAGTTTAGCACCCCCAATGCCTTGAGTTTGGCATTAGAGGTAGCCACCGGGAGATCCAGGGCTCGCTTAGTTGCCTTGCGGATGATGGCGTCTATTCGCGCCTCGTCTTGCTTAGTAGTGCGGAGATATGGCACGGCGTAGAGGATCCGGCTAGTCACGAAGGCATAGACGAGCCGAAGCGTGTCCCTGCCCCGCAGACCGCCCCGCTTGTTGGAAACGCGGAGGATCATGCGCCCTACCTGTTCGCTATACTCTCTTGAGTTTCAGAATGGTGGAGTCCGGTCTGAGTCTGTGGTGAATGAAAAGGCCCAGAATACGGAGCTCCTCCACCTCTCTTATAGGACCTCCTGACAGAGATGCAAATTGCTGTCCTATCCTTTGGGTTCACTCTGACATGCAAAAGCTCTGATTTCGCTGGAGCACATTGGAGCCCACAGTCATTAGCATGCGCGTCGACTATGGAAGCGGCCTGCTGAAGGCGGGCCTCCATGTCCCCAAGGCTCCCCTCAGTGGTCCAAATTATAATGTCATCTGCGTATAACGCGTGTTGAATGCCTTCCACCCGGGCTAGTTGGCTTGGGAGGCGCATCATAGCTATGTTGAACAGGAGCGGTGATAACACCGCTCCCTGAGGGGTACCCCGTTTTCCCATCATGTAAGGGCCGTATTCCTCGCCCTCAATCCGAAGAAAGGCCTGGCGACTAGTCAAGAAATCTCTTACATACGCGTAGGCCCTAGCCCCACAATCGGTAGAACTCAAGTTGGCCAGGATGCTTCCGTGTTTAACATTGTCGAAAGTCCCTTTCAGATCAAGGGCGATGATGGCTTTGTCATTGTGTTGCATAGTTGTGGGTCGTATTACATCCCTGTGCAGCTGGAGAAGGACATCCTGTGCAGACATGTGGGGGCGAAACCCGAACATGGTGACTGCAAAGAAGGCCTTACTCTCCAGGTATGGAGAGAGGCGATCCCGAACCATCGTCTCCATAAACTTGCCCGCACATGAGGTCAATGATATGGGCCTCAGGTTGTCCGTATTCACGGCCTTACCTGTTTTAGGGATAAACGTCACAAGTGACGTTTTCCACTCGGGAGGGAGTGGACGCCCGTCCCAGATCTGGTTTATGTATTCTAATAAATGGAGGTAGGCTGAGTCCGGTAGGTTCGCCAACAGGTTCGCTGTTATGTGATCCCGTCCCGGAGCCGTACCCCGGCGCATTTTTGCTAAGGCCGCCTTAAGGTCGTGCAACTCAAAAGGGGCATCAAGTGTTTCATTAGGCCTGCCAGAGTACATGTACTCAGGCCCAGGCGGGTCCTCCGTACGACAGAGAGATCTGTCGCACAGATTGTCCGCAAGTTGCGCCGTCGTACCTTGATACCCTTGCAGAGCCCGCCGGAGCTGCTTTTGCGTCTCCCCTCTCGTTTGGGAGGGGTCGATTAGACTGCGAAAGAGAGGCCACGTCCCCTTCTAGCTCATCTGATGAGCTGCGGCGTCGCAGCGTGCTATCGAATTTGAATCTGAGAGTTCGGCAGCATACGCTGCAGCTTGCTCTGTGAATTTGGCTATGCGGTCGCGTAATTTAATTGCGATTAGTTTTCTGCTTTTTCCACCGTTTAGTTAAGCTCCGGCGCGCCTCCCTCAAATGCAGGAGGTGGGTGTCCACTGCGGGGATCTCTTCCGTGGTTTGTAGTGTTGTGACGTGTTGTTTCTGAATGTTGTATATGTGGTTAGCCCACTCCGCGTAGCCGCCGGAAAATAGTACGGGAGGGATAGTGTGATTTTGGAATTTGTGCCAATCGGTCAGCTTGGCCTGACCCCATTTTTTGCGCGCTGCCTTCGCCATGAGTGTAATCCGGAGAAGGAGGTGATCGCTGCCTAGAGAATCTCCCAAGTTCTCCCAAGCAGCCGCTCTAGCATTTTTAACGAAAGGTCTGGACACGTGTCGCGGGTTACCGAATTCCCCACTCGGGTGGGATCCGCCGGGTCCGTGAGCAACGTGAGGCTGAGGGTGGAGATGAGCTCGGCCAGCTTACGTCCTCTTGCCTGTTCGAAGTGGTCTCCAACGATCACTAGAAGCTCTTTGGCTGCCATTTTTATCGCGCGAAGGAAGATTTCATTAAAAGTTACGCGCGGCTTATGCGGAGGGCAGTGTCACCCAGACTTCGCGCACTTTTACGTGGGAAGCTCCCAGACACCCTTAGAACGTGTGGGGGTAGCGGTCTCGGACTCAAAGGAGATGCCCTCGACTCAGCGTGGCAAACTCAGCGGAGACCAGCTGCCAAGTGACAAGAGGTTTTTGGGCGTTCGGTGCCCAGCTTTCGCTGGTCGCAAGCCAGAGAATGGGTCGGAGCCAAAGGTTCACAAAACAAAACAAGTTTATATAGCAAAGAGACGATACAGAGGGTTTCACAAACACTAGTACAAACACATACCAAGTGATTAACAAACAATGCAATTCGTGCAAAGTTAAACTCGAGAGAGAATACGATTCAAAGGAAATATTGCACCTAAAGTGCACTAAAACAGGAGAGAGAGGTAAACAAGCAAAACACAATTTGTTCACCGGGCACTGCGGCAGTCCGACGACCAGAGTTCCACGACGATGCCGTCCCGCAGACTGGCGACCGTTGCCTCGTTGGTCCGATGCTGGCCGAGTGGTGTTTTCCCCGGGAGTCGAACGGGCGCGCTTCGATGAAGCTTAAACGGCGGTCCGGACTGACTGATAGCTGTCAACGTCCTCTTTTATAGGCTCGCTCTCCCGTCTGTTTGTTGTTCGCGCCCGAGTAGGCGCGCACATACACGCGGCATTGGCAGTGCTGTCTCCCTTTCCTCTTCTCACCGGCCGCGCGTCCCCATTGGTCAGAGGTCGGGGGTCGCATCTCGAAGTTTCGAGCGTGTTCTTGAGTGGCGCCGACGCCGACGGGCGAGGGGGACGTGTCTTAGTGCACGCAAGGCTACGCCCTTTCCCCCCGTCAGCTGTAGAACCGACTCGCATGTTCGAGAATAATCGGCGGGGATGACTCATTTCCTCAGCGCACGCCGTGGCGGTGGAGAGAGAGGCACGCGCTCGGCGGAGCTTTCCCTCTCTCCCGTTGGGCTCGCGCCGGCGAGACGCCGTGCGCGCGGCGGTTTTTCTTTCTTTGTTTCTAAAATGCGCCGAATTTTGTGACACTGCCCCTTCCTTTAAGAATATTGTGTAACAATATTCACAAAACACAAAATTCGCGCGCCCATGCATGCGCTCACAAAGTCAGTGGCGAATGCTAACGTACATACTACAATACCTTGATGCTTTCACATACATAACACAGTGCAATAGACAGAGTGCACTCCAAACTTCACAACACTTCAAAGCACGCCGCGTTTCGGCGGTACAATTCGCGCGCACATACATGCGCTCACAAACTGCATATGAAAATACATACATCAATACTACGATGTTTTTACATACAAAACTCAATGCAATGTTCATAATCCCCATAAAAACACGCTGCGTTTGGGCAGTGCATTAACACGACATTGCATACAGGAGGCACACAAGTATGTGGCACACCTTCGCCTATACTCCCAATTTCGTCTTACTGGGTTCAGGCCGAACAGGCTGGCCCTGTTCTAGAATTGGGGAGCACTTCTGGCTCTCCTTCCTACGCGACTCTTTCGCTCTGTCAATGTCTGCCTCTTGGCTTTCTGCCCTGGGAAATTCTTTCATATCCCAAGCATACAAAAAGTTTTCGGGGCGGCATGCACATGCGAACAAGACAATCGACATGTTCCAAGGCACTTGCATCATAACGCAGAGGCTCACGATAAGAACCGGTGTGAACACACTCCTGGTCTCCTTCCCGAATTCGACAGTGCGGCAGGAAAACAGCCGAAGCAAGGTGCCGATCAGGACTAGAATCGTTTCTAAAGCCTGCCTTACGCTGAACTTAGCAGAAATTCTAGACTCGTTGTTTCCACGTGTCCTTCTTTGGCTTTTCCTTCCTTCCTTCGGCATTCGTGCTCCGCTGCGGCCACTTGCTGGCTTATCCTCTAGCTTCTCACCGCTGTTTCCTTTGTTTCCGCATGTTTCTTGCGAAGAAGGCTTCTCTTGCGCGGAACGTTCCTGCGCTACATTTTGCCGTTCTTCCTTCTTCGGTGATTCTTTCATTTCTTCCTTTCTTGCGCTAGCTCGCTCGCGCTTCCTTCGCCGCCTTTTTCCCTGTCGATCGCTGCGACGCTCTGGCGTGCAGGATTCCGATTTTTCTCCCTCGCGGCTACCGTCTGGGTCCTTGGGAAATTTTGCCCCCTTGATGTTACCCAATATGAGGTCGTATATGGGGCGTTCCATGCAAAGTGCAGTGAGTTTACCGCTGTAGTAGGGAGTCTGCACCTGTACTCTAGCTTCTGGTAAGCGCTGAAAGGATCCGTCTACTAGCCGTACAAGGCTCTTCGTTCCAGTGAGATCCTTATCTCGCACCAAGCCTCGCTTTATGATGACCGCGCTGCTTCCTGTGTCTCGCAGCACTGAAATTCTTCGCGGCCCTACTTTCCCTTCCGAGACAGGCATCCTGTGCATTCCGCCTTCAGGTCGCGTGTTCACTACGGCGTTCACGACGGGCACCTTCTTGCCGTTCTTCAGCTCGACAAAGCCGTTTTCGTCTTCTTCCTCCAGGTGGTCACCTGAGGAGGCCCGCACGCACGATACCTGGGGAGCGGACTTGCCCGGGCTGGAACAAGCCGCGGCTTTGTGTCCCTTCTGGCCGCACTTAAAACAAGCTGTCGGGCTACCGTTCGCAGCGCTGTTGCGGCAGTTAGATGCGTAGTGGCCTGTCTTATTACACAGGTAGCACTTCGGTGGAGGCTTTGGGCTGGATCGAGTATCGCGGCTGTCGGATTTCTCTGCGCTTTCAGAATTTGCATTCTTAACTTTACTCAGGTTAGTTCCTCCTTGGGCTTCAAGAAATTGGACGGCAAGTTCTAGCATTTCAGAGAGGGTCTTGGCCCTTCTCTCCTTGAGGTATAGCGCCAGGTTCGGGTGACAACTGCTCAGGAATTGTTCCTTGATCAGCAGCTCGCGGAGTGCACTGTACTCCTGTGCGATTTCCGACAGTTCCGTCCACCGATCAAAATAGTGGCTTAATCGCGCCACATATTGGGTTGCCGTTTCTCCGTCTGTGGGCTTTGCTGTCCGGAATTTGTCCCGAAATCCCTCGGTGGTGAGTCGGAATCTTTTAAGCAAAGCGGCTTTCACCTTGCCATAACTTGCTGCGTCTTCAGGAGACAGTCGCCCGAATACACCTAGTGCTTCGCCACTCAGACACGTGCTTAGAACGGTGGCGCGCTCACTGTCTGACCAATTCTGGCTCACTGCGATCCCTTCGAATCGCTTAAGGAATGCGTCGAGATCGTCCCTTCTTTCATCAAATTTTGGAAGCAACCTGCTGGCATCTATACGCAAGCTGCTACCTTCCTCTCTAGTGCTCTGAACTACAGCTGACTGATTCGCACCACGTTGCAGTTCCAGTTTCGCGGCAAGCAGCTTCATTTCGCGTTCAAATTCTCTTTCTTTTTCTTTCTCCGCTTCTTCTCGAGCCTTCTGCCTTTCCTTTTCAATTCTCTCTCTTTCTTTTTCGGCTTCTTCCCGAGCCCTCTCTCTTTCTTTTTCGGCTTCTTCCCGAGCCCTCTCTCTTTCTTTCTCGGCCTTCTCTCTTTCCTGGTCCACCCATTTACGCAGTTCGGCTCCGGTCATCCCCATCTGGAGACCGGCCTCTACTAGCTCCTTTAGCTCCTTAAAGCTCATATTTGGAGACCGAACTCTACATTCAAGGCAATGAATACCTCTACACGGTGAACATCACTAACCGCTTCGGCGCGGCACCTCACAATATCGCTCTGCTGCTAACACTCGTTTACGATTCGTAAACTCCTTCTGACTCTTTCTCCGTTCTCTGTGCTTGCAACACCAAACGTCCTGTCGCGGACGCCAGAATATATTGTCACCCAGACTTCGCGCACTTTTACGTGGGAAGCTCCCAGACACCCTTAGAACGTGTGGGGGTAGCGGTCTCGGACTCAAAGGAGATGCCCTCGACTCAGCGTGGCAAACTCAGCGGAGACCAGCTGCCAAGTGACAAGAGGTTTTTGGGCGTTCGGTGCCCAGCTTTCGCTGGTCGCAAGCCAGAGAATGGGTCGGAGCCAAAGGTTCAAAAAACAAAACAAGTTTATATAGCAAAGAGACGATACAGAGGGTTTCACAAACACTAGTACAAACACATTCCAAGTGATTAACAAACAATGCAATTCGTGCAAAGTTAAACTCGAGAGAGAATACGATTCAAAGGAAATATTACACCTAAAGTGCACTAAAACAGGAGAGAGAGGTAAACAAGCAAAACACAATTTGTTCACCGGGCACTGCGGCAGTCCGACGACCAGAGTTCCACGACGATGCCGTCCCGCAGACTGGCGACCGTTGCCTCGTTGGTCCGATGCTGGCCGAGTGGTGTTTTCCCCGGGAGTCGAACGGGCGCGCTTCGATGAAGCTTAAACGGCGGTCCGGACTGACTGATAGCTGTCAACGTCCTCTTTTATAGGCTCGCTCTCCCGTCTGTTTGTTGTTCGCGCCCGAGTAGGCGCGCACATACACGCGGCATTGGCAGTGCTGTCTCCCTTTCCTCTTCTCACCGGCCGCGCGTCCCCATTGGTCAGAGGTCGGGGGTCGCATCTCGAAGTTTCGAGCGTGTTCTTGAGTGGCGCCGACGCCGACGGGCGAGGGGGACGTGTCTTAGTGCACGCAAGGCTACGCCCTTTCCCCCCGTCAGCTGTAGAACCGACTCGCATGTTCGAGAATAATCGGCGGGGATGACTCATTTCCTCAGCGCACGCCGTGGCGGTGGAGAGAGAGGCACGCGCTCGGCAGAGCTTTCCCTCTCTCCCGTTGGGCTCGCGCCGGCGAGACGCCGTGCGCGCGGCGGTTTTTCTTTCTTTGTTTCTAAAATGCGCCGAATTTTGTGACAGGCAGTATATGTTGAGGATATGTATTGACGGGTCGCGGCGTCTGAGAGGCAGTACCCGGACCATTGTATATTCTTGCTTGGTACTAGTCTAAGTCGACCTGAACCCCGGTGTAAGCCTTATTCACCAGGATGCACGTAGAGAGGCCCCCCTGAAAGGTGCTGTAGCCTGATAATTTAGCGTCTATGCCGGGCTCCTGCAGGGCAACGAGTGCCGGCATGTCACCTAGGGACTGCAGGTAAAGCTGGAGGTGTGACCGTTTTTTCCAAGCTCTGAAACCCCTGCAGTTCGATTGTATGATTTCGAATTTTTCAAGGTTTTTATCATTCCTATTAGATGTGCTAGCCATCTTGTGTTATTTATTTACGGGCGAGCGGACTAGCTCTGGCCGGGAGCCAGCGCAACCCCAGCGAGGGGCCGCACCGACCCAACAGCTGCCGAGCCTGAACCGTGTTCCTTCGCTGCCTGGCGGGAGGCTGTCTTACGTTTGAGGTGAGGGGAATCGCAGCTAGTGGCGTTCTTAATTTGGGTGCTGACCCAGGGCTGCACGGCTTTAAGGACCGAGTCAGTGACCTGGGCCATAAGGTCGGGAAGTGCTTGCGTTAAAGCTGCCTTGCGTTAAATCTGCCCCCGTCTGGCGCATTGATGCGACGCGCTTTCCAAGCGGATTATCACCGTTTATATAAATGCGATTCTCTGCTGTCGCTCTCATGTAAACGCGGTAATAATCTACTTTGAGATGACTAACTCTTTCTACGCGGTTTCCCATTAGGTACTTCTGATGTCGATGGGAAAAATATGGGCTTTGAATATGTTCTGCAAATGGCTCAAAAGCTGCTCTGGCGGCCGTCGCAATCTGGTTTATTTTCCGGCTGTGTGTCCGACGAGCTGAGTGGCGGTCCCAGCGATTGGTTCTAGGGGTGGCGGACGGACTTCCGTATACCAAAAAAGAAAAAAAAGAAACAATGATTTTTTTATTTACACTCTATTTGTACAACAATTTTTGTGCACTATGTCGTTGAAAAATTGAAAAATCAATTGCGAACGATAAGGTGTTATACCATTACTCATGCTTTGGATGCTAATGGTTACGTGAACAATATTCATATGTAATTGATATCTATTTAGGATTTATATATGAATATCGCAAACGGAACCATTAACTTATATAATTCGTATATATTTACGCGGCGGTCGAATTTCGATCGAGGAAAAATTCTAACGGCCCTTGTAGTGTGCGATATCAGTGCACGTTAAAGAACCACAAGCGGTCGAAATTTCCAGAGCCCTCCGTTCCGGCGTCCCTCATACTGGTCGTTTACATGAGCCCGACAAAAGTCGGGTTAAGGGGGCTGTCGGGCCGAGAACCGGTTGTCGGGCTCATGTATACGCTAGGGGGTAGAGCTAAGGGACCGTCGAGTCGAGCTGGGCCAGCCCGACTGCAGGGGGTGGGTTGACTCTGCCCGACCCGGCTGGAAGGAGCATGTATACGCTGCCGCATAGGTTTAGCGCCGCCTCTCCTGCCTCCTCTCTTTCCTCCTCTCTGGTCTGGCTGGCGCTGATCAGGAACTCGGAGATATTTTTTCCAGATGTGCGCCGAACACCGCCATGTTGCTTTCCTCCTCTCTAGCTTGTTCGGAAAGGCGGTGTCCGTGCGTCCCGTGCGTTCTCTGCGGTTCTCCGTGTTTATTGTATACGGTTGCTTAGCTGTAGTAGCCCGATTTGGGTGTATGTGCGATTAAAGCTGAAACGAGGTCTTCGGGAAAGCACTGCGCAGTCGTCTGCTGTTCAAACAACTACAGGAAGCGAAGGCGGCTTGAAGCGGAGCAGTGTGAAGAACACAGAGAGCCACGGCGGCTGTGCGGTTGCGGGCTGTTTCAGCTACACATACCTTACACGCGAGCACCTACTGCTGATGTCGCTAAGATATGTGTCGTCTGTGACCCTTGCAAAATCAAAACATAATAATTTGGGTAAATGATGCAGCAGCATTGCGGGTTACGTGAAACATTTCTGTTATAACTGCCGACACTGGCGACTGATTATTAACGACACTGTAAACTTAGCTACTTGACAGTACTTCAAAGCCATGATGCATTGCACAAATGCCACAGCTTGCAGTAAATATCCGATAAACCAGCAGGACTTAAAAAACTGAGGGCCGCAGCTTTGACGTGTCCACCTTGCATCGTGACACCTCATCGACCAAATACTATTTTCAACTGACGCCATAATACAAAGCGCCGATTGTTTTAAAAAAAATGTGCCTATTAGGGACGTGCAATCAACAGGCACGCAGTGCCCACCCGACCACACGCATGCACTTTTTCGCTCTTTCGGCATTAATCAGAGGCCGCACCCGAGACGGACCAAACAGATACACTCCTCAGGAACTGTCACAACATGTGCACCAGTTTCGAGTGTGTAAATTATATCGCGTTCGAAGGCCAGATGCCTTTCTACTACATCCTTTTCCGAGTTTAGCGAAATGTCAGACGACGCGAAGCTCCACATCCAGTTTCCTCTGTTCCTGCGACACTTTGCTTCGACGCGCCGCGCCGACGGATGCACTGGCGCTCCGAAGAGCGCTGCCACACACTCGCATGTTCACGCTAAGAGTGGACCACCCTAAATTTGCAAGCTTCACCAGCTATTTTACCGTTAGTACGAGGTAATCAAGAAATTTATGCAAAGCCAAAAGCCGCAACAGAATTCTGTGCGCTTATGCGCTCCAGCGGTGCCTTCTCCATGTAGCACTACAGAAAGTACCGTTTTTCAGGACAGTGCAGAGGGTAAATGTAGTGAAAGACTTGGTCGAACGCAGTTTCAATCTGTTCGTGTCACCGGCGCAACGCAGGGCAGACCGCTTGAGCGCTTGACAGCAACACTGCTGTTAGCCCGGAACGGAGCGGTTTTTCTATTATAATTATAACTACAACATAGAAGCGCTCAGCAAGTTTCGTGCTCGCATTGATAAAAGTCTCCTTTATAGATACCAGAAAGCCGTTAAATGAATTTCGCACACTTGAGTAGAAGCGCACCTCCATTGTCGATTTTCGGCACAACTTGCAGGGAAACATCTGCGTTGCCGCTCGCCGAAGCAGGAACCATTTTGTTCACAGTTGCTGAGTGCATACAGTGCAACACTTTGCAGGTCAAAATCATGCAAAAATTAATACTCGGATAAGGCTGAACAGCGCGGTGAGTACTCGCTGCCTGTATGGCCACCCAAGCCAACATGGCGGCGAAATCAACCAGACGCAAGATGGCGCTGCTGTCGAAAGATGGAGCGCGCACCTCAGCGAAGCACTCGACAGCAAGCGACAGCGAAATCAAGACGTATATAAAGAATTGGAGCGGGAGATGCGCGGTATGGGTAATAATTTTACATGGGAACAGCTGCGCACCTGCTGGAAGAACATGAAGAAAAGGTTTACGCTTGTAAATATTGAAAAAGTCGTCCTTGTGTGACCTCCCGGGTAATTTATTCGCGGATTTTAGGAGCTGTTCGGATCGGACCAGTCGTCGCTCAGTCTTGAACGAGACCATTTTGACGTGAGGCTTCGGAAGCGGCGGAAGCGAACGTTTTGACGTTACATCAAGTACCATGTTGTGCACATTCGTCCATGAAACTAAAACCTCCATGAAATAGAGCTGATTCAAACATAACATGAAGCTCAACGCAGCAGCGGAGACACCCATTGTAAATCAAACCGAGCCGCGGCCGGCTTCGAAGGGAGCGCGCACGCGAACGTGCAAACCAGCCGACGGGAAAGAGCACCAGTCCGGAAAGGGAACTTTTCGTCAGCGCGTTCCTCCTCCTCTAGCATGCGTGTGGTTTGCTTGCTCGACGCTAGGGGTAGCGACGATCTCTGCCCGACCGGAAACCGGTTCATGTAAACGCGGTGGGGTCGGGTTGGTTAGCCCGACATCTGGCGCACCCCGACCCGACCCGCAACGTCGGGTTCCATGTATACGAGGCTATAGTTTGAGTCGCTTTGGGGCGTTAAAACCCCATAAGATACAGAAACAAAATTGTTGTGTCCCCTTATTGCTTTTGTGTGTGTGTTACCCCTGCAGTGTCCCGTCCGAACGGCCACTTGCCCCCTCTTCGCGCGCTGTCGCCGATGCCCCCCTCGGTGCGCCCCCGCATCCTCCTCCTGTTTTGGGAAGCCACTCCCTCCCAAGGACGCTTCTCCGCTCCCTCCTTTCTTCGGACGGCCAGTTCGGCTCCTGCTTCGGTCGACGCTGGTCGCACCCTCATCAGCTTTAAATAAACAAAGTCTTAAAGTACCGTGTGCGTCTTTCGCTGCATTGAACACAGCGACCGGACACGACAGTGGCGACGAGAAAGTGGATTCGACCCGCGCTACGCAACGCTATTGACAAGCCGTGGCTACGCGAGGGTTTCCCAATCAGATACCAGAATTCAACGGCTCATCGTGGTCATCGTGGGTTGGACGCCTTCAGTTCTACTTTGAAGCTAACAACATCACAGACCCAGCCTTGAAGAGAGCCAACCTGCTGACGCTGTGCGGGGAGCAGACCTACGATACTGTCTGCGCCCTTTTTCAGCCAAGCACACCAGCGGCAGTGTCTTACGACGGCATCGTATCAGCACTGCAAAAGCACTACGACCCAAGGCCATCCGAGGTCTACAGCCGGGCTCGCTTCCAACGACGAGATCAACTGGAAGGAGAAACTGTGAGCGCCTACGTAGCCGCGGTCAAGAAGCTCGCTGCCGACTGCAATTTTGGAACGCTGTCGACAACAGCTACCGGGCAGGAAAGAGACGCAGCTTCTTCTGCTAACACCTCCATGCTTCCCTTGGACGTGATGTTACGCGACAGATTTGTGTGCGGACTTACTGATGAGTCACTGCAGCAGCGCCTGTTCGCTGAGAAGGACCTCACATTCAGCAAAGCTTACGACATCGCCGTTCGAGCGGAGAGCGCCGGTCACCAGCAGAGAGAGATTCGCCGGAACACCGAGCCGGTACACCAAACAAGCAGTCAGGTGCGCAAACCTTCTGTTGTTGCAAAATCGGTTAAAAAGGCACAACGCTGCTGGCGGTGTGACGACCAACACAACCCCCAGGGATGTCGATTCCAGTCAGCCACGTGTAATTTTTGCCACAGGCGAGGGCATATCGAGAGAGCATGCATTACGAAACGGAGACTTGCCAAGATAAAGTCACCTTCCCAGCCTCATCACAGCGTCAACGCCTCAGAGAATACGCCGCTATCTGATCTCCATGGAACAACATCAGCAACACCATCTGTGTTGTACGACCTGAACACCATGAATCTCGGCACGCGACCGAAGATTTTTACAGAAGTAAGCGTACATCACCAGCTGATTAAGTTCGAGGTGGACTCCGGCGCAGCCTGTACTCTGATCAGTGAGGACACGTTCCGAACTTCATGGCCATCTGACGCACCCGCCCTGCAATAAGACGACACGCACCTGCGAGCGTGGTCAGGACAGAATCTGCCAATATTGGGCTCTGCCAACGTGCAGGTTAACTACAACGGCCAGACCCATACGCTACCTCTGCTTGTTGTGAAGGGCTCAGGATCAAGCCTTCTAGGGAGAAACTGGTTTTCTTCATTAGGCGTGACGATATGCGGCATACACCAGACGCCGAGCCAGAACATGGTTGAGCAACTGCAAGAGAAATACGAAAGAGTATTCTCGGAAGAGATTCCAGGAAACGAAGGGCCCCCGGTCACACTGGAGTTGTTGGACAACGCGCAACCAAACTTTCTGAAGGCCAGGCCGGTGCCGTTTGCTCTCCGAGCTTCAGTTGAAAAGGAGTTGGACAAACTGGAGCAGCATGGTGTCATCGAGCCGACGCAACATTCAGAATGGGCCACACCACTTGTCGTAGTTCACAAGAAGAACGGAACCATACGCCTCTGCGGAGACTACCGGAGCACCGTCAATCTTGCGACTAAAGCGTCTTCGTCCGACACCTGAAGAAGTATTCAGTGTGCTACGTGGCGCAAGAGTCTTCAGCACATTGGACCTCACCCAGGCGTATCAGCAGCTCAAGGTGAGCGAGTCATCTGCTGAGTTATTGGCAATCAACACACTGAAGGGCTTGTACAAAGTCAAGCGACTGCCTTTTGTCGTAGCTGCAGCCCCAGCCATATTTCAAAAATTCATGGAGACAGTTCTTCAGGGCCTCCCAGGAGTTTGTGTCTACCTTGATGATGTCATCATCAGTGGCACTTCCACTGAAGAGCATGCAGTGCGCCTAGAGCTCGTTCTCGAAAGGCTAGCAAACGCAAATTTGCGCATAAGCAAAGCGAAATGCTGTTTTGCGGTGCCAGAGGTGCAATTTCTGGGACACAGAATTGATGCATAAGGCATTCACCCTACCGAGGACAAAGTGCGAGCGATCACAGAAGCACGAGCTCCAACAAACAAGCAGGAGCTACAGGCTTTTCTCGGACTCTTGACGTTCTACGACCGGTTCTTGGAACAAAGAGCTACCGTGGCCAACGACTTATACCAACTCCTTCGGAAAGATGTGACATGGACATGGTCGCCACGCCATCAGCAGTCATTCGATGCCCTGAAAGACCTGATTCGAAGATGTACAGTCCTCCGCCACTACGACGAAAGGAAGCCTCTGCTTTTGGCTTGCGACGCATCACCGTACGGAGTCGGCGCGGTTCTATCGCAAACTGACGAGCAAGGAAGGGAAGCTCCCATCGCCTTCGCCTCACGTACGTTGTCGCAAGCAGAACGCAACTACGCGCAACTTGACAAAGAAGGGCTAGCCATCGTCTACGCGGCGACACATTCTCACCAGTACATTGCCGGCCGAAAGGTGACCTTTATAACCGATCACCGACCGCTATTGGGCATTCTGGGACCACAAAGGCCTATGCCACCAACTTTGTCTCCGCGAATGACACGTTGGTGCATCAAACTCTCAGCGTACGACTACGCTCTGGTCTACCGCAATGAGAGTAAACATCAAAACGCCGATGCGCTAAGCCGTCTGCCACTAGACGCAACTGTTGACGAACCATTTCCACCAGGAGACGTTCTGATGTCCGAAGCACTGCCAGAACCTCCGCTTACAGCAGGCACAGTTGCAGCATCTACGCAGAAGTGCGCAGCTCTCCGGCTAGTTTACACAGCTGTTCAACAAGGCAACGTGCACAAACTCAAAGGGGACAACTTCGACGCTTACCGCAGGCGAGCTACAGAGTTGAGCACCCATCGCGGCTGTATCATATTTGGGTTCCGAGTTGTGATTCCGAGAGAACTACGCGCACAAGCTATGTCTCTCATCCACGCCGGACATCGGGGCATCGTTGCAATGAAAAAGTGTGCCAGAAGCTACATGTGGTGGCCTGGCATTGACAACGACATCGAAACAGTGGTGCGAGAATGCAAGCCTTGCCAGAGCAGCCGGTGCGCCCCGCCGAAAGCTCCTGTCCCAGAATGGGAAAAGCCAGACACACCCTGGCACACAGTGCACATTGATTTTGCAGGACCAATTGAGGGCTGCACTTTCCTTGTGGTCGTAGACGCCTACACAAAGTGGCTTGAGATAAGGCAAATGGGACAGACGACTTCAGCAGCAGTCATTGACAACCTCCGATCACTGTTTGCAACGTTCGGCCTGCCACGCAAGGTAGTATCGGACAACGGAACACCGTTTGTGTCTGCGGAGATCCTCAAGTTTTATCGCGACAACGGGATCTCATCAGTTACATCGGCCCCCTGCCACCCAGCGACAAACGGACAAGCTGAGCGCTACGTGGCCGAGCTAAAACGCGCCCTTGAAAGAGATCAGACAGGCTCACTGCAGCGCCGCCTTGCGCGCTTTCTCTTCAAGCAGCACACGACGGTTCAGAGCACAACAGGCCAGACCCCAGCGAAAAAGATGTTCGAGCGCGCAATGCGAACCCAGCTCACAGCCATCCTCCCCGAGCCAAAGGCAGAGACGTTCCGGGAAGAAAAACCAATTCCGCGCTGCGGTGCGCTTAATGAGGGGCAGCGCGTCCTCGCCCGCCAGTTCCTCAAAAAGCCACGCTGGGAGGAAGCTACAATTGTCAGACGCATAGGCCTGCGCTCTTGGCTCGTCAACATGCATGGCACAGTAGCACGCCGACATCTCAACCAGCTGCGCAGATTTACGACGCCGTCTGAGAGCTGTCCGCCAGCGGAGAGAACACGTGCACCATCTTCCCACATAGCCTGGCACCTCTCCCCGGAAGAAGAGACTTCGCCCAGGACAGACCTAGGAGACACAGCGAACAACAGCCAGCCAACAAGTGTTTCTCCCCCGAGCGCACAAAGCCAGCGCGCCTCTACGCGTGGGCGCCGACCCCCTGCACGATACCAGGCAACTTTCTAAGGGGGAAGGAAGTGTTGTGTCCCCTTATTGCTTTTGTGTGTGTGTTACCCCTGCAGTGTCCCGTCCGAACGGCCACTTGCCCCCACGGTGCGCCCCCGCATCCTCCTCCTGTTTTGGGAAGCCACTCCCTCCCATGGACGCTTCTCCACTCCCTCCTTTCTTCGGACGGCCAGTTCGGCTCCTGCCTCGGTCGACGCTGGTCACACCCTCATCAGCTTTAAATAAACAAAGTCTTAAAGTACCGTGTTCGTCTTTCGCTGCATTCAACACAGCGACCGGACACGACAAAAATTGATATATTTATCTCACAATATTTCAAACTGAATGATAGTGCGAGTCACGAAGCATAAAAGTAACTGTGGGGGCATGACAGGACCACGATCCCTCGATACGTGCGAATTGCAGTCGTATAACTACCAATCCGTTGTATAACTGATACTGTTGTAAGACAGTATTAGCTTACAGCGTGACTTACTAGCTGTAGGGAACTGGTGTGAAAAATGGCAAATGTGTTTAAATATTGCTAAGTGTAAGCTCATGCATTTCCATAGACGCTCTAACTTAATACCACATAGCTACTGTACACGCGGTTCTCATTTACATGCTACTAAAGCATACAAATATCTTGGATTACACCTGTCTGGTGATCTTACGTGGTCAACGCGCATCAACCACACCACTGCAGCATCCAGCCGTTTCCTTGGCTATCTTCGACGCTCAATGAAGTTTGCCCCAGCACAAGTAAAATTACTAGGCTACACCACATTAATGCGTCCAAAATTAGAATATGCAGCCGCCACTTGGAATCCACAGGAGGAATACCTTCCTGAGAGCATAGTAACTATCCATCAGAATTAGATTTGCTCACTCCGATTATTCATCCCACGCAAGTGTAACCAGTCTAAAGAACCGATCCAGCGTGCAATTATTAAAGCACCGCTTAAAACTAGCCCTTTTTTATCGTTTCCACTATTCATTCCCGTTAAGCGTCTACGCCACAAAACACTCCCTGTTTTCAGCTCGTCACAAAACAATCACCAGGTGTCACACCCTTGTCCAAAAACACAAACATTTGCGCAGTCTTTCTTCATCCGAACAGCAAAAGATTGGAACGACCTTCCCAATGCCGCTGTAATAATAGAAGACATGCTTGCATTCAAAGATCAGCCTAAATCTTTAGACAGATTTTAGGTTTTTGTGTACCTTTCCTTTCTAACATTGACCTATCGCACTTTGTTTTACTATGCGGTTTTTACTGTTCTGTAATCCGTTTTTTGTTCTCTAATCCGTTGGCGCCCGTCCTGTCGTGTTCGTGTCTCCTTTGTCTTTGTTGTTTTCGCGCCGTCCGAACTACTTTCAAGATATGAACCAACTAGCCCAAATCAAAATACTTCTCTAATCCGTTATTTAATTCTTACCCACCGTTCAGCGCTTCTTCCTGTCTTTTATTCTTATCTTGTTTTTTCTTAAGTATTCTAAAGCATTTGAGCGTTTTGCATACTGAGCCTTGATGTTGGCATTGTAAATATGTTCGTTTTTGTTGATATTTCTGTACAGCCCACTCCTCATGTAATGGCATTTTTTGAGGTGTTTGAGGTACCAAAATAAATAAATAAATAAACCTGTACAACGTAGAATTGTGTAAAATAAGGCAGCGGCTCACACGGTGAACGTAAAAAGTAGGGGACAACTTGACGCATCACACACGAAAAAGCTTTCCATTTCTACGTCAAAAATCACATTTCGCCCTTTGAGAGCCCGAAAACGGACTTCAGGGAAAATGTGCAAAGGCTTTTGGGGGCGGGGGGAAGGGCATTGCCCCTCTCCCCCCACCCCCCCTTACGACCGCCACTGGACGAGCTTATATCATAGGGAGTGCCTCAACGCTCGAACTTAGGACCGCTGTTATCTTTGGTATTTATTACCGTTTATTACCGTATTACCGTATTTTTGCCGTTACTCGTCATGAACACGAGGGTTTTGCTCTGGGCAGATTATTTCATATTCCGTAAGAATGAGAACTTAGAAGACTGCCACCGCTTGCAATCTGACAATGCATCGCCTTGAATTGAACATTAAAAAAAAACTTCCGTTTTGTCCCTCGCTCGAAGCTGTGACGCATTCAAGTTTGATTATGCCTTTCTTGTCGTGAAAATCTCTCGTGCTGCCCGTGTACAAGACCTTGGTGTTGTTGTGGACTCAAGGCTTGATTTCCGATTGCATGCATCTTTTACCTGCCGCGGTGGCACAGTGGTTACAGCGTTGGGCTGCTGACCCGAAAGACGCGGGTTCGATCCCGGCCGCGACGGCCGAATTTCGATGAAGGTGGAATTCTCGAGGCCCGTGTGCTGTGCGATGTCAGTGCGCGTTAAAGAACCCCAGGTGGTCTAAATTTCCGGAGCCCTTCACTGCGGCGTCTCTCATAGCCTGAGTCGCTTTGGGACACAGGCTATGAGTCCCGCATGGTCAGCGCCGCTCGGCTGCTGACAATGCGGGAGTGAATTCGTCGACGCTGGCGCGGGCGTCCGGCGAGCGACGCGATTTCGCGGGTAAAAAACGCTCCATGCGGGCGGCGAGGCTTGAGGCACATGGGAGACCTTTCGTTCACGAGCTGAACACAGCGACAAAACCGACACCGTCAGACACGTGCAACAATGCGCCCGTGCGCGGTGAATGCGCAAAATCGGCCCCGCGCTGCCGCAGGAAGGGTCGGCGCGCAGCGCCTTCTCGCGGATTTCAGCGGTGGGGCAGCGCAGAGAAAAATGCTTTGTCCTCTCGGCGCCTGCTCAGGCCGTAAGGAGAGAGCGGGAGAGCGCGCGTCGAGACCACCGTGGTCGAGACGAGCCATGCTAGCCATGCCGATACCCGGATGGCGTTGCACGTGGGGATTCCTCCTCGCACACTTTCTTCCCTCCTCTTCCCCTTTGTTTGGTCTTCGGAGGCTTCTCTCCACACGCGCTTTCACCCGAAGTGGTTGTCGCCAGTTCGGAGCGGACGGCCGACGGGGTTTAGTTGCTGCCCACAGTGACGCGACATCGCTCGCACGTCGACTCTGGAAGAAGACTTCGGCACAGCGCGTCGCACTTCATCCTGCCTACCAGACCTCCACGGTAAGCGAAAACAAGTTCCTACCGAAGAGTTCTTTGTTGCGCAGAGTGGTTAATAGGTTTTCTTGTAGCATCCAGGGTATGTGACGTAGAAACGATGGGTGTGTACCGGACAAAGAGATAATGTTCGTGTTTGGCCACGTTTTTTGCCATTTTGTTGAGCGCGTAGCATCGGTAGTGCCGGCCGGAGCTGGACTCGATAGTATTAAGGCGGAAGCATTTAATGTCTCATCGTTGTAAGCAGCAGTTTTCGACAGAAAATGTCACGCTTTTCAATTGGTGGAAACGGTCGTGACGTCACAGTGCGCGAATTTCAAACGGGGCCAATTATACTTTGGCTAGTAACCATGCAACCAATTGAGGGGATCGTATAGTGATGCTCCAAGTGGGACTGAGCTTAGTTAATTGCTTAAATACCCAATTAGCCTAATTAGCTTTACTAGTCAGGCCATATAAATAAATAAAACCGATTAAGAAATTGGTCGAGCTCGGGAATCGAACCCCGGTCTTCGGCGTGAGAGCCGAGCATGCTATCCACTCCGCCATGCCAGCTCGACGGTTTGGAATGAACAAAGGCGCGTCTAGTGAATACGGTGTCTTCACTCACTCTCATCCTCCTCCATTCCCTTCCGGCGAGGTTTAGGTGTCCACCGACAAATGAGAGACAGATACATTTCCTTTCCTCAAAAACCAATTTACTGACGAGCGAGGCGTAGAACCAAATGGGCGATGGCGTTCTGTAGACTCCCTGGCAGCGTTGAAAGACGCTGTCGCGTTCCACTCTTAGGGGCGAAGCTTAATTAACCACACATCAGTGACCACACTTTAGGTCAAAAAAGTGGCCCCCTGAATTTTGTGACACAGTTACTGCGTAATTTCCTTTCCTCAAATACAATTTTCATTTTCTTCATTACGGCTCCTCTTTATCTTCTTTCACTCCCACTTCCTCCCTTCCTCTACGGTGCGGTTCAGGTGTCCACCGAGATGACAGAGAATTACTGCGCCATTTCCTTTCCTCAAAAAGCGTTGCGTTCAAAGGGCAAGGCATCGCGCCGAACGGGTGGTGGCGTTCCGTGGACTCCCTGGCAGCACTACAACGCGCTGTCGCGTTCCACTCCTAAAGGCGAAGCTTGAGCTTAATTAGAACTTAATTAGTATCCAGGCATTAATCAGTAATTAACCATTAATTAGTGATTTGTCATCACTTAGTAATTAGTACTCAATTATATGTGACGCCACCAGTGCAACAGAAACAGCGAAGGTGGTGCGGAAAACGCTTCCGCCTCTACCCACTTTAGACAGTCAAAGTGCCCCCTGAATTTTTTGATACACGCCGGCGGCCTTTCGCACTGCTCCATAGACAGTAAAATGGCCGCTGCTGTGTCATTGGAAGCGTTAAATGTTTTTGCTCAAAGCGCAACAAGAACGGGACACGATACGAAAGAATGACACAAACAAGCGCTGACTGTCGACCGGTTTTTATGCTGATAGCGTTAAATGGCCGGTCTAAAACATTCTTCTCGCAGTGAAAGGTTTCTTCTGTTTTGCTGCACTTTCTGCATCAGTTCAGGGAGTGCAGCACCTTCGCATTCCCATTGCCAGTGCAACGTGCCGTCTTCGTTTTGCAGGAGTGCCAACCTAGTGCAGCACGAGTTCTTGGCTACATCTGCACTCTCCGAAGGAGAAGAGCAGATGTAGTGCACCAATATGGCGGCGCCCATGTGTAGGTCGGGAAAAGCGAAGATATGGCAGTAATCTCGTAATAAAATGATGACAGTTCTTTGTTGAAATGAGGAGGTCAGTGACTGTTCGCGGCGTCATAACTGTAAACTGAGGCGCTCAAGTCGAGGAGCATGGGCACCATTCTAGCGCATAATATAGCACAAAAAAATAAACGTACTTGGTTGCTAGAGGTAAAATGCGAAATTCAGAAACGCTTTATTTAGGTACACATTTATTGCTAGTCGACGTTTCGAACAGAGCCTGTCCTTTTTCAAGACTGAAGATACAGGGTTCTTGCTTCTGGTGTCGGACACATGAACCAAAACGACAAGCAAACGGTGCGGGAGAGGACGGCTCAAAAGGAAAGAATATATATATAAAATAAAATCTGAAAATAAAAAAAGAAAGAAAAACGGAACTGGAAGGGGGAGAATAGGCGTCGTCGCCCGCCACCCACGTTTGAGATCGCGGGGAGAAAAAACGGGCAGAACGAAAAAGAAGAGAAAAAAAAGAAAGGACGGGAGGGAAGCAGGGACGGTGGTCTCAGTCGCAGCACAATGGCAGCAGCAGCGAGTAAAATGTGTGGAGACAGAGTGGCCGAAGCACAGAATAGATTTGAGATGCACTCGCGTGTTGTGGACGTAAACGAGTGAACGAAATACAGCGGAACAAATGTGGAAAGGGCGGAGGACTTCAGCCATGTGTAACCCCTTCGGGGCACAGTCAAGACGGGCGCAGTGGAATTTAACTAGACACACGTGGCCTGCAGCTGTAGACGCGTACACATGCAGACACCCACAAGAAAAGAAAAGCCGGAAACGTACAGCCGGCCAAATCCTTCGCTGGCGTGCATGAAGGCCGCGTTTCCCGTGCTTCTGCAGCTTATGACGGAGCAAACTCGCTGAAATATCAAATCTAAGCACGGGCTCACTAAGCCCGTGCTTACTATTGAGCTTTCAGCAAGTTTGCTTCGTCGTGAAGCGCACGAGCACGGAAAACGCGGCCTTCATGCACGCCAGTCAAGGATTTGGCCGGCTGTACGTGCCTTTGGTGAAGAAAAGTTGCGTGGCGCCACTATGAATGACGGGAGTACTTATATACCAGGTGTCCCAGCTAAATGTAACCCAAGCTTTTAAACAACACGGTATGTTCTAGCCGTCTGAAACCAAATGAGGGTTGTTTAGTGTCGCGTGACCTAGTCAGCAGTATTTTTTTCCTTCTTCAAGGTTGACTAATTAGTTAGCCTTAATTAATTAACTTTTTAATTTTTGACTTGAGCAAGAAAGTGTCAATGGAAAAATTGTAGATCGCTTTGAGAAACAGCTTACTGAGACATTTGCAACAAAGTAATAATTACGTAAAGTAATTTTTTTACAGGCCTTTAACCATAACCTGCACAGTAAGAAAAAGCTTCCACATGACAACTGTGCCACTTCAACGTCCCAAGACGCGCCTTAAATAATAAAATCCATTTTTTCTGAAGTCCTCTCCTCGATGAGACTTTGGGTGCACATTGGGGCAGAGAAGTGAGCGAGCAGCTGGTCACGTGATGACTTTCTTTTAAGGCCAATAAATGAAGCTACGTAAATCGTAACTTCACGGAAACAGCACTACTAGCGGTTTTTCGAGGCGATCTAAAACTTTTTCATTGACACTTTCTTCCTGAAGTCAATAAGTAAAACGTTAGCTAATTAATTAACTTTGAAGAGCAAAAAAATGCTCAAGACTAGGCCACGCGGCTATGAACAACCCTCAGTTGGTTTCACTGGACTAGGACACTTCGAATTTTTTATAAGTTTGTAAGTTTGGTTACATTTAGCTGGGACACCCGGCATATACCGGGTGTTTTTTTTTTAGAAGGTCCAAAATCTTTAAAAAAAAGGGAAATTGCTTTAGATTTATTTTAGCACTCGGGCTATACTGGAGGCTACGGCGCGCGCCAGGCAAGAGGAAAACTTTAATTAGTTCGCTGATTAACTGAATAGTTAATTAACTTTTCTAATTTTTCTTTTAGGGGGTGTGTTGTATTCGCAGAATTGGTGAACGTCCTCTAAACAGTCCAACCGAGCAAAAACAATTTTAATTAAAAATTATTCCCGCACGTTACGAGGCGCGAAAAAGTCACCCTGGTAGGCATCTTCACACCGTAACTCAGCGGCGGGAGCGCCTCTGACGTAGTTCACTCCGCCCTGCGCTTTGCGTCACGGGCGTCACGCGTCCCGGACTGGCGGCCAGCGCTATCGCTGCTTATCTCGTATCGCTGCGCGGCCTCACGGAATGCCGCGTTGGAAAAAAAACGCACTGTCACAAAGCGCAGGGCGGAGCGAACTACGTCATAGGCGCTCACAGACGCTGTGTGACAGTGTGAAGCTGCCTAGCAGGGTGACTTTTTCTCGCTTCGTAACGCGCGCAAAAAATTTTTTCATGAAATTTTTTTTCTTGGCTGGATTGTTTGGAAGACGATCTCCAATCCTGCTAATGCAACAGATCCCCTAAAATAAAAATTATAAGAGTTAATTAACGTATTCAGTTAATCAGCGAACTAATTAAAGTAGTTTTCTTCTTACCTGGCGTCCGCAGTAGCCCTTAGTATAGCCCCAGGGTTAAAATAAACCTAAAGGAATTTACCTTGCTTTAAAAATTTTGGACTTTCTAAAAAAAACACCCGGTATATATGCCGGGTGTCCCAGTTAAATGTAACCAAACTTATAAAAAATGCGCGAAGTGTGCTAGTCCAGTGAAACCAACTGAGGGTTGTTGATATATATATATATATATACCAACCGCCACAGAAACCAAAGTACACAGGGTATTTTTAATTATTTATTTATTTTGTGGTGTTCATCAATTTAGAATATTTGTAATAAGGGAGCAATTACTCATTGACGTTCACCCGAGCGCAGCCATGCGGCTACAAAGGAAAGCTCACAACTTTCTCAGAAACTTCGTAGTTAAAGAAAAATTCGTCCTGGTCTGGTGTTCGAACCCGGGACCACCGCTTCACCGGAGCAGTCGCTCTACCACTTGCCCTAACCAGGACGGCAAGCTTATGGTAGGACGAGAGCGAATTGATCAATAACTCGAAGTGGGAAGAGTGTTGGCCAAATGTTTAGGGGATTCCCCTAAACATTTGGTCAATTTAGAATATTACTGAATATTAGGTCACACGAAAACAGCGCAAACTACACAAAGGACGCAGAAAAGGGAGACGAGACACAGGCGCTGACTAACAGTTGGAATTTGATTGCTCTGACACATCGGTAAATATACACAAGGTATCAAAAACAACAAGAAGGATAAGACATGAAACAGACAATCGCAGCAGGAAACCAGCAGGGAATCATGAAACACAGAGAATCATGAAGCTGACGCAAGGAAACGAAATTCCTTATCCATAAGGGCTATGGATGGGGTGCTGACACAGCGGTCTTTTAGGCTTGCGATTTTTTTGGCTTCAATTATCTCTCGCGTGATTTGGTCACTGCAGTTGCTCAGCACGCTCGTGTCACTCCAGTGAGGAGTGAATTTACAGTCACGGCAATGAACGCCCAGATGGCCCGAGGTTCGTGTGCTTACATTGTATTTGTGTTCTGGCAGTCTTTTGTTAAGGCATCTGCCGGTTTGTCCTACATAAGCATGACCACAAGACAGGGGAATTGAGTAGATTACGCCTTGATCGCAGGCAACAACTGATCCCGATGATTCGTGGTGCAGCCAACGTAACTGCGACCCATCTGGTTTACACGCTTGCACAGGCTTGACAGACGATATGGGGCTGAAAATACGGCATCTATTCTTGTTTTCTTTCCGATCTTTCTCAGGGAATGTGAAATCCCGTGTCGGTAAGGAATCACGGCGATCTTCGTACCTCTGTCCCTTTGACGTGCTTTTTTTGTCAGCATGGCCTCGGCCACTCATGACAAGAGCGTGAGAGGGCAACCAGCCTGCACAAGTCGGCGCGTCTGGTTTAAAAAACTACTTCAAGCTTATGATTGCATGATTTTTGACGGCGTTATGGAAGCTAGAGTTAACAATACTGCGCTTAACTAACTTCGAGGGAGCTCAATCAAATGGCAGAAGGGGTTTTTTGGCTCGATCCTCAAAGGCCCAGCACACATGATTGTTGTTAAAATAGTCTTAATTCTAAAAAAACGTAAGAAACCATTAGAAGGCAGTTCGTTGGTGGCAATCAAAGGGCTCAGTATGCTAGAAAAATTGCAAAGAACCTTTGAAGCTTCGAATGGGAGGGCCTGATGTTCGCAGTCTAGGATGACAAGATAGTCGTCGACAAACCGGAAAATCTGCTTAACATTGCTACACTGAAAGAGGCTGTGTAACGCTTTGTTCTTCATAGCTAAGTAAAGATGTTCTGAGGCGTAACTTGGCAGTGGCAGCGGGGGGGCTAAATGATGTCCTGAATGGTAACGCCGCACAAGTAGGGAAAAGATTAGCTGAGGGAGTTGACGGTACAAGGGCGATAGCACAGCAAGCGCAGAACGGGGTGTGTACAGTGCCGGAGGTACAAGGAAGGAATGTAGAGGTTGCTAAAGACGTTGTGAATCTTAATCGAGAGATAAGGTAGTTAGGCCTCGAGAAAGGCTTTGAGGTGGTAGACATAAACAAGGAAGTGCACAGAGCAGGTTCGGGCAGAGACTGGACGAGATGGCATCCATTTCAGTGGAAGGGTAGGAGAAGAGATAGGCGGGCGCCTGGGAGGCCGAGCGGTAGCTTTTTAGGGGGTCCACGGTGGCTCAGGGCGTAGGGGTAGGTAGAAGCGATGTAGTAAATGTAACAATGGCGGCTGAGCCCAACAAAATGGCCACTAGGAGGCCCAGAAAGAAAACTACGAAAAAGAAATTTAACGCCAGGATCAGTTACATAAACATGCAAGGGGGTAGAAAGAGAGCGAAATGGCTAGAAATAGAACAGCAGTTAAATGACAAAGCAGTAGGTGTGTACGCTCTATGCGAGACACATCTGAGGGATCTAGAAGATCCACCTTTAATCGATGGCTATATCTGGGAAGGGTGCAACAGAACAAGAACGGAGAAGAAGAGAGGAGGAGTAGGTATGCTGATACATCAAGGAACAAATTGGCAAAGAATAAAATCAACTTGCAAAGAACATGTCTCGGTATCAGGTACAATTGCTGGCAAAAGGACATGGCTAGGGATAGTTTATTTAGGAACCGGGGACAAATGCAGGCAAGAAAACAAGGATCTAGTTAAGTGCCTCAATGACGATATAAAGCAGATTGGAGACGGTGTCGTTATTATTTTGCTTGGAGACATGAACGGCCACATCGTGGATCTGGATGGATACACAGATTGTAACGGGAAGTTAATGCTAGACTTGTGTGAGCGGCACAACCTAGTTATTGTCAACAGAGAAAGCGATTATTTCGTGCAGCTAAAACTACAGGCACGGCTACCGCCTGGGAGAAATATTACACTGCCGCTGCTAATTACGATACCGAGATCATCAAAAATAAGAATAACTTCTACTCATCCACCTTGCCTAACATGCTGCATGAAAACCCGAAGCGTTTCTGGAAAACTATTTGCCCCTCCACTTCTAGCATAATTTCTCTGACTGATAATTCTGGTGTTTCCTCTCCCGAATCAGAGGTTCCAAATATTCTAAATGACGCATTTTGTTCTATATTCACAAACGAACCACTTAATAACCTCCCTGATGCACCCAGTTTTCTTCACACGCCTTTGGATAACATTGCATTTGAACCGCGCGGCATCGCCATGGTCATCGATAAACTAAAAAATTCTTCATCCGCCGGTATTGACGGCATCAGTGCCAAAATCCTCAAAAACACCAAAGACCTCTGCAGTATCATATTGTCTCTGATTTTTCAGCAGTCATTTTCTTCGTGCTCATTACCACGGGACTGGCGCATTGGGAAGGTCATTCCAGTCTATTAGAAAGGTAACAGATCTTCACCACTTAACTATAGGCCAATCTCATTGACCTGTTTTTGTTGTAAAATTATGGAACATATCATATATTCTTATACTGCCAAGTTTTTATCATCTCGTAATTTTTTTTCATTCTAACCAACACGGCTTTCGTAAAGACCATTCCTGTGACACGCAACTTGTTCTTTTTCTTCATGATATACACACATGCCTAGATCGTAACATTCCCACGGATGCAATATTTCTGGATTTCGAAAAATCATTTGATAAAGTCCCACACGCGCGCCTAATTCTTGAACTGTCACGCCTAAACCTCCATCCCCTAGTTCTGGACTGGATTCGAGCCTTCCTTACTGATCGTTATCAATTTGTTCATGCTAACTCACACTCGTCATCCCTCTCCCCTGTCTTGTCTGGCGTCCCTCAGGGGACCGTTTTAGGCCCTCTTCTCTTCCTTATCTAAATAAATGATTTACCCTTTAACATCAGATCTAATGTCCGACTCTTTGCGGATGATTGCGTTATCTACTGCCCAATACATAATCCCTCCGACGCCACCATTCTTCAAGAAGATCTCGCACGCGTCGAAGAATGGTGTAGTACCTGGCTCATGTCCCTAAATAGCAGTAAAACGTCACTTATTTCTTTCCATCGCCGGCGCAACCACCGTGACAATACTTATACAATTCTCAACAATCCTATTTGGTCCGTTGACTCATACAAGTATCTTGGTATCCATTTAAGTAAAGATTTAATATGGTCGCATCATATCCACCACGTCACCAATTCCGCTAATCAAGTTATAGGCTATTTGCACCGTAACCTATCATTAGCTCCCCCTCCCATTAAGCTTCTTACTTACATAACTTTCATACGTCCTAAACTTGATTACGCATGTGCTGCATATGATCCCCACTATACTAACCTAATCACCACGCTCGAAGCAGTCCAAAACCGCGCCGCCAGATTCATTTGCTCAGACTACTCTCATTATACTAGCGTTACAGCACTAAAATTTCAGCTTAATCTCCCAATACTGGCCTCTCGGCGTAAAACCGCCCGTCTTTCGCTATATCATAAATTTTATCACACTTCCGATCATGAAACTTCCCCGATAACACGCGCTCATCGCTTTTCTCGTAATAGTCACCCTAACGCCGTCTACCCTGAACGGGCCCGCACCGAAACATATAAAATGTTATTTTTTCTTCGAACAGCTAATGACTGGAATGACCTTCCATCCGAAGTGGCGACCATCATCAATCCTGTTCCATTCAAAACCGCCATTGAAGACCATCTGTGTTTATATTAACTCTTTTGTTTGCCCACCCATCATGTAATGTCCCCTGTGAACCCTTGAGGAAACAATAAATAAATAAATAAATGTGATTGACAAATCACGTGGGAATCCCGTAACAGGCAAAAAACCATTGACTACTGTCTAATGTCTCAGGGCATCTATAGCAAGCTCGCAATAATGGAAATAGACGAAGAGGGGAAGTACAGCTTAGGAAGTGATCATAAACGTATTAGTCTACATTTGGGAGCCCTAGTCAAAAGAGAAATGCAGCGAAGTCAAAAACACAACGCAAAATTAAGCGATGAACAAATAGCGCTAATATCAGCCGAAATAGAAGAAGTAATCGAGAAACTCCCCATGGAAAAGCGGGATTATACAGGGTCTGTTCTGAAAGTGGTAGGACTGATTTTTTTAATAAAATATATTCATGAGAGTACTACAAAAGATTATAATTTTTCAAAGTAGCACCCTTCCGCACCTACACGCTGCTGCTAATGAGTTTTCCAGTTTTCGTACGCCTCCAGGAACGCCTTTACCGGAATGCTGTTAAGCTCCCTCGTCACGGCCTGTTGAAACACAAGCGTTTCCGGGTAGGCAGGCTGGAAACGCTGATTGGTCAAAAAAATATGACGTCATACGCGTGACGTCATAGGTCACGTGATATTTAGTGACGTCATGTCCGGTTGGGGACAGGCAGTTTTCCCTAGATTTTTCCCCGCCACCGCTCGTCAGCGGACGGGGCTGCTCGCGAGGAGCCGAGAGGCGAGGAGGCAGCGTGCACTGCAGCGTTGCCTGCTCGGCGTGTCCCCGTCATGTCTTTCGACCCGCCGCGGTGGCTCAGTGGCTATGGCGCTCGGCCGCTGATCCGAAAGACGCGGGTTCGATCCCGGTCGGGGTGGTCGAATTTCGATGGAGGCTAAATTCTAGAGGACCGTGTACTGTGCGATGTCAGTGCACGTTAAAGAACCCCAGGTGGTCGAAATTTCCGAACCCCTTTCACTACGGCGTCCCTCATAGCCTGAGTCGTTTTGCGACGTTAAAACCCCAATAAACCATAAACCCATGTTCTTCAGAGCGCGCGCGAGATTAAAAAGCGCACCTGTCGCCCTGCGCTGTCACACTGCATGCCTGCTTCTGTGCATTTCTTGCGGACTCCTTTCAGTCATACTTAGCTTTACTATTGACCAAAAGGCTTTCTTAAACAGTTATTTCAAGTTTTATTGCTATGTATAAAGAATATGTTTGTAGCAGGTGCGTGAGCCCGAACAAAAGAAAACTGTTTTTATTCCCCTTCAGTATTCCTGCTTATCGAGACTTGAGCATTTATATGTTGCAGTACAACTTTTTTCAGGCATCACAACTGATGTTTCGATGTGTTTGGTACATATTCATCTTCAGACATTTCATGTCTGTTGGGCAAAAAAAAATATACGAAATAATACTTGACTGCATCAATTGTGACTGAGGTATAGCATCACGTATAGCATGCTCTTGAAATTCCTCTAGCTGCTGCACAGAAGTCTGTAATTGACTTCATTGTAGCTTCATACTTGCACCATTTAAACTCTGCACATAGCTCTTTTTTCACAAAAGGAAATGTGATTAGGTTTATGAATAGAGCTGTGCACGGACCGCAATTTCGAACCCGCGCCCGGCCCGGGACCTAACCTACCGACAGGAAGCCCGGCCCGACACTGAAGGACCCTGAGCACGCTCGTGCTCGGCCCGACCTGCAAAGCGGCGACGACACAAAAAGAGAATTTCAGGAAAAGGAGTTTATTTCAATGGCATTCAAATTTTGACCTCGCATTCCAGATCACAGTTTGGGATTATACACAAAACAGAACGCATAAAGGTATAGATTTATCACTCTAAATATGCAAGTTGTTCATTGATGATGGCTTGATCGAAACAAGAGCGGCACTCTTTCATTACGAATCCTGCGGCGCTGAAATTTTTGTCGCTGCTTGAATTGGTGGCGGCAACGGCTAATACTTTCATAGCAAGAATAGAAACGCTTGAAGTACGAAGGAGAATGACAGACGTGGTGTCGTAAGCCATGGATGGCGTGCCACGACAGGAAGACTTTTTGACTTGTCAGAGGATAAGTGAGCAAATAAGCGACAGGGCGGCGCTATCCTGTGAATGCCGATGTGGCCGCGACATCCCTGCTTCTACTATTCACGGGAAGGCACGGTGCTGTGTTCACTTCGCTGACAAGCAATTACGGCGAAACGCAGCAACCAGTACGAGCTGAGCCGTAGTGGAGGCGCCAGTGACATTCCTCTAATGCCATTCATGTGGAGGGGGCCACCCCTTCGCTCTCGCCCGCGACTATTGTCCGTCTCCCCGGCCGGAACGGGAGAGAGTAGCCCCTGCCGGGTAGGCGGACAAGAGAGAAAGCTGCCGGCTCTGCGGTACGCTGCGTGTGGCGAGTGGAAGAATTTAACCTTTTCCCGATGTGCTGCTGCAAGATAGACATCTCGCGCGACTCCGTGACCCCGCGACCTCGCGTGCGCCGTACGCAGCCCTGCCTCCGCTTCCCAGAACCTTCCTTTCTTCTTACAAGGCGCCCAAAACTGGTTGCTTTTCCCCAACGTTGGTACTTGCTAGAACCAAAAATGCGTTTCCAGCCCCAGCTAGCTTTCTTTTTTTAGCGTTTGTACTATCCTCCCGTCCTTGTACATTCCCTCCTGGATGGTCTAGACACAAATCACTTCCAGCTGTGCATGCAAGACGCCCAGCGCACCACAGCCATATTCTCATTTCCACATATATGATACATGCTTTGCCCAACTTAGAGCCCTGGGCGTTTGGTTGTGAGTAACACCGTATGACGCGTAATGCATTACCATCAGGCAGAATTAAAATATGAGAAAATTCATCGCAAGATATATTTCCTTGTATTCTCCAAGTAAATTACTTCTATACTAACTCCTCCCTTCTGAAGTGACCAAAAGATAAAACAACTCAGCGTGTAAAAAGGTGAATGCAAAAATACACTACTTTTGTGCAAAATTCAGAAGAAGTGCACTTAAATTGCCACAAGTGCATGGCCAATTAAGGGAAAAAAAACAAGGGCAAAGGACGGAGACGCACAACAGAAACACAGGACGACGCTGTGTTCTGTGTTCCCAGTTCTGTGTCCCCGTCTTTTGCGCTGCTTTTCTTTCTACAATCGTGAACCAATTAACTCGCCCAGCTCTCCACTCTACTGGACCAATAAGGCATCAAGCTTCACAGTGCGTTAGTGTTATATCTTACGCTACATATTTTCGAATTGTTTTTGCTGCAGAACAGGTATAAGAGGTCGGCATACACGTCTTTCATTTGCTTAGGAAGAAAGCAGCGCAGTCAAGAAAGTTACTCCCTCCTGCCAGTGAAAATTTAAAAAATGCGGTTTTTTCAGCGCCAGTATAATATCTTTGCATGCTGACGGCATGTTGAAATTTTCGTTGTTGCACCGTAATAATTATCTCATGAAGCCCCAGCTCTTGTGGCCCAGGACGAAGAGTACGATGATTTTTTTTTGTTTATTTCATCCTTCGGGCAACATACAGATATTGCCCACGAGGCAAGACAAAAGGAGGTGCTGAACCTCCTGACTGGGTCTTGTCCTCGCCTGGGAGCAGCAGGAGCGGTATTGGATTATACAACAAAAAAAGGCTGTCTTTGCCATCACTTACACAACAGACGCATCATAAACAGTTCTTGTAAATATATACAGATAATAAAATAATAATACACACTAAATCATATACAAAAATGGTACAGAAATACAATACATTAGGGTTGTTCGTACCGACATAGCATTCCCTGCTGAAAAAAAGCTCCACGACGCAACAACCCCACAGACCATCCACCACAGAACACCACACAATCTGCACGACACACCGCATAATCCGTATGACATATCACACAGACTGCACGATATGCCACACAGACCGCACAACATCCCACGATGAACGATCTATGAGTCCATTGCATCATAGAACTCCCCCCCAGCAGGGTTACATCAAACGGAGCCAGAAGTAAGCATTTTGTCGTCTAGGACACAACGTTAGACAAAAAGAAAGACGAACAGATGCGTTTAAAACCCCTGCGCGTGGAACTATTTTTAGCTGCATCTATTACAAACGGATGAGAATTACACATCAACATGATTTGGTGCTCAATTGATTGTGTTCCGTAGTTGGTGCGAGACATATTTACCACAACAGAAGTCTGACGCCAGCTGTAACCAGTGGATCTATTTAGGTACGTGTTAAAAAAATTAATGTAATTTGTTTTTATTTCGTTATAAATAAACACACATATTTTGAGTTCATACATGGCAATATTTGAAGTGCATTTATGAACCAAGTTCTTATTGCTCTACCGTTCTCCTAAGCAAATAAAACTGAAAATTGTGATAATTTTGATAATGCTTTATGGAGCTAACACTACCAGGACGTGGTAAATAAACAAAAAATAAATTATTTGATAAAGGCCTGTGAGCTGCACTTGTGCTGCTCATTTATTTCATGCTGTCCATTTTCTCAGAGCAGTGTCTTCTTTGATAGGCATATTTCTGGCTCATTACATACTTTGCTTCGGTTCACAATTCTTCTTTTAGCTATATTTCATCCACTTTCCTGCCATGATCTCTATTCAAACGTAATTTGTGTAATTTTGCTTTGTCCGGGCTCCTGCAATGTTCTAGTATAAACGAATGATGTGAAGACCTGTTTCAAGCTGTTGCACTATAATTCAGTCTAACCTCCTCGATCACGATCACCTAAGCCTTTCCGTATCTGTTGCCATACTTTTTTATGGAAACACTTAAAAACAAAGCACCATGATCTATTTCAGTATAGTTTTATTTGCCGATCTAATTTTTTCGAAGGTAACATGGAATAACAACTCCCCTTTAATGCCCCCGTTCTCGTCTCGAAGTCGCGAATTTTTAGATGTGCGCTCAGAATTCTCGTTAGTGCATTTGTGCTCACAAGGGACTATAACAGCCAACGCGGCGAATACGCTAGATTTAATCCTGACAAATCGATCTGACATAGTCTCACCTATTACATACCTGCCAGGCATCAGCGACCACTTGCCAATGCACTCTGACATTAATCTAGGCACTCCGAACACTAACAAAAAGAAAAAAATAATAATACGAGACTACAACGGAGCAAATTTTCAGGCGACAAATAATGAACTATTTTTTTTATCGACGCTTTCCCATAGCTTTGGTGTCCGCAGCATTCAAACCAACTGGAGCATGTTCACAGCTATAGTCACCCAATTCACAGGACAATACACTCCTGAACGCACTGCTACCACCCACTCAATAGCTCCCTGGTGTAATAATCACATTAAACGTTTATCTAACAAAAAAAAGCCTCTAACGCATCGTAAAGTTCTCACCAACTAGTGAGTGATCGGACTTCGTATTCAGCGGCTTCCAACATGTATGTTCAGGCGCTCAAAAGCGCTAAAAGCACTTCCACTCACATGTAACCACCAATATCAAAAATTCTGGCGGGTCATTAACCCTTCCACCGACGATAGTTTTGCGTTATCTGACCCGTTAGGCGACCCCATCCTTTCCGACGTTTGCGTCACGATTCTTAACCGCGCAATCACTGACAACTTTACACTCATATCTGATGTATACATATGCCTACAACTCACCACTTCAACTATGTTTTCATGCCACCTATAACTGTTGCTCCTACTGGTGTGAATAAGCTTATTGATGGACTCAGTGTTCATTCCGCTCCGGGTTATGACTGCGTTACTTAAAAAGCACTGCAGCTTATTCGCCCATTATACTAACCAAACTTTTCCAGCATTGACCAGTCAACGCTGCTACTGAGTGGAAGATCAGAAAGGTGGTTACAGTCTACAAATCCGGCAGCAAAGCATCCCCTATTAATTATCGTCCCATATCCCTTACCAATACTTGACCCAAAATGTTCGAAAATATAATATTCACCAACCTTGTTAACTTCCTTTCATTGAACAACTTTTTTATGTCAGCGCAACATGGTTTTCGAAAACCTTACTCTTGCGAAACACAGTTAATATAGTTTACACATGCATTGCACTGTATTCTAGACCTACCATCACTAACTGACTGTATATTTCTGGATTTTTCGAAGGCTTTCGACGATGTATGTCACAACCTTTTGGCTCACAACTAAAACATCTGAATATTGACTGTAACTTATTGAAATGGATTGAAGGTCTACTTAATCGCTCACAATTAGTTTTTGCTAACGGTTATAACACCTGTTTTACAGAGGTGTCTTCCGGAGTTCCACAAGGTTCAGTTCTTGGACCCTAGCTACTGTTCCTGATTTAACATTAATGATCCCCGCTCTCTTATGGATTCTCATATTCACCTATTCGCTGATGTTTGCGTCATTTTTAGAGAAATAACCAACACTAACAACCTTACATTACTTCAGTCAGTAGCGGTCACAGAGAGTGGTTTTAGGGGGAGCGGACAGACTGCTGTATATAAAAAAAGAAAAAATAGAAACAACGATTTTTTATTTTATTTGCACAAAAAATTTTTTGCGCTTTGTTATTGAAAAATAAATGGCGAAAGGTATAGACATTATACCATTACTCAATCTTTGAATGTTAACGTTTACGCGAACAATATTCATTTCGATACCAGGGGAAACGAGTCGACGTCTGAGATATCCCGCCACGACATGTCCACTAAGGTCAAAGCACCTGCCCGGACATTTCACCAGTGGGGTTAGCGGCCTTCATTTCTCAGTTCTGGGAAGTGGCTTTGTTCCGCCCTCAGTCCCCTCCTTCAAGGAGGCTGGTCGGCGCTCCTTGTCAAGCCAGAAAGGGATTGTCCCCTCGCTGGCGTCGCTGTGTCCCATGGTGGGATAAAGACATGAATGGGTGCATCCCTTCCCCCCCTCCCCCGCCGACGAGGTTGCTGGCCACCGCAACCGCAGGTGAATGGCACCGCCGTCGCCGCCGCGCCGGCGGCATGGCAAGCCAACGGTAGCGGCAAGGCAGGAACACGATTCCTCGACAACCACAACGAATTGTGCTCGTATAACTATCAACGTGTAGAACGTGGAATTGTGTGAAATAAGACAGCCGCTAACAAGGTGAACGTACAAAGCAGGGGACTACTTGACGAGACCGCCACTGACTTAAGTGCGAAGAATGGTGAATGCAGCTATATATGAACAAATGCAAAGTCATGCGTGTATCTAGAAAAACTTACCTCACTACTACATCGACAACATTTCGTTGAAATCAGCCTCATCATATAAGTGCATCGGCGTCCACATTACTTATTATCTTAACTGGTCTCTTCATACCGAGAACATAATTGAAAATGCTAATCGCATGCTTTGCTACTTACGTCGCAACTTCTTTAACGTTCCTTCCAATTTGAAACTATTGCTCTATCAAACACTAATACGATAAAAACTCGAGCATGCAACACGTTTATGGCACCCTGCTCATGACAACTTCATTAATGATCTTGAGCTGGTGCAAAATAACTCTGTGCGTTTAATCCTTGTTAACTACAACCCCACAGCGAGTATAACTACTATGAAATCTAATATCTGCCTCCCATAACAGACATCGCGTAGAAAATTGTTTCGTATCACCCTGTTCCACAAGCTGCACCATCATCCCGCTCTTCGTGATCACCTCATCCCCCATACAATTTCTGTATCCCGCCGCATTGATCATGATCACAAAGTCGGAAGTATGTCATGCAACAGAAAATGCTGCTCGCAGTCATTCCTGCTGCGAACCTCATGCGACTGAAACCACCTTCCCGCAGAAGTTGCCGGCACTGAAAATTATGAGCAGTTCCGTGTAACACTAGCTAACATTGTATATTCAGGCGCTGTTTAATATTCATGTAATCAACTGTATTTTTCTCCCAGTTTTCGTATATTTACCATTCCCCCTGTCTAATGCCACTGGCCTTGAGGGGTAACATAAATAAATAAACAAACAGAGTAATATGCAAGCCTCTTACACAACATTCACTAAGATTTCTTTCTTTCTGTAATAACGATTTGTAGCCAGCCTAAAGACTCATATTTCACTGACGTGAAGGTTCATTTTTCAGTCACAGTTCCATACTGTAGAGCGCAGGATAGCGCTTGTGCTGCATCGTTCTTCTTCTGTGTGTGTCATTGTAGGCGCTATTGTTTATTTTCTCAAGTACTATACACCATGTACCCCAAACTGAAGTTCTTCTAAATCTTCTTTGATATTAGCAGTTGCAAATTCAAGCCTTCTGCAGGATTTGAAGGAGGCCCAAGGAGCCGAGGACTAATTTTATGCATGTAAATGTAAACAGCTAATCTATCTGCTAATCTATTGTAACTTGCATTCTCTTTTTTGCTTTATGTGCTGTTTTTATATTTCGTGCCATAGTGCTGAATGTCGTAATTTTTGTATGTATTATAGTGTAAATTGATACTGTATGTCTGCTGTCAAAGTGTTTTCTTT
Organism: Amblyomma mixtum; assembly: GCF_055824585.1. Lineage (NCBI taxonomy): Eukaryota > Metazoa > Arthropoda > Arachnida > Ixodida > Ixodidae > Amblyomma > Amblyomma mixtum. The sequence goes on from NC_143021.1 coordinate 144,249,947, forward strand.
TTCTTTACTGTAATGGGCGATTGTAATGTTTATCTCTCATATTGTTTGGTGTACTTTCCATGTTCTTTTAAAGTACCAACTTGTTTTTCCTACGTTCAAAACTGTCATCTAATGGTCCCCTGGGCCTTGTCAAGCTGTGTGCACAGCTTTTAGCCCAGGGTGACCAGCCAGATTTTTCTGGTAAATAAAGTGCATTGACTGATTTATTAATTCATTGATATGCAACTTACAAATGATTGGAAATGAGGGGGACATGTGCACAGGGCGGAAAGCGCGTGGTCTCCCAGGAAACACTGAGGTGGCCCCGAGAAGGGCCTTTAGTAAGGACGACATCCGTTTTGTGCCTCTTCACTAAGCAGCGACGACACTGCGTGCGCAGTCCTCGTTTTGCCCGAGCTGTCGAAGCAATCCTTGTTAAAAAAAACACGAGGGAACAAAGTCGTGCTGTGTATGCAGATGCGATCGCCTCGTGGTTCCATTCACGGCGAACAAAAGCCCGGCTTTTTCGACGGATTCCGGAAACGACTGAAAAGAACAAAAGTAAGGAGCGAAGAAAGGTGCACTGCTTACAGGTTAGAACACAAAAAAACAAAGCTAGGCGCTGCACTCGGTTAACCCATTCACCGAGGCGTGGCGTGAGCTTTAAAATCCGATTTCGACAAGGCGTGAGAAGTCGCTAAAGAAGCAAAGGCACACTGCACTGGGTGAATGATATAGCTAGACCAGGCGCAAGTCATAATTTCTCTAAAGCCACACCACTCGTTTAACCCTGCAACGAGGCCTAGCGCGGGTTCTGATGTCTGGCGCCGATTTCAACAGAGAGGGAACACGGCCGCGAGATTGGATGCCCGCAATCTTCCAGGAAGCAATGAAGCGGCTATGACAAGGGCCGTTTGGAGCAGCTCTTCAATGTCAACCTACAGCGGCGTGGCGGCGAGCAGTAGGCCCAGCGTCCGCGGCGAACAATGACATCGGCTTCCGAGAAGCATATCCAGGGAACGATGCTGCAAAAAAAAAGTTTCGTTACAAGCACCGAAATTTGGTGAGCCCTCAATGCACGAGAAAACTTGCGACAATGTAGTTCAGTCCTTACCTCGGGGTTGAGAATGCGCACGCCCGACAAGCGCGTCAGCGTAGCTGTCAAACGGCTGTCCTCAAAGCGCGCCTGATGCGGATCCTTGTAGTGCCGCGGCAAAAACTTTAAATACGAGCACGACACTAGCCACGTGCTCCTGGCGAAACGGCGAAAGCCGCAAACCGCAAGCAAAAACTGCACAGAAATTTCAGCTGGCTGTCGCCGACGAGCGCACCACGCACGAACGCCATAGCTGCACACGCTTCGAAACGAGCGCGCCGAGGATCACGAAACGAAGGCCCGCTCACCACGCACGCGTGGCGCGGCGGGTGCACCTAGCGATTCCCCAGGCGCTCTAGGGAGAGGTCGAGAAAGGCGCGCTGACGCCACGTCCGGTTGAGAACGAGGGCGAAGTCAAAAAACGTCACGGAGAAGCGCATCCCATGGACCAATCAGCGTTTCCAGCCTGCCTACCCGCAAACGCTTCTGTTGAAACGCCTCTACCGATCCGTGATGTTTCCCCTTGAGCGTCGATTTTATTCTCAGCAATAGAAAAAAGTCTGGCGGGGCCAAGTCGGGGCTGTAGGGGAGCTGAGGCAGCGTTCCCACCTTGTGCTGGGCAAAAAATCGGGGTCCTCATTCACATGATGAAGAATGTCCTGGCAGATCGCTTTCTGGTTGGCCTTTTGCTCCTCTGACAACACTCCCGGCACCAACTTCGCGCACACTATCCTCGTGGCTAAGTTTTCTGTCACGATCTCAAAAACTTGGGTTTGAGGAATGCTCAAGTCATCAGCAATCATTCTGATATTCATCCTACAATCACTGTTCAGTAAATGTTTCACTCGCTAGACATTTTCGTTGTTCTTGCTGGTCGAAGGGCGTCCGGAGCGGTCGTCGTCTTCCACTCTTTCCTTATCTTCTCGGAGCAGCTTGCGCCACTCAAAAAACACCTGGTCTACCCATGGCAGCGTCACTGTAGGCCTCCTTAATCATGTCGAGAGTCTCTTTGCCCGTTTTACTAAGATTTAAACAAAATTAGATCGCATATCGCTGATCCGGTAAACGCTCTATGATTCTGCGTAACGAGACGTTTCGACCGGGGTTCACAGTACAAGCGACCTGCTCTCTTCAACGGCCGAGAGCCGACTGGCGATTTTCCCCAGCAATCCCAATATCCACCTTCAACGATCATGCATGCGCAGACTGCCTCTCGCCCGCCCGTTCGCCCAGGAAAAAATCAGTCCTACTACTTTCAGAACAGACCCTGCAATCAGTTAGAATTGCTCATCGCTACAAAAATGAAACAAGTGAAAGGAGTAAACCGCTGGAGAGGAAGGAGGAAGCCACGAAGCTGGTGGAATGTGGAAATTAAGGAGGCCATCGGACAACGACGGGTGGCTTCAAGGGAACACAGAGAAGCACAGAAGGCGCAGTTATCTTAAGAGAAAATAGGCGAAAAATGGGAATCTTATCGACAAAAGAAGCAGCAAGTTCAGGTCCTAGTCCAGGCTATAATGAAGCAGTCCTCTGATAAATGGCTGGCTGAAGTTCGCGAGGCAAATAAAGGGGGGCCAAGAAAATTCTGGAACCATATAAGCTGGTTGGGAAAAACAAATAAAAGAACGCAGGAACAGATTATAGATGCTGAGGGAAAATGTTTATTGGGAGACGATGCTGTGAACTACGACATTACATCATTTATAGCTGCGTCTTTTAGCAATGACAATGGGATAATGTCCCCAAGTCAGGCGGCAACAGAGGACAGCACAATAGAGAACAGCTTAGAACTTACTAGTCTTAACTGGGAAAAGGCGGAAGCGAATATTCCTAAAACCACATCCGCAGGGATAGACGAAATTCCAATTAAGCTGATTAATGAACTTGGCCCAAGAAGCAAGGAAGCGCTGATAAAAGCATTGGAAACAGTCATAACAAATCAGCAAATTCCGCACAGCTGGAGACAGAGTAAAATGAATTTGATTTATAAAGGGAAAGGAGATAAGATGAACATCAAATCCTACCGTCCGATTACGATAACCTCTGTTATGTACAGGCTGGCAATGCAGGCGGTGAAATAAAAAATGCAGGCATGGGGAGAAGGTAATCGGATACTCGGAGAACTTCAAAATGGGTTCAGAAGGGGTAGGCGTTTAGATGATAGCCTGTTCGTGCTTACCCAATGCATAGAAATAGCTAAGGCGGAAAACAGACCTCTGTTTTTAGCCTTTCTGGACATAAGCGGTGCATACGATAACGTGAACAGGGAACTCCTGTGGAGCATATTGAAAGATTTAGGTATCGGTCATCTGGTAATTGATTTTCTACAGGAAATCTACCGAGATAATGAAGTTGAAATTACATGGGAAGGGAAAAAAAGTACCATAACTGTGGGGATGCACAAAGGATTAAGGCAAGGTGTCCTCTATCACCGCTGCTGTTCATGCTTTACGTGATAAATATGGAAAGAAGGCTAGAAGAAAGTAATCTAGGTTATAATCTGTTGTACAGATTAGGCGGAAATGTAGTTGAGCAGCGACTCCCTGGTTTAATGTATGCGGACGATATTGTACTCTTAGCAGATAGCCAGGAAGATTTACAAACTTTGGTTTATTGCTGTGGTGACGAAGCAGACGCTCTAGGATTCAGTTTTAGCGCAACTAAATAAGGTGTGATGATTTTTAACGATACAACTGACCAGATGCTTACAATACAAGGCCACGAAATACCCAAAGTGGCCGAATACAAATACCTCGGGATATGGCTAAACGAAGGGCAGATATACACGGAAAAGCACGAACAGGCTCTTAGGGCAAAAGGACGAAGAGACGCCGGGATAAATGCAACATAGGGCATTATGGGGGTACAACCAATATGAAGTACTAAGAGGTATTAGGAAAGGAATAATGGTGCCGGGACTTACTTTCGGCAATGCGGTTCTGTGCTTGAGGGCAGAAGTTCAGTCGAGATTAGATGTAAATCAGAGAGCTGTTGGAAGATTAGCACTAGGTGCCCACGGCAAAACCACAAACGAGGCAGTACAAGGGGATATGGGCTGGGCATCGTTCGAAGCACGGGAAGCTAAGAGTAAAATACTATATGAAGAACGCCTGAGGAAATTGGACGATAACAGGTGGGCAGCTAAGGTATTTAAATGTTTATGCAGAAAGAGCGTTGACTCACAGTGGCGGAAAAGAACTAGAAAACTAACCAGTAAGTATGCAGGTCATGAGGACGGAGAAAGAAAGAGCATTAAACGGCAGGTTAAAAACGCGGAAGTTAAAAATTGGATGAATTCAATGGAAAAGAAACATAGTGTAGAACTATATCGATACTGGAAAAGGCAGATCAGGAAAGAATTTTTCTATGATAACTCAAAAGGCAGTGCCCTACTTTTTGAAGCTAGATCAGGGTGTCTTTGAACGCGCAGCTACAAAAAGAAATTTAACGAAGATGACACATGTGCAGTGTGTGGTAGATTGTGGAAACAGTTGAACACCTCATAATCAAATGTGATGGTATCCATTCGGATGTCGATGCAGGCGCAGTGACTCTTCCTGAGGCCCTAGGGTTCTTTCCTTCCTCCATGGGTTTAAAGATAACAATGGTCATGTAGATAGATCAGCAGTAGAAGTTAGCAAAAAGCGATTGGAGGATTGGTGGCTGAAAAGCAGAGATGTCGCATAAGGTTAGAAGTGTAGGAAACCGTAGGTAAAGATCATGGCGATTCTTAATGAGAATTGCCAACACAGTAAACAAAAAATAATAAAGAAAAGCTGAGCATGGTGGCAATTGCCACCACCCCGTTTGCAAGGGGGCGCTCCTATCCATCCATCCATCCGTCCGTCCGTCCGTCCGTCCGTCCGTCCATCCGTCTGTCCGTCACGCATGCACGCATCCACCCATCCACGGATGGACGCACGCATCCACGGATGGACGCACGCATCCACGGATGGATGGACGGACGGACGGATGCAAGGAACATGCATACTGTTACGACCCATCTTGAGACCCGAGATGAAACAGAGGGAGATTCAACGTAGCGGCAATTTTGACGGGTCGTTTTACTTCAACTTGACCCCACGATGACCTCACGAAAAAGGGTGACTTTCTGGGAAGTGGCCGACGAGGCTCTTCCCACACTCGGCTCGGCGAAAACGACCTCCCCTTCGAGAAGCAACCGACGACAGGAGAAGAAAGGGTGTCCCTCGTCTTGAAAAAAAAAACCCGGAACGAATCAGAGGAAGCCTGCGCAGCTGCGGCTATGACGTCAACACGACACAATGCTATAGGAATGCGGAATGCGTACTGCGGACTTAGGAATGCGGACTCGCCAGTTCCCACGTGCGGGCTCTAAGCAGGTGTCTTAGTTGGCAGTGGTGTGTGGTGGCGATCTTTTGTGCCACGATGAGTTACCGCCTAGTGAGGAGGCTCAACAGGTCTTCGACAATGGTACTGGTGCCGATCTTTTGTGTCGCGATGGAATGTCGCCTGGTGCAGGGGCGGAGTCTTGGGCTATATAACCTGCGACCAAAGTGGGCACGAACGCTCTGAACCTTGGGTAATAGGTTCCTCCAGTGTGGCTCTGGACCTTCGGTAATAGGTCCATCCAGTGGCTCTGAGCCTTGGTTAACAGGCTCATCCAGACGCTCGACGCTATGAACTCTTAACTTTTGATTCCTTGCTCTTCTTTTTGTAAATAAGTGTCTCAGTTTCTTGTCATTAAATCTGCTTGTTTTTGTAATCTCTAACCATCTGAAGTTAAGACCAGTTCCTCATCCTGTACGAGCCCCCTTGGTGCAACAACAACTGGCCATGCTACCTCGAGTCACAACAACTGGTGGCAGCGGTGGGATCTGCTACCTTGCGTCGCAACAATACATACATCCAACGATGTTGTCATGCTGCTGCTTGGTCGCGTCCCCTTTGCGACTCGCAAGTGGGAATCGGCCTTAAGGCCGTTGTACGATCGTTTTTTGGGCGGATCCGCCAGCGAGCAGACCGCTCGCTTTCAGCCTCTGCTCGGGCGTGGGGCGGAATGGTGTACGTTGTACGATCACTTTGCGGTTGGCGGACGAGACGGATGGTTCGAACGTTCCGATTGGCGCTCCCGGCAGTGCCGCCCGCCTAATCGCCTGCAGCTGTACAGGCACATTTCGAAAGACGCAGATATCTTGCGGTAGAAATTACCCATATTAAATGCGGCGTATTCAAGACAATATCCGTTGCGTCAACGTTTCTTTTGCTGCGGGATTTTCGTTGAAGGTAGACTCGTGGTAGGCTGTGGTTCGGGCTGGGACGGCACGAATCTAGGTTCAGGCGACCCTGACGGCCGCGAAAGAATTCGCGACAAAACTTTGCAAGATCGAAGGCGAGTCTGCTCATCTCAAGCGATGCCGTCGGAAACGATACGTGTTTGGATCATTTCCACCCAAGAGACTGAAAAACGCGTCACATCGCGTCCCCGTTCGACGATACGTTATCACAACGGCCCGTGATTTCTGCCCCAAAATAACAGAATGCTGCCTGCTCTGAAAGCTACGCTGCCCCGACGACTCCAGAACGACGACGCGATTCTTACTGCGAATTCTCGATCGGGCCAGGCTGCAGCATGGGCTGCTAACAAACGTCCGTAATGACAATCGGTATAATCGCATTTTTCTAAATAGTTAAGATTACATACTTAAAATTTTTTAGTTAGTTATTCAAAATAGCACACTGCAGTGTTTTTGCATTGCTGACTGAGAAAGAAACAATAATTGGACTTCCAGCCGTTCCCAAGAATTTTGCACAGTCACTGTAATATGTAAACGGCCTTTTCCTTGGCTCCCTATATTGTTATGGCAAAAGGCATGCTTACCTATTCAATATATAAGGTGTGAACGTGTGCGTATGTGAATTGTGCATGCATTTAACATTCACAATTTAGCACGACAGTGCTGTCAAACACAAATGCTAATGGACATGAGAAATTATGTTTCCAGTTAATTGGAACAGGTAAAATCAGTTGTAATTAAAGCAGTTCTGCATTGCACAGAACAGTAAAAATGCAACAATAGCGATTTATATTTATGTTTTTCAGGCCATTTTTAAAGCCAAAATAGAAATAGAACTATGTGGCTACAAAGGGGCTTAGAGGTGCATCACTGGGCTAAAAGTGCATGGCTTTGTTCTGCACAGTGACAGCGGGCCATCAAGTTGTGGTTTAGCATTCCTTCCTGAGCTCATATTGCAGTTGCACAAGCCAGAATGCAGTGTTGAAAACAAGCATGGGAAGTTCTGCTGAAGGCCATGTCATTGTTGCCATGTGCAAAACAAGCTGGCATATACTCTGTGCAACTCCAAAGCATTCTCAAATGTTGCTGTGAATACAAAACAAAGTGGGTGCCTTTATATTGCATAAAAGCCTGTACATGCCATTCTCATTAATATAAATATAATGAGATGTCGGAGCTAGTAAATCGGATTACAGGTAGAGCAAATGCAAGAACAAATTTGGGGGTTTACGTGGCCACGGCTCCCGGCTTAGGCTGATAATACTTGTATAGTCAGGGAAACAGGGTACGATGGCCATATTATCTGGTTATCTCGAGCAAACGTTAACATCTCAAGCAGAATTTGTCAAATTGAATTTCGAGTAAGCAGCTATGATGTCGTGCAATAAAATGAAATTACAAATAAGCCGTTTAAGTATGTGACAGGTATATATGCATATGTTCTCTAATACAGCCTTAAAGCAATGTCTGAAGTTATTTTCACTGATCAGAAAAATGTAGAATGGCTGAATGTAACGATGACCAGTTCCCAAGGTAGCAAGCAAAAGTGAGCATTGCTAACAGGTAACTTGTTAATGTCACTCAGCATACGCTGAATTTTAGAGTGCTATTTGTTGCTGACTATTAACATGTTCAGTAAAACATACCTATATCACTTCCTGTCTGCTTTCATAGAAAGAAATTAACTGAGCCATTGACAGGCAACAGAAATTTGGAAAAGACCAATCTGAAGTTATGCCGAAGGAAAACAGAAAAGCAGTGATGGCTTTTTTCATTTCTGGCATCTCTATACTCTAACTTAATGTTGACGGCTTTTGTGTTTAAGATGAACCAGCAGTCCTGTTAACACTATCCTGAATATATAAAAGTCACACGCATAAGTCGCATTTGCAGCATTCTCACTGAGCCATGTTATGAAGTCGATGTCTTGCTTAGCTCAAGAGACGATAAGAGAGAAGCGCCAAGGAAAGTCTGACACAGACAGGCACAGTAATGCATGCTTAGCTTTTCAGTGCACGAGTTTAGCTGGCTAGACCTAGCTTGTGCAGTGTGCAAGTTAGCCTAAATGCAACTGTATATGTGAATCTGCCCCGATATTACTTGAAATAGATTGTGAGGAGAGCTCTTACGAATAAGATAATATTGTATTGGTTTGCTGAGTTGAGCAAGTGGCTAAGCACTTCATTAGAACAACTTATTTTAACATTTATTATACCTAAACAGTACTAAATGACAATATTTGAGTGGTGAGCTAACATGATAGACCAAGTAGGAACTTGATGACTTTTGTAATTTACTATTAAGAAGCAATTACCCATTATCATCCAAGTATAGCCATACGCTACAAAGGAAAGCTTTGTAGATTTTCTTTGTAGCCTTATGGATTCACTTCAGTTGATGCTAATGAGTAATTACTCCCTTATCACAAATCTTCACCTTGGGGGATTTACCTAATCCAGTGGATGAATATCACCATTTACTGCATGGATTTCTGCAGTGACTAGCTCAAAAGACAAGAGGTTAGTAAGCCCTGTGAGTTGGAAGGCCATTTCAGCCTTTTGTGGGAAAAACAAAAATGAGTCTTGAAATGCAGTGGCATGAGCTAATTGAGGCACAACACTGCTTGTGCGACTAGTACAGAAGGAACCATGAGTCAGAACAGATTAATTGGTCATGTGACGATAAACAGTTAAAAAAATCTGCAGTTTCTCCACGACATGCAGAAATTTGAAGATTCACCTTTTTGTGCTATTACACTGGAGCTTCAAAAATAGTCTGAGAGAATAAAACAAGCGCCTCAGGTCTGAACTCATTCCAGGATTCTAATTAAGTTAGATTTGTGGCATGTGCCATTAGAATACCCAAGCTAATGCCACACAGGGGATTTGAACACAAGAAACTTAGAAGACGGTGATACTAAGGACACGTCGTGGTGTAAATATCATAGGTTGTTGGTGAGTGTATGAGGATTATTAGGTGAGTATTTGAACCAGAATGCCGTGAATATATACGTTTAACGGAAGGCCATATAAGTTGGAAAAATGTGATGCTGACAATAAAAAAAATATTAGTGCATTCTTAATAACATTAGCAAACAGGCCAATCCAAAGCATGTAAAATGTTCTTTGGAGAACTGAAATGCTGGTATTGATTGCAACGTGACAGGTCCCATAGAGCTGTCAGTAAAAACATGTGACAAAACACTGATGGGATGGTAATAATGGAAGTAATAAAAAGCTGAGGTCCAAGAGAGTGCCATGGGGACGTCCGAGATAGCAGGAAAAGGCAGGATGCATAAGAATTGGCGAGGGAAATCTGCCGACGACTGACTGTTTAAGCTTGGATCCAGTTTAGAGCTATTGGATGCAAGTTAAAGCACGAGAAAACCAGCCTTACATAAATAAAGGAATCGCATGCTTTTTCAAAGCAAAAGAAAAAAGCGTCATAGGGTGATGTTGCAGCCAAGGTGCATGTCGTGAAGAACAAAAGAAAGTTTGCTATTGTACAAATGTTTTCTAAAAGCTTGCCGATTTGTATGAAAAAACTTAATGGGCCAAAACAACCTAGCAGGGGCAAGAGTATGAAACGTGTTTGGTGATTTGTAGCACATGCCAATGTCACAAAAATGGGCCATAGGTGCTGGTTGATGAAGGGTAAGAAACACAGAGTGGCCAGGCTATGATGAGGCAGGAAGCTATCTGCACAGCATGCACTAGATACGCCTACACAACCTGCTTCCTCTTACATTGTTGCTTAATGTAAATTTCACAGAACTTAATCATAGTGTACTGTGGGGTGAACCGGTGGCAAGTTGGCATGTCGAAACTGTGCAAAGGGACGATGACAGAGCAAGAATTGCTACCCTGTGCAGTGGTGTTGTTCCCATTATCTTTGTTCCTAGCGTAGCCTTACCAGCTTCACAGGGCTCATTTTGCAGTCTGCAAGTAATCATGTCTGTAGCAGGCAGTCACAGGCAAATCAAGGTGGCATATAGACATATGCAAGTGCATCGACAACATCTTCTGAAAGCTTCGAGAATGTCTTGTTAAACAAATTGCTGCGGCTAAGTCAGGAAGCGCTGCTGAACAACTGCTTAACACCATTAAAGCCGATTTCACGAGCAGCACTGCAACAATACCATTGTGAACACATCTAGTTTCGTACCACTGATCTCCGGATGAAAAAGGACCCTGAGCAAGATCAACAACAAACACCATCATTGCCCATCATGTGCTTCAAGACCACTGCATTTTTCTGATTGCAGTGGAAACCAACATCCCACTTCAACTTAATATTGCCAAGCATTTGTCAATATTGACTTAACACTGCTAAGCAAAAAGAGAAAAAAGCAATGGCAAAGGTTTTCTCATTTTTTTTTGTTTTTCATCAAAACTCGTTATGCCCAACTTGCTCTGTGGACAGTTCTGATTGCATAAGCTGCTGCCACACTTTCTTTTTCTGCACTACATCAGTTGAAATGCTGATGAGAAACAGACTTATGAGTTGGCACATATTAGAGATTTGTACACTGTCAACCAGCCGTGATTTAAAAGCGGCAATGATTCTAGTTTGTAATCGCGTAATACCATGTTGTTACAACCTAAACGGAAGTGGCTATAGGAAGTGTTCAGTCACCCATTCATCACGCCGATATATTTATTGCAGGCAAATGTGCGCACAGCCGGCAGGAAATGAAAACAAATGGCGCTCCTGAAGATACATTTGCACTGCACTGATGTTTTCACACAGGTTTACACAGTTCCTCCGGCGAGTCGTAACCCGAGCACCCATCATCACAAAATGTATTGAATGGAGCACCAAGGCGCACAATTACGGATGGCTACATCGCTGTTGTCGCCGCAGAAAACAGTCCGACGGCCGTGCAGCCAAGCTAACGTGACGTCGCACACACGGCAATTCTCAAGCACAGTGCCAGCACGAATCGCGATCAAAATGGTAATGAGTGAGCAGCAAAAACAACGTCATGTGAACGCTTCGGTCGCGATCACTGCAACCATCGCAACGAAAGCGACTAGCTGCACAACGCCACGTTCATTTCAGCATTAGGAAAGCACGGCGTGCGTAGTGAGTAAAGCAGAAATTTGGGCAAGTTGGTACGTATTCATTTTTGAAACAGCGCAACAAAGACGGGACTTGGAAACTGAGGGGTAAAGACAAACAGGCGCTGACTAACAACTGGGTTTATTGAAAAAAACACACAAACATATAGACAGAGTTAGGAAAGATTAATCGCCACCATAGTCAACTCATTCCACATGTGACGCCAGATACCCAATCTCCCCTTCGGAAATGGCGTTGACGTCGTGTTTTCTGCCCCGAAGAAATTAGGCAGGATGTGCAAACAGGTAAGGCAGAGGCAGGAGGGAAACAAAAGGGCTTGTCAGGTGCGCCATGTTTCCCCTTATGTACCTTGCGAGGTAGGGGTAGTATACCAAATTCCCTTCTCGTGTGGCGCCACATATATTGGCCAAACAGGAAGATTCATCAACAAGCGACTCATGGAACATGAGAACGCCAGAAAAAAAGACCCCCGTCACACGTGGCGGTCCACTGCAGAAAGTGCAAATGTAAACATGAAAAAGATTACGAAAAAAGAAAATCAGAAGGAGACCCTCTCGCTAAATGTGCATTCCGTTGCAAGAAATGCAAATGTATCCCCGACTATAAGAACACCAACATCGTGTTCCGCCATAGTCATAAGATGACGCGAGAAGCTATTGAAGCTATTCTTATACGTGAGAAGGGCGCAACGTGCATTAGTTGCCCATCGGTTGCCCTTTCCGAAGGGGAGATTGGCTATCTGGCGTCACATGTGGCATGAGTTGACTAAGGTGGCGATTAATCTTTCCTAACTCTGTCTATATATTTGTGTGTTTTTTTCAATAAACCCAGTTGTTAGTCAGCGCCTGTTTGTCTTTACCCTTCAGTTTCCACGTCCCGTCTTTGTTGCGCTGTTTCAAAAATGAGTGCGTATACATAGTGAGCTCTCCCAGGTGCACATTTCACTGCCTTGATGTAAGAACACTCGCTTCGGTCGCAATCACTTTCACTACGCGGACACTAGTCACTGTGCTAGGCAGCTCATGCACGCACAGAAGTTCACCGTGAGCAGCTGTTGCTCGCCGCTGTGCGTGATGATCCTCGCAGGAATTAGGAACGCTTGCAGCAACCACAAACAGTTCCATATAAACACTTCGAGACACCGCCAACGCGTAGGTCTTGCGTCGGTAGCATTTGAAGAGGCGCTCTGTCAACTACATCAGCGTCGATTTCAACTCGGGAAACTATAACTGCTCGCCGCTGCTGCACGCGGAGAAGTTCGCAGTCGCTCTGAACACTCGTAATATCAACATGTGGTCAATATAGTATGCCTCGCGGCATAGCGGCCACCACTACAGCCTCGCTCCCCTTTTACCCTTTTATTGGTCCTCTCAAAAAAGAGGTAAAAAAACATAAAAGAAAGAGAGAGGATGCCTGGACCAGCAATGCTTTGCCAGGCTTAACGCCAATTCAAAATAAATGAAAAATAACTAAATGTTCCAAAGAAGAAAAAAAAATTAAGCGAAAAAGAGAGCATTAAAAAAAACTCATAAGGAAAGAAAACAAAAGTCTCGTCATAATAAGTTAGACGCAGGCAGAAAGCCAAAACACAGCGTGCAGTCCGCGAAATAAATAATAATAATAATAAAAAAGAAAACCCAAGTCACTGCAAGGTCATTGTCACCGTAACAGTCAAAGAAAGCACTGAGCGCCGGCCACAAAATAAAAATCAGAAAAATGAAAACATAATCAAGACAAAAGAAAAAAAAAACCGAAGTCACAGTCACTCAGTCAAGGACACAGTAACAGTCACGCAGTCAAAACAGAGTCGCAGTCACACAGTCAAGGACGTAGTCACAGTCACGCCACCACAAAGCCACCTATGCTCAATAAAGGAGCACGGACGGCCATCTTGCCCCGGCAGGAGCGGATGCCGACGTCACGTAAAAAGCAGCCAAGCGCTGCAATCCGGTCGCCAGGCGGTTCCGCTCACCCGCCCGAAAGTTAAAGTTGACCAACTTTCATTCCAGCCGCCGGACGGGGCGGTTGCCTATTGTCTGGTCGGGTGGTCCGCCAGTCCGCCTGCCTGGCGGATCCGCAGGCGGATGTAATTGCAAAATATACAAGATATTATTTAGCAGTAGTTTTTATTTTAGTCTAACATCGGCAGAGGAATATATGGAATTGAGAGGATAAGCCGCTGGTTTCTTCACTCAAAATGTGAACAAAGGGAGGGCTTGCCAGCGTTTCCAGAAGAGGTCTTGTCTTCACCCAGATGAACACAGCCCTCTTGCTGAAACGTTTGCAAACACACTGTGGCTTTCCCTTCCTTGTTCACCACGTGAGTACCGGCAGAGGGAGGCAGTCACTGCGTCGCTGAAACAATAGTGTAACATCGCGCTTACAGAGTAATTTACATTCTCTCTATACCCCCGAAAATGTGACAGATTTGTTTTTGGTTACTGTCACTACAAAAAAGAACTTGAAAAGACTGCCTCAACGGCAGCTTCTTCATGAGAGCAAAAAAATCTTTTTTTTTTTACTTTGGGAGAGCGTGGGGGAGCTTAATTTTCAACTATTTCCTGTTCTGCGGGCACAGTCCAGTGCCGAACAACCCTTCGACCTGTTTATGAAAAGCTCCTGCTTCCCCTTCCGCCCTCAGTTTCCTGCACACTGCTGGTCACATTTTTGGCTGTGGCGCCCTTCGCACGGTTTATTCTGCGCTGCCTTCCCGGTATTGGCAGTTTGAACAGCGGCACTCGCTTGCGCGATAATTTTGGCCGAAACGAAAACTGTCGCCCTAGCTTGATTCTTATTAGCTTCCATTCGCTTCTACTGCTTTTCATTCGCAGTTTTTTTTTGTCGAGCGAAACGGTGACAATACTCGGAGACATTCTATATTATATCCCTTTCCCGCGTACATAAAAATCAAGTTCAAACTAAGTCCAACCAGTCAAAGAGGGTGCGGCCAATTTGGTTGCCACCTCATATCCACTGCCGAAAATCGCCACAATGTTTCATCAGATCTGAGTTTCAGTCTCAATCTTGTAGAGGGAAATTGCCTCGATAATGATTATTGAAGGATGCTTCCACACTTCTGGTAAGGTTAACTTTTTATTAACAATTAATAAAATGAAGAAAGATACAAGCAAGGAGAAACTTACTGACATTTGACTTATTTGTAGTTTTGCGTGAAGAAATCAGCTCTCGGTATCCCCCGAAACAGTTGATTCTAAACCTTATGTCCCCGCCCTCGTTGGGGGCAGTAACCATTTGGGTAACTGCTCGAACATCCACCCAATGAATCATCGGGGAATGGAAAACATCACCAATCAACAACTGGGAAGTTGGAACAGCCAATAATTTATTTTGGAAAGAAAGTAACTCATCTCGACATACTCTGTATAAATATGTGCACTTTCTGCCATCAATAATTCCGAGGATTCCCCTTCCTCCTGCGACCTTTGGGAACGTTCTCGTTACATCATCATGTTTCATCCTCTATTAAATCCAGGTTCGAGAAAAGTGACCTCAAGGCCCATCTTTTCAGTACCGTCTCTTACAAACTGGCTGCATGCCTGCAACTAGCCTGGCAATGTCCAGTTGACCGCGCCTCAAGCTGTCAACGCGCGCCGCCATAGACAGGACAAAAACCACGCGACGCGGATCCGCCTTGCCGCAAGAACGTGCGGCCTGACGTGTACGTTCCCGCAGGGAGTTTGACCTTTTCCGTATTCTCGGAATCCTCCACTTTCCGGCTCCCCTTATCCCAGTGGGCAGCGTGTGTGACTCACCCGCTTCTCTGCAGTTGTCTAGAGGGCAGAACAACAACAAAAAACTCAATGGACATTCCTGTATGGCGAACCCGCGCGCGGCAAACGATGCAAAGCACCAAGAACTTCCTATCACCATCGGCACGAAAGAACCATTTGTGGCGCAAATTAAAACGTAAAATATTACCATTTTGTTTATCTTCTTGAGCGTCAAAAGCATCACCATGTCTGATGCTATTATGCACACACAAAAAAATAAAAACCATATGCTTAATTTGCGACGCTGGGCTCCTTCATGTACATGGCAGAAACAAGAACCCTCTTGCGTTGCCGAAAAGCGCACTTGGTTTTCGCGTCGTTTCCGGGCTTGAGCCGGGCTTGTGCAATTCAAGAGCTGGGCCAAGTAGGTCAGGTTATCGCGTGGGTCCGTACCAAACAACAAATCACAGCCAGAGCAGAGCTCTGCAATGCGCACACCTGGGCATATAACTAAGAGTCCACTGCATGCGATCGAGCCGTGCGGGGAGCGCGGCAAGAGACATCTAGCTATATTTTCAGGGCTGGCAATGCGAAATTCGATAAAGAATCTCACAAAACTCGTAGCGGGTCATTGCGTTCGCGAAGGGCCTGCCCCGGTGCCGACGGTGAACTGCCAGAGCAAGGAAAGATTGTCGTTCCCGTGCCAGCGGAATCCTCTGCTTGGGTTGTCCAAAGACATCGGCAGATGCCTTATGCTGCCTCGAGCATCATCAGTAGTGAATATTTCCTTCCCTCAGCTGTCAACAACATGAGAATAGCTGAGCGGGTATCCTCACATCCACTCACTCACACTCATGTCCACTCACACTCGCACTCATGACTACCACACTCGCATCCACTCACACTCACGACCACTCACAGACGTGAGTGTGAGTGAGTGGATATGAGTGCACTCGTGAGCCAGTGTGGCGACCTATGCCGATCTGCTGTAGATGTGATTCGTTTGATCACATAGCTCGCTGTTGTGTGCCGAATGTTCAGTCTTCGGAAGCGCTTTTTGATTCGTAAGCACTCATGGGACGTAAAGTGGAAGTGCTATAGAGGGCCGCAATTTAAGAACGCAGCGGAGTTTCCCTCCAAAAGGACCCCCTTCCAGCCAATGACCTCGGCCGATTCTCATTACCCTGCACCAGCCAGCCGCGCCACAATAGAGAGGGCGGCCTAAGGGATTTTGCCTCTACCACTCCCTGCTTTGTCACACTAGCAGGGTTCCAAGAACCGGCCAACGCTATTGGCTGAAAGCGGTGTCCTCTAGTGGGGAAAAGCCGCTGGGGTCTTAAGTTCTATCCCATTATACCAACACAAGGCTTGGTTTATGAGGGTTTCACGTCCCAAAGCGAAAGCAAAGCCTCCGCGCGACTGCCTGAAGGGCACTCCAAGCGTTGGTCGACTCTTCCCACCATCTGCGGGGAATTAAAAAAAAATGGCGGGAGCCGGGCGTTAATCCCATTTAAATTAAGAAAATCGGCCCCGCTGGGCAATAATTCGAAGTTTCTAATAATGCTATGAATGTTTAGATCGAGTTCCAGCGACAAAAATACCAGTTCAGATTCCTCTTCAGTGCACCTTTAAGCATCTTCTCAAGTTGTCTTTCTCATCTCTTCTCTGGACGGATAAATGGCTTGCACGTGACACCGTCGGTTTCATGCTGGTACTGCAGGGATAGATCTTATTGCATAGGGTAGGAGAAGAAGGCGCTAAACGAATTAAGAAAACTCTGAGCTTGCCCCATGTTTAGGATTATCATGCGAACATGTTTTCCAGGCAACGTTACACTCAAATAGCCCGTTTTGGGACACGCCTGTTTGAATGATCAGAGGAATGCAGGACATCATGGCAATTGCGGACACGTTACTGTAAAATATTGTCACGTTGTAGTGACGGCAGTCCAGCGGTCAGGAAGACACCAGAAAGACCTGCAAACGAAGCTCTTTATTTGGGCTGACTTGCGCCCGCAAAAGAACTGAAGCACTCGGTGGCGGCGTAAGCAACAAGCGTGCTCGTCAATCGTCGATCTACGAATGCCCGCTGCTCGCGGCATCGCTCAATTTAAAGCCTGCAAGGAAACTTCGAGACAACAGGTCGAGATCATCTAGAGTAATCTGGAAACACGTAGATGCAGCTCTTCATGGCTGTGATGAATCGAGATTAGTCCGGTTGCTTGTCGCGTCACGAACAAAAATGATAACACCCCTTTCCTGCTGCCTTAGGCGCGAACGAACAGACACTACATTGATACGTGGCATTACCCCCTCTCAAAGAAGCATCGTCTCGATGCTTTAAAACGAAAATAAACACGGAGAATGCAAACTTCGAGTCCTTTAACGCTCGCAATAAGGTTTAAGGGCAGCGGTAAAAGCTTCAAGTCTGGCCGTGTCGACGTCGGTGTTGTCGTAGTTGTCGTAGTCGTCGTCGTCGTCGTAGTTGTCGTCGTCGTAGTTGTCGTCGTCGTAGTTCTCGTCGTAGTTCTCGTCGTAGTTCCCGTCGTAGTTCCCGTCGTAGTTCCCGTCGTAGTTCCCGTCGTAGTTCTCGTCGTAGTTGACGCATAGTCTTGTGTTTTCGCCGTAAGACGATCTTAGTTCTTGAGCTCAAAAGCAACCTCACCTCCAGAGGCTGCTTCATTCAGTTCAACCTTCGGGGGCTGAGGGAGCGTCCACGCATCGTGTAACCTCGGCTAGGAGATACAAAGCGCGGTGAAGATGGCGACGGGGAACGTGATAGGCGGCTCGGCGATGAGCATCCTTCCCGACGGTAAAACTCCTCGATTTCGGCTGGTCGCTGGCCGGGTCGGGATCGTGGAGCGTCGTAAGAGAACCCTCGGATGCCCAGTCGTCTGTATGGGCAGTGCCGGAGGACGTGACCAGCTTCGCCACAGTGGAAGCATAGTGGGCGGCGCTGGTCGGGAGTTCTCCACTCGTCGCATTTCCTCGGCTGTGTGCGACGCTCGTAGGACGGGCGGGTTGGGGCGAGAGGGCGGCGGTCCAACGCCGCTGGCTGAGGGCGATAGGGGCTTGGGTCCCGTCGTCGAGGTGCAGGACGGCGCACAGCTGCGGCGTAAGTCATGGCTGGGGGCTGCAGAGGCTGCGTGGGTGTCGGCGTCACACCCAAGGCCTGTTGAACCTCGTCCCGGACGACGTCAGTGAGCGATGAAAGCTGCGGCTGCGTTTCCGTTGGCAGCAATCGTCGGAGCTCTTCTCGCACAACCTGACGGATAGCGTCCCGCAGGTTATCGTTGTTAACGGTGTCCAGGCAGCTTGATGAAAAAACGCGCTGCTGGCGGTCATACTGGCGGGCTCGGCCCTTATAAAAATGGTCTATAGACTTTCTATAGACTTTTTATAGACTCTATAGCCATCCTATAGACTTTTCCTTTTGTCTATAGACAGTCTATAGAAAATCTATAGACTGAAGTCTATAGCTGCTTCAATTTCCTTTTGTCTATAGACGGTCTATAGACTCTCTATAGACTAAGGTCTATAGCAGCCTCAACTTCCTTTCGTCTATAGACTGTCTATAGACCCTCTATAGACTAAGGTCTATAGCCGCCTCAACTTCCTTTCGTCTATAGACTGTCTATAGACCCTCTATAGACTAAGGTCTATAGCCGCCTCAATGTCCTTTCGTCTATAGATTGTCTATAGACCCACTATAGACTAAGCTCTATAGCTGCCTGAATTTCCGTTCGTCTATAGACTGTCTATAGACTCTCTATAGACTAAGGTCTATAGCTGCCTCAATTCCCTTTGGTCTATAGACTGTCTATAGACACTTTATAGACTAAAGTCTATAGCTGACTCAATTTCCTTTTGTCTATAGACGGTCTATAGACTCTCTATAGACTGAAGTCTATAACTACCTCTATTTCCTTTTGTCTATAGACGGTCTATAGACTCGCTATAGCCTAGTGTCTATAGCTGCCTCAATTTCCTTTTGTCTATAGACTGTCTATAGACTAAAGTCTATAACTGCTTCAATTTCCTTTCGTCTATAGACGGTCTATAGACTCGCTATAGACTAAGGTCTATAGCTGCCTCAATTTCCTTTTGTCTATAGACTGTCTTAGACTAAAGTCTATAACTGCTTCAATTTCCTTTCGTCTATAGACGGTCTATAGACTAAGGTCTATAGCTGTCACAATTTACTTTCGTCTATAGACGGCCTATAGACTCTCTATAGACTACGGTCTATAGCTGCTTCAATTTCCTTTCGTCTATAGACGGTCTATAGACTGTCTATAGACTACGGTCTATAGCGGCTTCAATTTCCTTTCGTCTATAGACGGTCTATAGACTCTCTACAGACTACAGTCTACAACTACCTCAATTTCCTTTCGTCTATAGACTGTACACTATAGATAGTCAACTGCCTATAGACCAGTCTATAACAATCGTAATTTTATCCAACAATGTTCGATACTCTGACCTTCGACTAAGTCCAGAACAATGTCAATTTCTTTTTGCACTGTATGTTGAGGGGACCTGCATCTAGTGACCGCAACTATGTCGGGATTCCCCCACCTCCTTCGCTATTACGGAAATTAAAATGTATTGCGTAAGGCCATTACAACACCCTCCTGTATATTGTTTTCAGGAGCCTTGACAAGCTCCTTTTCGTTATACCGTGACGTATATTGTCAATACAATTAAATATTTAATGCTAACAAGTAAGCCGAGGAAAAGCAGCCGTTCTTGAAGTAAGGGCGCCCGCAAACAGTACTACATCGAACGAATACGCTGTCCCTTAAAGGAATCTGCTCGACAAAATTTCATTCCATCTTTCAATCGTTACTGTCCAACGTGCTGAAATCAGAAACATTTTATCAACGGATCTACATTTCTCTTTAAAACGTCCTGAAAATAAAGGGGGAAATACGGGTGTGAGCATTCAAGGAAGCGCCCATCCCTTAGAAACATCTTAGATTAATCTCAAAGAGCCTGGTCCTCTCTGCGATTAACATCTGCCATTTCTACCTTTGCAGTTTGTATTCACGTGAATAAGTGCTGCGACGCAACAATCACAAAGCCAGTATTTTTTCGTTCCTACCCTTGTACCTGTTGCTTCGGAGCCGATGACACGCTGATGTGGCGCATATCAGTTCTCTAAACACGAACACACGCAAAAAAGACGTTATGCTACGTAACCTTATAATTATTATTTGAGAATTGTACCACATACTATTCGGTGGGAGATGCGGCGCGTATACCGACAAGAAGTTAGATTTCGGTTCTGTTTTCACGAAAACAATAAAATTTTTAGAGGGTAAGCGAAGAATTTAAGCTTATAAACCGGTTGCCTTCTGTGGTCTTGGATATCAGATCAAGCTGCGCACGGCAAGAGTGCGAGCGATAAAGATACGACCGTGAAATGGGTTTCTGTTTCACGTTTTACCCATTTTACCGCGAGACGGCGGAAAACCATTCGGGCTGCAAACAACCCTGTGCGTGGCTGCATCAATGGCGTTGGCGTGTTTTTCACGGATTACGTTTTCTTCAAAATCCAGCTTCATCGTCCGCTTACGGTAAGTCTACACGTTTACATTTTATTCATTTGGTCTCCTAAACCACTCTAAGCAGAGCTATGTGTGCAGAACAGATTATGTGCGCAGTTACAAACGTCCTATCTTCGTTTCTAAGGCGGAAGCCATCGGGCTCTCGACTAATGCCGCTTATCTCTGTGCCGCTGTCTTTACTAACGCGCGGAAAGGCAGTCTGTGCGATGCCCTTGATGATAAGCCGCTCCTCGCGAGCTGTCTACTAGATTTTTCGTGTTTCAAGGTAGATGCGCGGGCAGAAATATCGTTTAGCCTGTGAATGACGGCCGAAATGGAACTGTGTGTTAGTTAGCGCCGTGTGAGCTCAGTTTACTTTGCACCTCCGAAAACGTGCTTACATACAGTCTCGTTCAGTGGTGGATTACATTTATTTTCTTACCTTTGTGTTATCGCCTGTCTGGACCATGGAGTGCTGTTCTTTTGGAGGTGTGCATTGCTTGCTACGTATGGACGCTCGCTCGGTGCGCGTCGTGGACGCCGACGTTTCAGCAAAGGTGTCTTGTAACGCTATAGACTGGAGCCCGAGACGTTTGTCAAAGTTGTAGTCAAGCGGCGCTGGAGGAATGCTTGTAGTGTGATGGGTGAATACAATTCGTTGCCGGCGCGAATGGCCGGCGTGCTCAAACACCGCGAAGAACCCACGAGCTCCATCCCATCTCCCCTTCGTTGCACACGTATGGATTCGTCCGTGTCTGTCATCAGAGCCGTTGGCCGCCGCCGCTGGCTTGCGGGCACTTCATTTTGAAAGCTGGGTAAAGGTCGGCTCGGCAAGAGGTGGCTTACATTTCGTTCCGAGTGGTTCGTTCATGAATCCCGCTCACGCGTGCACAGATTTCTCGAATACCATTTGCGCTAGAGGCAAAGTATGTGTTTCTGATTTCAGACTGCTACGTTACGAAAGCGCCGATGTGACTCGCCGCTTATTTGCGCCTAAAATTAAATTAAGCTCTCGTGTTATTATAGCTGCGCCTGTAATTGTTTCATTGAAATACTTCCGACTTTGAGCACGTTCAATGCTTTCGCTGATTTTTCTAGCAGCGTTGGGTTAGGCTACCTCCATCCAATAAACACACCTCTTTACTGCGCTGTTGGGGCTGCACTTGAAGGAAAAACTAAGTGAATTTCAGACGGCATTTTATCGTGACAGTAATTTGCTGTCTCAACCTCGCGACTGCTTTTGAAACGGCGCAGCTGCAGCCTCTCTCTACTGTATCAGTATTCTGAATAATGAGCGCGGCATGGAAGCGCTGCAACCCGCTTGTTTCTAAGAGCGCGCGCAGATGTATGAGTATGCTGTTCCGTCTTTGTGCTTCAAGTTATAGGCGCAAATCTGTGGTGAACTGGTTGCTTCTCCCTGCTGGTTTTGTATAGCTTGTGCCCGTTTGAGTATCAGCTTAAGTACACTCGGCCAAATCTTTAACTGGCTCAGGTGTTGCATCGCTAAATGCACCTTGTAAAAAGGTGCCTTTTGGCTACACTGCTGGCATATTCATGTTGTAATTTAACGCGTGAGATGGAATTTCATAGTTTCTTTTTGTTAATATAATGTTTGAGTGGAGTACTTGCGTGTTTAGATCAAAGGTATCAAAATATTCATCGTCTGCCGCTATACGAAGAGCCGAAACAAGCGAAATACGAAGCAATGGTTCTGGTGGCGCATTTGCACTAATCTGGCTGAACGACTTGTCCGCCATGAAAGGAGTGGTACTTTGCCCAGAGAATGAGGCCATATGGACCAGATCCATTTCTGCGTATGCCGCTTGTTTCAGCTGTTCGTAGTGGCAGACGAATGTTTCTGATAATGTTGATCTAAACACGCAAGTACTGCACTCAAACATTATATGAACAAAAAGGAACCACGAAATGACATTTCACTCGTTAAATTACAGCATGAATATGCCAGCAGTGTAGCCGAAAGGCACCTTTTTTACAAGGTGCATTTAGCGATGCAACACCCGAGCCAGTTAAAAATTTGGCCGGGTGCACCAGGCTTCACGCAGGGTATTTTGAAGCGCTTCTTCTATAGCAGTTATAAGAATAAATGCTGCAATATCTCCTTTTTGGATCTCTGTGTGAGTTGCACTGAATATGTATTTTATGGAGGTGGCATTCTTAACAGCTCCTTGCGAGTCAATGCAGATATGTGGCACAATTGTTCGAAGTCTTCTGTTACAAATAATGTAAAAGGATTGCCATAAAGAGGTCAGTATTGGCTGTAACAGTATTGCCATACAGAAATCTGTATCAGTACTGGATTCAGAGTAGAGTGCTCCAGGGATTAGGGGTCTTTGTTACAATGTTTTATGACGACGCATATAATCTTTCGTGTATTTACTGATATGATTGAGCCGGCGTGATAGCTCAGTGGATGTCATGTTCGTATGGCGACCTGAAAGATGCAGGTTCGATTCCGGCCTAGGCGGTCGCATTTTAATAGAGGCAAAATGCTAAAGGCCTGTCTACTCTGCACAGGTGGCCGAAATTATTCCCCAGCCTTTCACTTCAGCGTCTCGTAGCCTGTGTCGCCTTGGGTTTTTGAACCCCATAAAACCAAACCAAAAGATCAAGATTGCCTTTCTAGAATGGTATAGCCAAGATATGTCTTCCATTGTAAAGCACATGTGTAGAGATGGAATGGGAATTTTTTTTGTCAGTTCCTCTTATATTATTTTTTTTCCTTTGTGCTGTACAGGTAAACATGCCCGGACGATTTACTGCAGACAACAGGCCACAAGAATGCTTCTGAGGAAACTAGCCGGACTGTTACTTTCAACTTTTATGTTACTGTGGTGCATTCTTATGGTGCATGTATTTCATATTCCCAGCCTGGATAGCTTGGAAATAAACTAAATTTGTAAGTATATTGATTGTTTCATGTGTGAACTCTGTCTGGTGACCTTTTTCAATTATTGTAGACAGTCTATATGCAGTCTATAGATAATGGTCTACTAATAGGTTTGGTTTATGGTTTGGTTTATGGGGTTTAACGTCCCAAAGCGACTAAGGCTATGAGAGACGCCGTAGTGGAGGGCTCCGGAAATTTCGACCACCTGGGGTTCTTTAACGTGCACTGACATCGCACAATACACGGGCCTCGAATTTCTCCTCCAAAGAAATTCAACCGCCGCGGCCGGGATCGAACCCGCGTCTTTCGGGACAGCAGCCGAGCACCATAGCCACTGAGCCACCGCGGCGGCGGTCTACTAATAGCTTAGTAGACAGAGGTCTATAGACTGTCTATAGACGAAGGTCTATAGCACTGCCAGGCCACACACCTATGGAATGTCTATAGACAGTCTATAGACATATGTCTACTGGACCAGTAGACTTTTGTCTGTAGACTATTTATAGACGGTAATCTACAGGAAGTCTATGGCCATAAGTCTATAGGTCGTCTATAGTCCGTCTATAGACAAGTGTCTATAGACGGTCTATAGACAACTCTATAGGAAATGTATGACCATAAGTCTATAGATCGTCTATAGACTGTCTATAGACCTGTGTCTATAGACTTCCTATAGACCTATAGACTTTCAGTAGACATTTGTCTATAGACTGTCTATAGACAAAAGTCTACTAAAAGTGTATGGCCATAAATCTATAGACTGTCCATAGACCAGTCTAAAGGATTTGTCTATAGACAGTCTATAGACTTCATAGACTAAAGTCTATAGACAGTCTATGGACTTTCTATAGAAATTTTTATAAGGGGGGCATCAAGAGTTTTCTCCATGGTGGATGCCTCTTCGACGAATTCCGCGATGGTTTTGGGTGGGTTCCGTACGAGGCCCGCAAAGAGTTCCTCTAACTCCTCGCATAAGCAGCTTGACCTTTTCATCTTCCTTCATGCTCGAGTTGGCACGCCGGAAGGGACGCTTCATCTCCTCAGTGTACACTGCTACGGTCTCGTTTGGGTGTTGTATGCGAGACTAGCAGCTGCTGGGATCTCTCCTTTCTCACGACGTTTGTGAAGACCTTCAGAAGCTGCTCCTTGAAGGTTTCCCAGTTCGTGAGGCTAGCTTCCTCATTCTCAAACCAGATTCTTGCTGGTCCCTCCAAGGCGAAGAAGACGTACCTAAGTTTCGTACCATTATATCCCAGTTGTTGAAGACAGCCACACGGTCGAACTGTTCCAGCCATTCTTCGGGGTCGGCGCCAGGCGAAGCGTCGAAGGTTGGTGGCACCCGGGGCTGCTGAAGAATGATTGGAGTCGTCGTCTGGGGCAAGCTCATGGTAGACGTTGCTGCTGGCTCTCGCTCCCGGGAAGGGTCCGGCAGAATCCCGAACTCAGGTGCGTCCCCTTGCAGGCGTCGGCTTGCGCGGTGGACTGGACTCAGGTCCTGCGGTAGATGACTCAGAGGGCTAGCGTCACGACTTGTAGGGGCTGTCCAGAACATGGAAGGCTACCCCGCACCTCCACCAGATGTCACGTTGTAGTGACGGTAGTCCAGCGGTCAGGAAGACACCAGAAAGACCTGCAAACGAAGCTCTTTATTTGGGCTCACTTGCGCCCGCAAAAGAACTGAAGCACTCGGTGGCGGCGTAGAAAGAGAAGTTTATTTTTTTCTAATGTCAACAAAAAATACAAAGCAAAACTGCTGAACTCAATGCTCTGATTAGTCAAGCACATGCGCAGTGACGCAGCACTGAACACGTCAGTAAGGCAGTAAGAAAGCCGACACTCGACCGCCGCGCAGGACGATGAAATATGTCGACCATTTGCGCAAGAACTCAGCCTCACTCATTGACAGTGCGTCCACGCATGCTTGCTCAAAGAGGCGCGTGCGGAGGCGCTGCAACTTTGGAAACATTGCTCTTTGCGGACGCCCATTTAAGGAAGCCGCTCCACGCTGCCGCCACAAAACGAACATGCCGACACACAAGAGCATATTTGTAAACAGTTCGCGTGAACTAGTGCGCCCTTCGAGGCGGGTTAAAAACATCCGTGACACTAGTACCCAAAAGGTGCGTGCCACTACGCAGTCGAACATAGCGTGCCGCAACGTTTCTAAAAGATCACATTGCGGGCAAAGGGCGGAGGGCGCCACGCCCCACGCCGCAAGGCGGTCTCTTGTGGGCAGGACACGCCAGCCTCGCGGCCAGCCGAAGTCCCTGACATCTGCAGGAAGCGCAGCTGAGGTCAGTTGGCGCCAGCGTGCCCGTCTCGTTTTCTGGAGTTGTTCGCGGGTCAGCTCAGCGACCGTTAGTCCTTCACACATCCTGGAGGGCGGGGTTTCATCAACATCCAGATCGGGCACGCTGGCAGTCAACGACGCCAGTGTGCGACGCACCTTAACAAAAAATGGCGGCGGCTGCTCGGCTGTAGGGCCAACCACGTGTTGTGCAAAAAACACGTTACGCGCTGTACCCAGAAAGTATGTGAGGAGTGTTCTCCCGGGATAGTCTGGGTTGCGTACGAGATCTCGTACTCCTCGCAAGGCGAGCACATTGCACATGGTGCGGATGCAAGGTATACTAAACCCACCCATGTACGGTGGAAGGCGCATGAACATTCGTGACACAAGTTCGGTTTTGCCCGCCCAAACGAAAGAGCCACAGGCCGAGGTTAGCCTGCGAGCAAACGTGCGCGGTGGGTTTGCGACGCGGGCGACAAAAAAACATGCGGCTAGGATTGTAGACTTAACTATATAGCAGCGCTCTGCCATTGAAAGGCGGAAAGTTGACGCCACCGAGAGGCGTTTCTCAGCCTTCGTGCGGAGGTTAGTCCAGGTTTCGCGGGCTACTTCTCCGCTGGCGAGGAATACTACTCCCAGGACTTTCACTCCCTGCACCCACTCCACCTCGCCCGCAAGGCTCGGTGTGAAGGCGCCAAACCTTGGTGCCTTGCTTTTTGCCGGTTCAATAGGGCCCCGGATATCTCGCTGTACTCGAGAAACAGCCGCGAAAAAGCGGCGTAGCTATCCTCGTCCTTGAGGAAAAGCGACACGTCGTCGGCGTAGGCCGAAACCTTGATTTGGCCCTGGCCAGGCAGAGGGAAGCCGCGTATGGATGGGCTGTCGTTAATGCGCCGGATGAGTGGATCCAGGCATAACACGAAGAATGTTGGGGAGAGAGGGCATCCTTGCCTTATGCCCCGGGCACGGAGATAGAAGGCTTTCTCCATGGCCCCGGGTGACTGAGAAGGGAGCGCTCTGGTGGCCGTTTACGGAGAGACAAGCATTCAGGTCTCCGTAAAGTAAGCGCAGCCTGCTGATAATTTGCGGTGGGAATCCGAAGGCTTCGAGGACTCCGAACAGATACGAGTGTTCTACCCGATCGAATGCTTTCGCCTGATCAAGCGAAACAAAGCACCCGCTGAAGCCCGTCCTGCTGGCAAATGTGAGCAGGTTTCTCGTGAGTGCCAGTGCATCAAACACAGAGCGGTCAGGCACGCTGCTGGTTTGAGCCCGGTGGATTAGGTGAGGTAGGATCGTCCGCATTCTTGTGTTCAGTAAAGATGCGACTATTTTGTAGCCTGCGTTTAAGAGGCTTATGGGCCGCCATGCTTGCGGGTCGGAGGGGTCACCGCCCGCTTTCCGAATGAGTATGATGCGACATTCGCGGAAAGAGTTTGGACGTAACCCATCCGCGAGGAAGCCGTTGACCATTTTCAGCAGCGCTCCTTGGACCTGGTAAAAAAAATTCGAATAAAAACTTGTTGGAATGCCGTCTGGACCGGGGTCAGAGGCTGCATTCATACTCTGCAGGATGGCGTGCAGCTCTTGGCTTGTGGCTGGTGCGCAAAGGTTTTCATGCAACTCTTCAGTTACTCGTGGCAAGTTTCCAAAAAAAACTTTGCAGAAGCCCGTCATAACCATGTTGAAGATGTAGCCAACTGTCCGTAGAGAACAGGTTCGAGAAGTGGCTCGCGAAGATCGTGCAGATATCGGACGTGGTTTTGCTTTGGATGCCGTCTGGGAGTGTCACGAAAGGCACAGTAGCGGGAGCGAATTCCTCTGCCATGCCTGTAAAGAAACTGTTCATTCTAGCTTTTTCTGACTTGTAATCTGGCAACCTATGTAACATATACTCGCTCGATAAGGAGCAGCCTTACGGCAATAAACACCAGTCGTTGCTTGTAACTCGAAACAATGGTGTCGTCATTTGTGCGCGTCTCTAAGTTTACACAAATCTATGGTGCCGAAACCCGGGACTAAAACGCTGCAACGGTGCGTAAACAGCAAGGCCATTAAGTCTCGGCGGGACAACGAATTCTGGGCCATCACCGCAACGATCCTTGGAGGTGAAACCACCTTGGACTGAAGGTTCCAGGAACGAGGCCTAGGAAAGCCACGCCCGACGCTCTAAAACGAGGCCTGGAGACGCCACACCTGAAGCCAAGCTTGGCGCTACGACGACGACCGACACTACAACGAGGTTGAAATGGAACGGCTGAAGAAGAAACGAGGAGCTTTGAGATCCCAGGTGACAAAACTGATTTCCGAAGTGGATTCATCAATAGAGGCGCACGCTGACGAAAAGGCTCTGAACATACTGTCAGCGAGGCTTAGCGCCCTTCAGATACAGCTCAACGAGGTGGACGCTGCTATCGAGCCACTTGTGCCTGATGAAGAAGCTGAGGAAAACGTCACGCGTACAATCGCGTACAACGACAGAATTGTCACATACGCTGCAAAACTCAGCCAACATGCCGAAGCTCAGCGAGCGAACGCCAGTCCAGGACCGGATGCTACACGGGCGCCTCGCGACGGTAACCGGAGCGGTGCCGGCTCAAAGGTCATGTTGCCGAAACTCGAGCTGCAACGATTCAGCGGCGCCGCCACGGAGTGGCAGCCCTTCTGGGAGCAGTACCAGCAAGCGATTCACAGCAACGATGCCCTTTCCAACGGCGAGAAGTTCTTATATTTGCAGTCAGCGCTCACTGGGAGGGCTGCATCAGCGCTGACCGGGATTCAAGCTACAGGAGCCAATTACAACACTGCCATCGAGCTCCTGAAGGAGCGCTTCGGACGCACAGATGTGCTAATCCAGGAGCACCTCACCCAACTGCTGGACCTCCCGACGGTACGAAGCGGGCAGGAGGTAAGGGACCTACGTCGACTCTATGACCACATGCAGCGCAACATAGCCGCTCTCACGGCGCTTGGCGTCAAAACAGACAGCTACGGCGCAATGCTTGCCTCCGCGTTGCTAAGAGTGCTGCCAAGCGACCTTGTAATGAATTACCACAAGCGTTGTTCAGCAGAAAAGCAGAAGGATATCCTTTGCATTGCAAGTCTGCAAGAATTTCTAAAAGAAGAAGTTGAGAGCAGGGAGAAGGCGGTGCAGGTTGGTCATCGGGAAAGCAAGAACATTAATGCAAAACCACGATTCGATAATGAAAAGTCCAGAGTTTCAAAGATTTCAGCGGCATCGCTCTTTTCCGCCAGTGATCTGAAGCGGAATGAGCCCTGTGCATTTTGTGCCGCCAAAGATCACGTGACCAAAGACTGCCAGACCTCGCTTTCTCTGGAAGAAAAGAAACGGGCATTGCGTCAGGCAGGCGGATGCTTCCGCTGCTCTGTCAAAGGACACACGTCGAAACAATGTCGCAACAAAGGAGTGAAATGCAAGATATGTGGCAAAAGGCATTTAACTCAAATGTGTGATCCTGCGTGGAGACCAGTTAACAGCTCAGCAACCGAACTGCATTCAGCTACAGGCAAGAAGAGCGACAAGGCTCCCACTGTGCTGCTCCAGACTGCCCAAGTATGGGCCGAGGGACCGCAACGAAGCACTTTAACTCGTCTCCTGTTTGACGGGGGTAGCCAGAGGAGTTTTGTGACCGAAGAGCTCTCGCACCAACTCCAGTTAGAGGTTGTGGGAGAAGAAGACATCACCATTTACCCCTTTGGAGGAGCCGGAAACGTTATTAAGCATAAACGGAAGCGTGTCCGCGTTTGGCTGAGAAGTCAGTACAACCGAAAGCAACACTCCATCGAAGCTTTAGAGATACCCGAGATATGCTCTGACCAGCTGACTCTTCCCGGAAAGGTCATCGAAGGAGTTCAAGCAGAGATAAATGAGCTTGCAGATGTAACCTTACCATCAGGTCATCTGACGAGAAAAGGCATCGGCATTCTTATTGGTTCTGATTATTATTGGACTCTCGCATCTGGCCACGTGCGAAAACTGCAAGGTTCATTAATGGCACTGAAGACGGAATTCGGCTGGACATTGCAAGGTCCTATTCCTTTCAGTAGTTCGACCGCTAGCTGTTCATCCGTGGCTGTGCTGCGGGCCAGCATGAGTGACGAAGCCCAGTGCCTTTCAGCTGACCTTAAGTCGTTTTGGGAGCTCGACAGCATGGGCATTGTTGAGCCTGTATCCGAACAAAACGAAGACAACGACATCATCAAAGAATTTGCCTCATCTGTCAAGCTTGTTGACAGGCGCTACGAAGTCGCCTTACCGTGGAAGCAGGTTAAACTCAACCTAGGCGATAACAAGGCAGTTGCAGAGAAGCGTTTGTACAACCTGACAAAGAAGCTAAGGAGGGACGAGGAAATGATGCACGAATATGATGCTGCGATACGTCAGTACCTCCATCAAGGGTTTGCCGAACGACTCCCTGCAGAGGAAAGCAGCAGCTCAGAAAACAGAATTTATTACATGCCGCATCGGGCAGTTCTTAAGCCTGACAGTCATTCCACCAAGCTCAGGGTTGTCTTTGACGCATCATCCAGCGAGCCAGGAGGTGTCTCTCTAAATCAGGTTCTGGAGGCTGGTCCTAACTTGAACCCTGATCTCCTGAAAATCTTGCTAAATTTCAGAATTCATTGCATCGGCATTACTGCAGAGATCGAAAAGGCTTTCCTGCAGATAGCAGTCCGTCGTGAGGACCGCGATGCGATGAGATTCTTATGGTATGAACAGATGCCGACAGAAGAAGACCCAAGGGCGCCCGTAGACACCTGGAGAATGACAAGGGTGCCCTTTGGAGCGACGAGCAGTCCGTTTCTTCTAGCCGCTACCTTGCGTCACCACTTAGCGACAACAGGTGTTCATCCCAAGACAACGGCAATAATTGCAGAAAACCTCTACGTGGATGATTTAATCACTGGAGCAGACTCTGAACAAGAAGCAGAAGACCTTTACCACGAGGCATTGCAAATTATGAGTCTAGCGAGCATGACACTCCGCAAATGGAACTCGAATTCCATGAAATTGCTCCAACTGTTTGACGACGACGGGACAGGAGGTGCCGGGGACCAGGTGGAATGTCCGACAGCAAGTGTGTCGAGAGTGTTAGGACTTGTCTGGAACAAGCACGATGACTGTTTGGGATTTTCGTTAGAGGTCGTATTGGACCTCCTGAACCAAAACAGCAACACAAAACGCTTTATTCTTCAGGCGTCGGCTCGAATATACGATCCTCTTGGGCTCATCTCCCCAGTCACTGTTACAGCCAAGTTGATGTTTCAAAGGCTCTGGGAGTTGGGAGTTGAGTGGGACGCACCCCTACCTGAAGAAGTACAGTCATCTTGGAAGGAGTGGCATTCACAACTCCACCACTTGACTGAAGTAACCGTACCCAGAAGATACGACGGACTTCATAATGCCGGCAGCATCGATATTCACATTTTCGCCGATGCTAGTCCGAAGGCTTACGGGGCAGTTGCATACTTGCGTGCCTCGGGAACCAAGGCCCCAGCCGTGACTCTGATCTTATCCAAATCGCGGGTGGCACCGATTAAGAAGCTCACTCTTCCCAGGTTGGAATTGATGGGAATAATGCTGATAGGCGCAAGACTGAAGGTATACTTGATGCAATCACTGAAACTACCAGTTGCCAAATGGCATCTCTGGAGTGATTCTACAATTGCGCTTCATTGGGTTCGCGGGTCAGCGCAACAATGGAAGCCT
The DNA here is from genome assembly GCF_055824585.1 of Amblyomma mixtum. Classification (NCBI taxonomy): domain Eukaryota; kingdom Metazoa; phylum Arthropoda; class Arachnida; order Ixodida; family Ixodidae; genus Amblyomma; species Amblyomma mixtum. Next base: position 144,281,588 of record NC_143021.1, read on the forward strand.
TTTGTGGCCAATCGGGTGCTGGAAATTCAGCAGCGAACGGATCCAGAAACCTGGAATCACTGCCCCGGAGCAGACAACCCTGCTGATTTTCTGACGCGAGGAGTGAGTCCCCAAGCCCTCAAGACAAACACCGTTTGGTGGAATGGACCTACTTGGCTCAGAGAAACGCCCATCGCCTGGCCAAGGCACGAAATTGACGTTGATATGGCCGCAGCAGATGAGGAGAGAAGATCGGTGCAAGTACACAACGTAGCAACACAGGAAACTGTCTTGCCGCTGGAACGGCACAGCTCCCTCTCTAAACTTGTTCGTGTTGTTGCATGGATGCAGCGATTCTTGCACAACTCAAGGAACCCTCACCAGAAACGTAGTGGATATCTCACGGCGGAAGAGGTCGCCCAAGCACAGACTTGTCTCATAAGTCAGGTGCAGCGAGAGGCCTTCGGTGAAGAGCTGCAGTGCGTACGTCGCGCATCACGCTTGCCCTGCAGCTCTCCGTTGCGGGATCTGAAACCTTACTGCGATGAGGACGGAGTGCTAAGAGTTGGGGGACGTTTGAGTAATGCTGGCCTCTCCTACAACATTACGCATCCAATAATCCTGCCTGCCGGTCATCATTTCACCGAACTTTTAATAATCGCCAACCATCGCCGCCTTCTACATGCAGGCGCACTTGAGACTCTCACAGAGCTGAGAGAGCAGTTTTGGATAGTTCGGGGAAGACAGATGGTGAAAAAGATCTTGAAGAAATGCTTTATTTGCAACCGATTCAACAGCCGCCCTGCCACGGAGCCAGTTGCCCCTTTACCTCGTGACAGGGTAACCCAAGCTCCACCATTCGAGGTGACAGGCATTGATTTCGCCGGGCCGTTGAACACAAGGGATCAAGGCAACAAGAAATCATACATCGTCATCTTCACATGTGCAGTTACCCGCGCAGTGCACCTAGAACTCGTGACTGCCATGTCTACGCCCAATTTTCTGATGGCATTCAAGAGGTTCATTTCCAGAGGAGGAGTCTGTCGAGTAATATTTTCGGACAATGCTAAGACGTTTCAGCGCGCTTCGAGAGACCTGAAACGGCTGTGGACAACGCTGCGTGGCACAGAGATCCGAAGTTATTTCTTAGACCACCAGATAAAATGGAAGTTTATCGTTGAGAGAGCCGCCTGGTGGGGCGGATTCTGGGAGCGAATGGTTCGTTCAGTGAAGACTTCTCTGAAGAAGGTTTTAGGCAACAGCTTCTGCACTTTCGAGGAGCTCGCTACAGTCTTGACCGAAATCGAGGCCGTGATCAATTCAAGACCTCTGACCTACGTATCCGCAGAGGCTCACGAGCCAGAGCCTCTCACTCCATCCCATTTTCTCGTCGGAAAGCGTTTAACGTCCTTGCCCCCGGGCTGTAGCACAGAGTCAACGACTTCAACACCGGGTCAACTAACTCGTCGCTGGCGATATCATCAAAGCTTAGCTGATCACTTCTGGCGCAGGTGGCAGAAAGAGTACCTCACAGGTCTTCGCTCCGCTCATTTTGCTGTGCCAAGCTCATCTAGTGCCTTGAAGAAAGGAACTCTTGTGCTAGTTCACCAGCCTCATCTGCCAAGGCAGCTATGGAAAACCGGAAAAGTGGTTGATGTGCTCGTCGGACGGGATGGGTACACTAGAGCCTGCATGGTGCGCCTACCTGGTGGGACCATCCTAAGAAGACCGATCCAGTTGCTGTACCCCATGGAGACTACCCACGAATGATCTGAAGCTCATTCCGGGGGGAGTATAAAGAAACTGTTCATTCTAGCTTTTTCTGACTTGTAATCTGGCAACCTATGTAACATATACTCGCTCGATAAGGAGCAGCCTTACGGCAATAAACACCAGTCGTTGCTTGTAACTCGAAACAATGGTGTCGTCATTTGTGCGCGTCTCTAAGTTTACACAGCCTGCGCGTACGTGTCGTAGCACAGCCGGGTCTGATATCGGCCGCCCGAGCTGGTGTGCACGACTAGCTGCCCGTGATGACTGGCAGAGCAAGACGTGGTAACGTGCTTTAAGTAGACTCAGGTAATCGCTCATGGCAAAGGTTAAGGGTGCTCCCCTCTGCACTATACGGATGCACTTGAGGGTGTCACTCAGTGCATGAGTTACGCGGCGTCTGCGGTCTTGACCGGCCGCCACCAGAGTTGCCTGCCAACGAGCCTTGAGTGTGTCCCAAGAATCAGTCGCAACGAAGCTCTTGCACGATGCGGCCAACGCCGTACGCAGTGACGCCATGGTTTCCGGGTCTGCCAGTAGGCTCGTGTCCATGCGCCACGTAAGAGTACGTGGGGTGTCCACACCAAAGTCGAGCCTGACTGACAAGGGGTGGTGATCGGAAATCACCGGCGTGCCTGCAGGGAACGGGAGAACCTTGCAGCTGACGACAAAAGAAGCGAGCTCTGGTGGAAAATAGAATTTGTCTATCCGACTGGCTGACTGCGCTCTCTCCCACGTCGCTCCGAAGGCATCCCCGTGAAGCTGCACCCACGCGTCAGACAAGCGGAACTGAGTCACGAGATTGCGGAGCGCGGGGGCACCGGAATAACGGCGACCATGACCCGGTCCGCGGACGTCACGGTCGATGTTAAGTACACAATTGAAGTCACCGACGATGAAAGTGGGGTAAGGATCAAGGAGGAAGGAGTCGAGGCGCTCAAAAAAATCTGAACTACTAGACTGACATGCTGGCGCGTATACAACCAGCGCACGTACCCGCCGCTGGTTTAGCGTGAAGTCTACCGCAACAGTGCGGCCGTCCAGCCCGAAAGTGCAATGAGCACCCGCGCGCAGGCAGTGGTTTACAAAGACGACACCAACACCGCACATATGAGAGTCAGTCAACGAAAAATAAGCAAAAACAGAAAACCGGGTGGTGAAATTCAGCACATCAAGTGAAGTACGGAAGTTGCATTCCTGTAATAACAGGATGTCGTCGCCCCTAGCCCTGGCAAAGTGCATCACCTCTCTCTGTCTGTCTACGGATTGAAATCCCCGAACATTCAGGGAGAGGAGATGCACAACCGCCATGACTGCCAAGAGCACCGACGGCATAGCATACAACCTAAAGAGCGCTGCCATGGGCGGCGCTTGGCGCGCGCGGCACTTTTTTGCTAGAACGTTCGTTAACAGTCCCTTCGGATTCCGATGATTGGGGGTGGGCACGTTTCTAGTCGGGTCTTGAGAAGTCCATATTTTCGGGGTCGTCGGCGCTTGTGGCCTCGCTCACCGGTTGCTGCGTGGTCTTGGCGACGCTCGCAGCTGAAGCCAATGCCGACGCCAGGGTCGCCGATGGGAGGGTGTGGCTGGCTGGTGACGGGAAGCGCGCGTCGTCCGCACCTCGAGGAGTCGTCCGCCCTGACACCTGCCCGCACGTCAAGTCGCCTGTCAGGCGAAGCGGCGTGACTTTGTCCGGTACGTCCACCAGGTCGCCCGACGCCACGCTAGACTCGTCGCTGCTGCTCACGGTGTCGTAGGTGTCAGTGCCGGGAAGCCGCGCCATGGGTTCGGCAAAAACTGCAGCGAACGGCTCCACCTCGTTTGAAGGCGTCACCTCGCGCTGCTCCTTCACGGGCACCTACGTCGCGGGGGCGTGCTCAGGCTCCCTCGGGCTGCTGGTCGTAGGGTCCGCGTCGGCAACAGGCGTCCGGACGGTTGGTGTGCTCCGCGTTTCTGTGGCCACGTTGTCCTTGCTCGGTTCCTTCCTCGAGGCGGCGGCCGTCGCATAGGACCGTGGTCGCAGGCAATCCGCTGTGGCGTGGCTTCCGCCGCAGCGGCTGCAAGCCGCTCCGTCCCCGGCCGTGTCGTGGCCGAACACCTCGCAGCGAGCGCAACGCGGCGTTCGACACGCCGCGCCGATGTGGCCGTCCTGCCCGCAGCGGGAACACACCTTCCGGACGCCTCGGTAGTCAAACATGACGCGGTGGCCCTGGACGGTCAGGAAGTTCGGCACCGCCTGCTTCATCTCGATCCGGACCACGCGCGTCCCGTTGCCGACGTGACGACGGCCCTTGAGGACGGGATGGGTGATGTCAAGCACCTTGCCGTAGGAGCTCAGTGCCGCCGCCAGCGCCGCGTCTGCCACGAACAGCGGCACACGAAAAGACGTCACGTGGACCACGGCAGGACCCACGCAGGCTACTGGGACGGAAGTGCCGTTCACGTTGATGGCGCCTTCCACGAGCATCTTCTCCGCAGCCGAGGCCATGGCGACGCAGAACTTCATGCCTCCATGGTGCTGGAGGCTCTCTAGCCCTTTCGGGCCGACAACCGACTCGATGCCGTCGACGATGTCGTCAGCCGTCGCGTCGGAAGTAACTTGAAACTGAAAACAGTGCGCCTTTGGGGGCGGCGCACGGAAGACCGGAGGGGCAGCAGGTCCCGGGCCTCCCATGACGTCACGGGCGGCCGACTGGGCTGCTGCTTGAAGCTCACGAAGTTGCCCGAGCACCGGCAAAGGCACGGTGCCTGGGCGGGGAGGCTGGTTGCGGAACCTCGGGGTCGCAGTGGATCCGAGGCCCGCCTGCACTTGTCAAAGCTTCTTAGCAAGCCAGCGCCGAAAAATCTTCGCTTAGTCTGGACGAGCGCGTAGAATGAGAAGTTTATTTTTTCTAATGTCAACAAAAGTACAAAACAAAACGGCTGAAATAAAAGATCTGATATCACATGCACACGCGCAGTGCCGCTGCACTCCGCACGTCAGTAGGGCAATAAGAAAGCCGATACTCGACAGCCGCGCAGGACGATGAAGTATGTCGATCACTTGCGCAAAAACTCCGCTTCGCTCATTGACAGTGCGTCCACGCATGCTTGCTCAAAGAGGCGCGTGCGGAGGCGCTGCAACATCGGAAACATTGCTCTTTGCGGACGCCCATTTAAGGAAGCCGCTCCACGCTGCCGCCACATAACGAACATGCCGACACACAAGAGCATATTTGTCAACAGTTCGCGTGAACTAGTGCGCGCTTCGAGGCGGGTTAAAAACATGCGTGACACCAATATCCAAAAGGTGCGCGCAGCTACACACTCAAACATAGCGTGCCGCAATGTTTCTAAGAGACCGCATTGCGGGCATCGGGCGGAGGGCGCCACGCCCCAAGCCGCAAGGCGGTCTCTTGTGGGCAGGACCCGCCAGCCTCGCAACCAGCCGAAGTCCCTGATGTCTGCAGGAAGTGCAGGTGAGGTCAGTTGGCGCCAGCGCGCCCGTCTCGTTTTCTGGAGTTGTTCGCGGGTGAGCTCTGCTACCGTTAGTGCCTCACAAACCCTGGAGGGCGGGGTTTCATCAACATCCAGATCGGGCACGCTGGCAGACAACGACGCCAGTGTGCGACGCACATTAACGAAGAATGCCGGCGGCTGCTCGGCTGTAGGGCCAACCACGTGCTGTGTAAAAAACACATTACGCGCTGTACCCAGAAAGTATGCGATGAGTGTTCTCCCGGGATAGTCTGGGTTGCGCACAAGATCGCGTACTCCTCGCAAGGCGAGCACATTACACATGGTGCGGATGCAAGGTATACTAAACCCACCCATGTACGATGGAAGGCGCATGAACATTCGTGACACAAGTTCGGTTTTGCCCGCCCAAACGAAAGAGCCACAGGCCGAGGTTAGCCTGCGAGCAAACGTGCGCGGTGGGTTTGCGACGCGGGCGACAAAAAAACATGCGGCTAGGATTGTGGACTTAACTATATAGCAGCGCTCTGCCATTGAAAGGCGGAAAGTTGACGCCACGGAGAGGCGTTTCTCAGCTTTCGTGTGGAGGTTAGTCCAGGTTTCGCGGGCTACTTCTCCGCTGGCGAGAAATACTACTCCCAGGACTTTCACTCCCTGCACCCACTCCACCTCGCCCGCAAGGTTCGGTGTGAAGGTGCTGCCAACTTTTTGTACTGAGTGTGTTGTATTTTGATCACTTTTTTTTTGTACCGAGCATGACGAAAGATCTAGCGAAAATGGAAAAAGAACTAAAGGCAGAATTTGCTCGCTTTAAAGAAGAATGCAAACAAGAACTGAAATCCTACAAAGAAGCATTAGAAAGAGATTGCAGAGCTGAAATCCGGGAACTGAAGACCGAGATAAACAACATGAAAGACAGTTTGGAGTTTGCTTATACGTCAATTAACGAGCTGGAAACTAAGGTGAAAGCTCTAGAATCAGAAAAACAAAAGGTAGTACTTGAAAACGAGGCCCTGGAGGCCAAGATCTTGGATCTGGAAAGCAGGCATCGAGAGCAGGAAACTCGCATTGTTCACATGGAACAATATAGCAGGAATAAGAACCTCGAAATTCAGGGCGTAACAAAGCTTGAGGATGAAAATATTGTTAGCATTGTTTCACAAATTGGCCGTGCCATAAGTGAGGAAATCACAGAAAGTGACATTGAGGCATGTCATCGTGTGCCCACTCGGAACCCTGATAAGCACAACATTTTAGTTCAGTTTAAATCCCGGTCAAAGCGAGATGCTGCATTAACAAAAGCGAAACGCCTGCGTTTGACAAACGAAGACATCGGCATTGAAAGCAAAGAGCCATTTTATGTCAATGAGCATTTGTGTCCGTCGCTGAAACGACTTCTAGGAACGGCAATACAGAGGAAGCGCGAACATGAATGGAAGTCAGTTTGGGCGTACAATGGCCAAATTTTTGCAAGGAAGTGTGAAGGTGCACCTGTCATTAAGATTCTGCATAACGCAGATATCTACAAAATATGCTAGTCATTTGTTACTGCGTGTAAGCCGTCACCATGAAGTACACTGAATTTGTCTTTCCCAATCATCTTAACCTTCAAGACCCCTCGCATAAGTCTGTTTTGCATTTCAACGCCCGCTCAGCTACAAACACGACCAGATAGTATGCTTCCTAAGTCAATTCCAATTTTGCTTTGATATCATAATGATATCAGAGACGTGGTATCAAGAAAACTGTAATCCATTCCTCCTTGATGGTTACAATCATTATTTCATAAATAGAGAAAATAGGAGAGGTGGTGGTGTGGCAATTTATGCTAAAAAATGTGCACAGTGCACTGTGATACCAGAATTTAGCCTTATCACGAATGAATATGAGATACTGACTTTGAGGAGCAGAGGTGAAGTGATATCTGTTTTATACCGGCCCCCTGATGGGGATATTAACGAGTTCTTGAAGTTCTTCGATGTTTTTCTGCAATATGTTTCACTAAACAACTTCCATCTTATTTGTGCTGGTGACTTTAACATCAATATTCTTGAAGACAATAACAGAACATATGATCTTGTAACTACGCTGCAGTCATCTGGTTTTTCAAACGTCATTACGAGTCCCACAAGAATTACTGCCAGTTGCTCATCTGCCCTTGATCTTCTCATTACAAATATGGAAACCAGTATTTCTGACGCCGGCACTATAACTTCCGATATTAGCGACCACTGTCCGATCTTTATGTTCTACTCCAGTAACACCGGGAAATATGCATTTCATAATGAGGCCTTCTGTTTCCAGCCTGTCTCTGATACGGCACTCGAAGCGTTCAAATATGAGATAAGCTTACATGACTGGTCTACTGTTCTCGGCGAGAAAGATGTCAACAAAGCGTATTCCAAATTTATTGAAGCCTTCGCACGTATTTACGCTAAGCATTTCCCTCTAAAAACTAGTAAGCGATCGAAAAAGCATAGAAAACCCTGGATTTCACACGAGCATATCTGCATGATCAGAAACAAAAACCGTCTTTACCACAGATTTCTGCTCTCAAGGTCAGAAATGGCATTGAAAGAATTTAAGGCTACTAGGAATAAGTTAAATTCTACACTACGACAAGCGAAAATGACCTACTACCAGCAGCTGTTCGCCGATGTTTCTAGAAAGCACCCCACTGCTATCTGGAAAATATTAAATAGGGTCTTAAATCGCGGAAACATTGATCAAGCCCCGAAATTCATATTACATGCCAATGAAAACTTATCTGGAAAAGAGCTTGCTGACCATTTTAATCATCACTTTGTAAATATAGCAGGGCCAATCAGTAATGCCACACACGTGCCCCAAAACACAGTCAATATCAGTAACGTTCCTTTGGGAAGTATTTTCTTCGAACCTACAAATGTATCTGAAGTTTTCAGTTCATTTCTGAACCTTAGAAACAGTAGAGCCCTCGACTTTGATAACTTGCAAATCAAGCCAATCAAATATGTCCTTGAATATATTACTCCTGTGCTTGTCCACATATTTAATTTGGCAATTGCAACACATACATTTCCAGACGCTATGAAAGTAGCCAGAGTATCGGTAATTTACAAAAGCGGCGACAAAAACCTAATGTCTAACTACCGGCCAATTTCAGTGCTTCCCGTCTTTTCAAAAGGACTTGAAAAAATAATTCTTTTCCGCATAACAAAATTCATAGAAAAATTTCATATTCTTAGCGATGCGCAGTTTGCATTTCGAAAGGGTAGATCAACAGAATCAGCGTTATTGGAAATAAAAGAAGAAATTGTACAAAACATTGACAGCAACCAATTTACACTAGGCGTTTTCATTGATTTTAGTAAAGCCTTCGACTGCCTAAACCATAACATTCTTCTTGGCAAGTTACATTCATACGGCATTCGTGGAGAACCGCTAATGCTGCTTAAGTCCTACCTGAGTAACAGAAGACAACGCGTATCCCTAGACAGCCAACAATCTTCCTTGTTACCTATTGTCTGCGGCGTGCCGCAGGGAAGTATATTGGGCCCCGTTCTTTTTAACATGTACATTAACGATTTAGTGGAAATTGACAAAACAGTTAAATTTTTCATTTATGCCGACGACAGTAGCTTTCTAATTACCGGTAGTGACCCAAACACACTAGTTGTAAAATGTAATGAAATACTCGGTAAAATATGCATGTGGTCACAGTCTAATTTTCTTAAACTTAATGCTACCAAAACCAAAGCAATATTATTTCGCGCCCGAAATAAGATTTTTAAAATGAACAGCGTACTACAATATCAAGGCCAACCTATCGAACTCGTCGAACAACATAAAATCCTAGGCGTAACGTTTCACAGCGATTTGAGCTGGAACAATCATATCGGTCACATCTGTAAGAAGCTTTCTGTCGTTGCTGGCGCGCTATCCCGCTGTCGAATGTTACTTCCTGTAAAAGCTAGGCTTCAAGTATATTATGGTTTATTTTTCTCTCAAATAAACTATTGCAATCTAGTTTGGGCTACCACAACACAAACCAACATAAACAAAATCAGTATCCTTCAAAAGAAAATTATGCGCAACATCGCAAATATTGATCCTGGCTTGACCACCGCCGATAGTTTTCCTGACTACAATATTATCCGAATTCATCACTTTTATGAGTATCGCATCTTGAAGTCATTTCTCTTTTCCACAAAAGAGTTCCAATCTTTTTTTAAACGTGTATCTTCATTGACACGCCACGAACACAATGTTGCTACCCGTAACACCGATCCTTGGCTCGTTCCTCATTTTCGCACCAATTATAAATTGCAGTCCATAAAGCACAATCTACCTGTTATATTAAATCGCCATAAAGATATGAATAACCTTTCGCGTAAAAAACTACACGAATACTTTAGTAAATTGTAATTGCCTTCTTCCTCGCATTTTGTAGTTATATAACTCTGTATAAGTGTCCTCTTTTGTGTGCTTTGTATATATGTATGTACTTTTTATATGTGTATACTCTGTTTAACTTTTGTATTGTATAGTATTTCTCCGTATGTACTGCCTGTCGCTGCTCTGAAAACGTCTCCGGGACTCAGTCAAGGCCCAGTCGGTCCTTTTAGCCCGGAGAACGTTCCAGTGTATAACTGGAGAATAAAAATTGAATTGAATTGAACCTTAGTGCCTTGCTTTTTATCCTGTTCAATAGGGCCCCCGATATCTCGCTGTACTCGAGAAACAGCCACGAAAAAGCGGCGTAGCTATCCTCGTCCTTGAGGAAAAGCGACACGTCATCGGCGTAGGCCGATACCTTGATTTGGCCCTGGCCAGGCAGAGGGAAGCCGCGTATGGATGGGCTGTCGTTAGTGCGCCGGATGAGTGGATCCAGGCATAACACGAAGAATGTTGGGGAGAGAGGGCATCCTTGCCTTATGCCCCGGGTGACTGAGAAGGGAGCGCTCTGGTGGCCGTTTACAGAGAGACGAGCATTCAGGTCTGCGTAAAGTAGGCGCAGCCTGCTGACAATTTGCGGCGGGAATCCGAAGGCTTCGAGGACTCCGAACAAATACGAGTGTTCCACCCGATCGAATGCTTTCGCCTGATCGAGCGAAACAAAACACCCGGTGAAGCCCGTCCTGCTGGCAAATGTGAACAGGTCTCTTGTGAGTGCCAATGCAGAAAACACTGAGCGGTCAGGCACGCTGCTGGTTTGAGCCCGGTGGATTAGGTGAGGCAGGATCGTCCGCATTCTTCTGTTTAGTAAAGATGCGACTATTTTATAGTCTGTGTATAAGAGGCTAATGGGCCGCCATGCTTGCGGGTCGGAGGGGTCACCGCCCGCTTTCGGAATGAGTATGATGCGACATTCGCGGAAAGAGTTCGGACGTAACCCATCCGCGAGAAAGCCGTTGACCATTTTCAGCAGTGCTCCTTGGATCTGGTAAAAAAACGTTCAATAAAAGCTTGTTGGAATGCCGTCTGGACCGGGGGCAGAGGCTGCATTCATACTCTGCAGGATGGCGTGCAGCTCTTGGCTTGTGGCTGGTGCGCAAAGGTTTTCATGCAGCTCTTCCGCTAATCATGGCAAGTTTCCAAAAAAGCTTTGTAGAAGCCCGTCATAACCATCTTGAAGATTTAGCCAACTGTCCGCAGAGAACAGGTTCGAGAAGTGACTTGCAAAGATCGTGCAGATATCGGACGCGGTTTTGCTTTGGGTGCCGTCTGGGAGTGTCACGAAAGGCACAGTAGCGGGAGCGAATTCCTCTGCCGTGCCTGCGCGTACGTGTCGTAGCACAGCCGGGTCTGATATAGGCCGCCCGAGCTGGTGTGCGCGACTAGCTGCCCGTGATGACTGGCTGAGCAACACGTGGTAACGTGCTTTGAGTAGGCCTGGGCCGTAAAGGCCTGCAGTATTGAATAAATAAATAAATAAATAAATAATAAATAATCGCTCATGGCAAAGGTTAAGGGTGCTCCCCTTTGCACTATACGGATGCGCTTGAGGGTGTCATTCAGTGCATGAGTTACCCGGCGTCTGCGGTCTTGACCGGCCGCCACCAGAGTTGCCTGCCAACGAGCCTTGAGTGTGTCCCAAGAATCAGTCGCAACGAAGCTCTTGCACGATGTGGCCAACGCCGTACGCAGTGACGCCATGGTTTCCGGGTCTGCCAGTAGGTTTGTGTCCATGCGCCACGTAAGAGTACGTGGGGTGTCCACACCAAAGTCGAGCCTGACTGACAAGGGGTGGTGATCGGAAATCACCGGCGTGCCTGCAGGGAACGCGAGAACTTCGCAGCTAACGACAAGAGAAGCGAGCTCTGGTGGAAAATAGAATTTGTCCATCCGACTCGCTGACTGTGCTCTCTCCCACGTCGCTCCAAAGGCATCCCCGTGAAGCTGCACCCACGCGTCAGATAAGCGGAACTGAGTCACGAGATCGCGGAGCGCGGGGGCACCGCCATAACGGCGACCGTGACCCTGTCCGCGGACGTCACGCTCGATGTTAAGTACACAATTGAAGTCACCGACGATGAAAGTGGGGTAAGGATCAAGGAGGAATGAGTCGAGGCGCTCAAAAAAATGAGAACTACTAGTCTGCCGTGCTGCGCATATACAACCAACGCACGTACCCGCCGCTGGTTTGGTGTGAAGTCAACCGCAAGAGTGCGGCCGTCCAGCCCGAAAGTGCAATGAGCACCCGCGCGCAGGCAGGGGTTTACAAAAACGACACCAACACCGCACATATGAAAATCAGTCAACGAAAAATAAGCAAAAACAGAAAACCGGGTGGTGAAATTCAACACATCAAGTGAAGTACGGAAGTTGCATTCCTGTAAAAACAGGATGTCGACGCCCCTAGCCCTGGCAAAGTGCATCACCTCTCTCTGTCTGTCTACGGATTGAAATCCCCGAAACATTCAGGGAGAGGAGATGCACAACCGCCATGACTGCCAAGAGCACCGACGGCATAGCATACAACCTAAAGAGCGCTGCCATGGGCGGCGCTTGGCGCGCGCGGCCTTTTTTTGCTAGAACGTTCGTTAACAGTCCCTTCGGATTCCGATGATTGGGGGTGGGCACGTTTGAAGTCTGGTCGGGAAAAGTCTATGTTTTCGGGGCCGTCGGCGCTTGTGGCCTTGCTCACCGGTTGCTGCGTGGTCTTGGCGACGCTCGCAGCTGAAGCCGATGCCACCGCCAGGGTCGCCGATGAGAGGGTGTGGCTGGCTGGTGACGAGAAGCGCGCGTCGTCCGCACCTGCAGGAGTCGTCGGTCCTGACACCTGGCCGCACGTCAAGTCGCCTGTCAGGCGAAGCGGCGTGACTTTGTCCGGTACGTCCACCAGGTCGCCCGACGCCACGCTCGAATCATCGCCGCTGCTGCTCTCGGTGTTGAAGGAAGCTGTGCGGTGTAGCGGCGGCAAGGGTTCCGCGAAGACAGCACCGAACGGCTCCACCTCGTTTGAAGGCGTCCCCTCGAGCTGCTACTTCACGGGCACCTCCGTCGCGGGGGTGGGCTCGGGCTCCCTCGGGCTGGTGGTCGTAGGGTCCGCGTCGGCAACAGGCGTCCGGACAGTTGGTGTGCTCCGCGTTTCTGCGACCACGTTGTCCTTGCTCGGTTCCTTTCTCGAGGCGGCGGCCGCCGCATAGGGCCGTGGTCGCAGGCAGTCCGCTGTGGCGTGGCTTCCATCGCAGCGCCTGCAAGCCGCTCCGCACCGGCCGTGTCGGGGCCGAACACCTCGCAGCGAGCGCACCGCGGCGTTCGACACGCCGCGCCGATGTGGCCGTCCTGCCCGCAGCGGGAACACACCTTCCGGACGCCTCGGTAGTCAAACATGACGTGGTGGCCCTGGACGGTCATGAAGTTCGGCACCGCCTGCTTCATCTCGATCCGGACCACGCGCGTCCCGTTGCCGACGTGACGACGGCCCTTGAGGACGGGATGGGTGATGTCAAGCACCTTGCCGTAGGAGCTCAGTGCCGCCGCCAGCGCCGCGTCTCCTACGAACAGCGGCACACGAAAAGCCGTCACGTGGACCACGGCAGGACCCACGCAGGCTACTGGGACGGAAGTGCCGTTCGCGTTGAAGGCGCCTTCCACGTGCATCTTCTCCGCCGCCGCAGCCGAGGCTATGGCGACGCAGAACTTCATGCCTCCATGGTGCTGGAGGCTCTCTAGCCCTTTCGGGCCGACAACCAACTCGATGCCGTCGACGATGTCGTCAGCTGTCGCGTCGGAAGTAACTGTGAACGAAAAACAATGCGCCTTTGGGGGCGGCGCACGGAACACCGGGGCTGCGCTCGGGTGGACGTCAATGAGTAATTACTCCCTTATTAAAAATCTACTCCACCTTGGGGGATTCCCCTAAAATATTTGGTCAACACCGGGGGGCAGCAGGTCTCGGGCCTCCCATGACGTCACGGGCGGCCCACTGGGCTGCTGCTTGAAGCTCACGAAGTTGCCCGAGCACCGGCAAAGGCACGGCGCCTGGGCGGGGAGGCTGGTTCCGGAACATCGGGGTCGCAGTGGATCCGAGGCCCGCCTGCACTTCTCAAAACTTCTCAGCAAGCCAGCGCCGAAAAATCTTCGCTGGGTCTGGACGAGCTCGGGCATAAAGAGAAGTTTATTTTTTCCGAAAGGTACAAAAATACGAAACAAAACAGTTGAACTGAAGTCTGATCTTTGAAGCACATGCGCAGTGACGCAGCACTGAGCACGTCAGTATGGCAATATGAAAGCCGACACTCGACCGCCGCGCAGGACGATAAAGTATGTCGACCATTTGCGCAAGAACTCAGCCTCGCTCATTGTCAGTGCGTCCACGCATGCTTGCTCAAAGAAGCGCGTGCGGAGGCGCTGCAACATGGGAAACATTGCTCTTTGCGGACGCCCATTTAAGGAAGCCGCTCCACGCTGCCGCCGCAAAACGAACATGCCGACACACAAGAGCATATTTGTAAACAGTTCGCGTGAACTAGTGCGCGCTTCGATACGGGTTACGAACATTCGTGACACTAGTACCCAAAAGGTGCGCGCAACTACACACTCAAACATTGCGTGCTCCAAAGTTTCAAGCAGACCTCACTGCGGGCTTCGGGCGGAGGGCGTCACGCCCCACGCCGCAAGGCGGTCTCTTGTGGGCAGGACCCGCCAGCCTCGCAGCCAGCCGAAGTCCCTGACATCTGCAGGAAGCGTAGCTCAGGTCAGTTGGCGCCAGCGTGCCCGTCTCGTTTTCTGGAGTTGTTCGCGTGTCAGCTCAGCTACCGTTAGTGCTTCAGACATCCTGGAGGGCGGGGTTTCATCAACATCCAGATCGGGCACGCTGGCAGTCAACAACGTCAGTGTGCGACGCACATTAACGAAAAATGCCGGGGGCTGCTCGGCTGTAGGGCCAACCACGTGTTGTGAAAAAAACACGTTACGCGCTGTACCCAGAAAGTATGTGAGGAGTGTTCTCCCGGGATAGTCTGGGTTGCGTACAAGATCTCGTACTCCTCGCAAGGCGAGCACATTGCACATGGTGCGGATACAAGGTATACCAAACCCACCCATGTACGATGGAAGGCGCATGAACATTCGTGACACAAGTTCGGTTTTGCCCGCCCAAACGAAAGAGCCACAGGCCGAGGTTAGCCTGCGCGCAAACGTGCGCGGTGGGTTTGCGACGCGGGCGACAAAAAAACATGAGGCTAGGATTGTGGACTTAACTATATAGCAGCGCTCTGCCATTGAAAGTCGGAAAGTTGACGCCACCGAGAGGCGTTTCTCAGCGTTCGTGCGGAGGATAGTCCAGGTTTCGCGGGCTACTTCTCCGCTGGCGAGGAATACTACTCCCAGGACTTTCACTACCTTCACCCACTCCACCTCGCCCGCAAGGTTCGGTGTGAAGGTGCCAAACCTTAGTGCCTTGCTTTTTCTGCTGTTCAATAGGGCCCCAGATATCTCGCTGTACTCGAGAAACAACCGTGAAAAAGCGGCGTAGCTATCCTCGTCCTTGAGGAAAAGCGACACGTCATCGGCGTAGGCCAATACCTTGATTTGGCCCTGGCCAGGCAGAGGGAAGCCGCGTATGGATGGGCTGTCGTTAATGCGCCGGATGAGTGGATCCAGGCATAACACGAAGAATGTTGGGGAGAGAGGGCAGCCTTGCCTTATGCCCCTGGTGACTGAGAAGGGAGCGCTCTGGTGGCCGTTTACGGAGAGACGAGCATTCAGGTCTGCGTAAAGTAAGTGCAGCCTGCTGACAATTTGCGGAGGGAATCCGAAGGCTTCAAGGACTCCGAACAGATACGAGTGTTCCACCCGATCGAATGCTTTCGCCTGGTCTAGTGAAACAAAGCACCCACTGAAGCCCGTCCTGCTGGCAAATGTGAACAGGTCTCTAGTGAGTGCCAATGCATCAAACACAAAGCGGTCAGGGACGCTGCTAGTTTGAGCCCGGTGGATTAGGTGAGGTAGGATCGTCCGCATTCTTGTGTTCAGTAAAGATGTGACTATTTTGTAATCTGCGTTTAAGAGGCTTATGGGCCGCCATGCTTGCGGGTCGGAGGGGTCACCGCCCGCTTTCGGAATGAGTATGATGCGACATTCGCGGAAAGAGTTTGGACGTAGCCCATCCGCGAGGAAGCCGTTGACCATCTTCAGGAGCGCTCCTTGGATCTCGTAAAAAAAGTTCGAATAAAAACTTGTTGGAATGCCGTCTGGACCGGGGGCAGAGGCTGCATTCATACTCTGCAGGATGGCGTGCAGCTCTTGGTTTGTGGCTGGTGCGCAAAGGTTTTCATGCAGCTCTTCAGCTACTCGTGGCAAGTTTCCATAAAAACTTTGTAGAAGCCCGTCATAACCATCTTGAAGATGTAGCCAACTGTCCGTAGAGAACAGGTTCGAAAAGTGGCTTGCGAAGATCGTGCAGATATCGGCCGTGGTTTTGCTTTGGGTGCCGTCTGGGAGTGTTACCAAAGGCACAGTAGCGGGAGCGAATTCCTCTGCCGTGCCTGCGCGTACGTGTCGTAGCACAGCCGGGTCTGATATAGGCCGCCCGAGCTGGTGTGCGCGACTAGCTGCCCGTGATGACTGGCAGAGCAACACGTGGTAACGTGCTTTAAGTAGGCTCAGGTAATCGCTCATGGCAAAGGTTAAGGGAGCTCCCCTTTGCACTATACGGATGCGCTTGAGGGTGTCATTCAGTGCATGAGTTACCCGGCGTCTGCGTTCTTGACCGGCTGCCACCGGAGTTGCCTGCCAACGAGCCTTGAGTGTGTCCCATGAATCAGTCGCAACGAAGCTCTTGCACGATGCGGCCAACGCCGTACGCAGTGACGCCATGCTTTCCGGATCCGCCAGTAGGCTCGTGTCCATGCGCCACGTAACAGCGCGTGGGGTGTCCTAACCGAAGTCGAGCCTGACTGACAAGGGGTGGTGATCGGAAATCACCGGCGTGCCTGCAGGGAACGCGAGAACTTCGCAGCTAACGACAAAAGAAGCGAGCTCTGGTGGAAAATAGAATTTGTCTATCCGACTCGCAGACTGTGCTCTCTCAAACGTCGCTCCAAAGGCATCCCCGTGAAGCTGCACCCACGCGTCAGACAAGCG
Organism: Amblyomma mixtum; assembly: GCF_055824585.1. Classification (NCBI taxonomy): domain Eukaryota; kingdom Metazoa; phylum Arthropoda; class Arachnida; order Ixodida; family Ixodidae; genus Amblyomma; species Amblyomma mixtum. Next base: position 144,298,367 of record NC_143021.1, read on the forward strand.
GAACTGAGTCACGAGATCGCGGAGCGCGGGGGCACCGCAATAACGGCGACCGTGACCCTGTCCGCGGACGTCACGGGCGATGTTAAGTACACAATTCAAGGCACCGACGATGAAAGTGGGGTAGGGATCAAGGAGGAATGAGTCGAGGCGCTCAAAAAAATCAGAACTACTAGTCTGCCGTGCTGGCGCATATACAACCAACGCACGTACCCGCCGCTGGTTTAGTGTGAAGTCGACCGCAAGAGTGCGGCCGTCCAGCCCGAAAGTGCAATGAGCACCCGCGCGCAGGCAGGGGTTTACAAAAACGACACCAACACTGCACATATGAAAATCAGTCAACGAAAAATAAGCAAAAACAGAAAACCGGGTGGTGAAATTCAGCACATCAAGTGAAGTACGGAAGTTGCATTCCTGTAAAAACAGGATGTCGACGCCCCTAGCCCTGGCAAAGTGCATCACCTCTCTCTGTCTGTCTACGGATTGAAATCCCCGAACATTCAGGGAGAGGAGATGCACAACCGCCATGACTGCCAAGAGCACCGACGGCATAGCATACAACCTAAAGAGCGCTGCCATGGGCGGCGCTTGGCGCGCGCGGCACTTTTTTGCTAGAACGTTCGTTAACAGTCCCTTCGGATTCCGATGATTGGGGGTGGGCACGTTTGAAGTCTGGTCGGGAAAAGTCCATGTTTTCGGGGCCGTCGGCGCTTGTGGCCTCGCTCACCGGTTGCTGCGTGGTCTTGGCGACGCTCGCAGCTGAAGCCGATGCCGACGCCAGGGTCGCCGATGGGAGGGTGTGGCTGGCTGGTGACGGGAAGCGCGCGTCGTCCGCACCTCCAGGAGTCGTCGGTCCTCACACCTGGCCGCACGTCAAGTCGCCTGTCAGGCGAAGCGGCGTGACTTTGTCCGGTACGTCCACCAGGTCGCCCGACGCCACGCTCGACCCATCGCCGCTGCTGCTCTCGGTGTTGCAGGAAGCTGTGCGGAATAGCGGCGGCAAGGGTTCCGCGAAAACAGCACCGAACGGCTGCACCTCGTTTGAAGGCGTCCCCTCGAGCTGCTCCTTCACGGGCACCTCCGTTGCGGGGGTGGGCTCGGGCTCCCTCGGGCTGCTGGTCGTAGGGACCACGTCGGCAACAGGCGTCCGGAGGGTTGGTGTGCTCCGTGTTTCCGCGGCCACGTTGTCTTTGCTCGGGGCCTTCCTCGGGGCGGCGGCCGCCGCATACGACCGTGGCCGCAGGCAGTCCGCTGTGGCGTGGCTTCCACCGCAGCGCCTGCAAGCCGCTCCGCATCCTGCCGTGTCGTGGCCGAACACCTCGCAGCGAGCGCACCGCGGCGTTCGACACGCCGCGCCGATGTGGCCGTCCTGCCCGCAGCGGGAACACACCTTCCGGACGCCTCGGTAGTCAAACATGACGCGGTGGCCCTGGACAGTCAAGAAGTTCGGCACCGCCTGCTTCATCTCGATCCGGACCACGCGCGTCCCGTTGCCGACGTGACGACGGCCCTTGAGGACGGGGTGGGTGATGACAAGCACCTTGCCGTAGGAGCTCAGTGCCGCCGCCAGCGCCCCGTCTCCCACGAACAGCGGCACACCAAAAGCCGTCACGTGGACCACGGCAGGACCCACGCAGGCTACTTGGACGGAAGTGCCATTCACGTTGAAGGCGCCTTCCACTAGCATCTTCTCTGCCGCCGCAGCCGAGGCCATGGCGGCACAGAACTTCATGCCTCCATGGTGTCTGAGGCTCTCTAGCCCTTTCGGGCCGACAACCGACTCGATGCCGTCGACGATGTCGTCAGCCGTCGCGTCGGAAGTAACTTCGAACTGGAAACAGTGCGCCTTTGGGGGCGGCGCACGGAACACCGGGGGGGCAGCAGGTCCCGGGCCTCCCATGACGTCACGGGTGGCCGACTGGGCTGCTGCTTGAAGGTCTCGTAGTTGCCCGAGCACCGGCAAAGGCACGGCGCCTGGGCTGGGAGGCTGGTTGCGGAACCTCGGGGTCGCAGTGGATCCGAGGCCCGCCTGCACTTGCCAAAACTTCTCAGCAAGCCAGGGCCGAAAAATCTTCGCTGGTTCTGGACGAGCTCGGGCAGCAACAAGCTTGCTCGGCGGTCGTCGAACTACGAATGCCCGCTGCTCGCGGCATCGCTCAATTTAAAGCCTGCAAGGAAACTTCGAGATAATAGGTCGAGATCATCTAGAGTAATCTGGAAACACGTAGATGCAGCTCTTCATGGCTGTGATCAATCGAGATTAGTCCGGTTGCTTCTCACGTCACGAACAAAAATGATAACACCCCTTTCCTGCGGCCTGAGGCGCGAACGAACAGACACTACATTGATACGTGGCAATATGCATGCTGCATGATTTATTTCAAGATGCTGTACAGAGAGAGAGAGAAAGGAATTTTAATGAGACGAAAAGGAGGAGAGGCCGGCCGGTGGTAACATGGCCCTGGCCTGCTACTCCACACGGGAAAGGGAAGGGGACGCAAGGGAAAGTGCGAATGAAGGTTGATGACGGCATTAAACAATGGGTTTCATGTGTGCTGTCCACGCACACTCGTTGGCACGCGCATAGCGGTGACTTGAAGAGCGTGAAATTCATTTCTTGAACACACACACCGACGAATGTCATTAACACATACTGCAGTAGGGGCTCCATGAAAACACAAATGGCCGCCGCGGTGGCTCAGCGGTTATGGTGCTCGGCTGCTGACCCGAAAGACGCGGGTTTGATCCCGACCGCGGCGGCTGGAATTTCTTTGGAGGAGAAATTCTAGTGGCCCGTGTACTGTGCGATGTCAGTGCACGTTAAAGAACCCCAGGTGGTCGAAATTTCCGGAGCCCTTCACTACGGCGTCTCTCATAGCCTCAGTCGCTTTGGGACGTTAAACCTCACAAACCAAACCAAACCAAAACACAAATGTGCATTCTCACGCATGTCAAACCAATAAACAGACTAAACTGTGTAAACCGTGTATTTAGATCACAGACGGGTATCCAGGTCTGTTTCACATAAAAACTTGAGCACTGCCTTTGTCACAACCCACCACTCAGTACGTTTCGCCCTGGCGCTGTACATTCCTTATGTCAATAGCCTGGACGAGATCAGTAGTAAACGTGTTTAGTGATTTGAGCTGCGCCAACGGCCTTATATTCGTCCTGCGATGCTTTTTGTGCAGTTCAGTTCCATCCGGACGGGGCTGCCATCATGCCCAAGCGGAAGCGCCCAGATGAAAGCGCTGCCGTCAAAACTGACCAAGAAGAGGTTTCGGCGCCCAGAAAGGTTCCGGAGCCCGAAGAGGTTCACGTTCCCGTGGAGGTGCAAGTTCCCGTGGCGGCTGATGTTCCCAAACACAAAGAAGTACCCGAAGATGAGCAGGTGCCCGCCGACGGCGAGGCACCTGCCGAAGTCGAGGCATTACCAGGCGTCGAGGAGCCCGCAGGCGTAGAGGACCGCGATAACGATGAAGACGTTCACGTGACAAACGCCCCGTCGCTGCCATTGGAACAGATGGACGCAGTCTGCAGCCTGTACGGCGGTCTAAGAGTCTACTATCGTCGCCCATGCACGAGCCGGGAAGGCCATCTGTGCCACATCGTAACCAACCTGAAAGCTTGGAACAGCTTCTTCTGGGCCGTGGGGCTGGAACTACAAGAGGACGCGGAATCGAAGCTCATCCTCGTTCAGTCGAGTGACGGCGCATGCACGAGAAGCCTGAGCATGAGGACTGAAAGGCGCCTAGTCGCGACATTTCTGTACCACCTGCTGACTAAGCACCGGTGCGTTGCGGAAGTCACAATCAACGACGATATCCTCACCGGCCATGAAAAAATTATCTGTCCCGCAATTCGCGACGCGCTGGGTCTGCAGAGGCTTTCGTTGGACTTGAGATCGCCAGGAGTAATCTCCGACGCCCTTGCAGCGACTGTAATTTGCTTGACACGGTTGAAATCGCTCGACCTGTCCGTGAACTTGCACGGGCACTTGATTGCCGATTTTGCGGCTTTTCTCGCGGAAGCAACTTCCTTGGAGACGCTTATAGCTCTGAAGGTGCGTGTGTACCCTGAGGAAGCGAGCGTCTTCCTAGCAGGGCTGTTCCGAAACAGGAGCATCAGAGACCTGTCCCTCTCGTCAAATATTCTCAACGGTGGCAGTGCACCCTACGGCATAGGCAACCCGCATGTCGCTCTTGGAACGTACCTGAGGCTGAATACGTCCCTGAGATCGCTGTTTATTAAAGACCCTAAATATGGTCCAGACATGGACGTCTTGACTATCTGCGATGCCCTGGCTACTAACAAGGTGCTGGTTAGACTCAAGCTAGTGGTGAGGACGCTCAAGCTGCAGTACGCCACAGCAATAAAGCAGCTTCTGCGCACCAACAAGACGCTCAGGCACTTCAGCTTGAGGTGCAGCTACACCGGCGATGACGACGGAGTAGTTGAAGGATTCGATCTGGATGATGAATGCCGAAGGTGCCGCATTCGGCACAACGATGACGATGATTATGCAAAGCCCTGGATCTCCGCTCTGCTAGAGAATGACACCTCCATCACGGAACTGGCATTCTCAATGTGCGGCTTTAGCCTCTTAGAGTGCCAGAAATTTTGTCGAGCGGTGACCGCGAACAAGTCGCTGAAGAAGATCATCCTCGAGCACCTCCGTCGCCACAAATGGGAAATCTGCCAAACGCTCTCTGAATGTGGCCTGCAAGGCAGAGTCGTCCTCAATGGCCGCTACTGGGTGTACTACCCAGACAGACACGGCCGTCCGATGGGCTGGCCCTCGTCTGCCTTGCCCTTCGGCCTGCTCCAGACCGCTGTGGACAGAGCGGCCGTGTCTAGTCACCTCACGCACGTCACGCTATGGGTGTACTCGATTTCGTGCGCTACCGTTGAAGACGAGCCAGCCACAACGCCCATCGTTCATATGATCCAGAGCGCGACTAGCATCACACACCTGACGCTGTATCTGCAATCGGAGGGCGGTAGCCGGTGCTGGAATGTGTGCGGACCCGCTATATGCGAAGCCGTGTGCCGAAATACGAGCATCAGAAGCATGACGTGCTTCTTCAGTGGGCAGAATTCCTGTGACATGGCACCGCTGGTCAGCCTCCTGCACCGAAGTCGAGCCCTGAGTAGTTTCACATTACGCACTCCCAGTCTCAGAGCTTTCACCACGTTCATCACAGGGCTCTCAAAGCCGGAGCTTGCGGATAACTACGCTCTGCAGGGCCTACGCTGTATTAATATTGGCAATGATGGCATTGGAGAGCGCCTGGCCATCCATGACATCCTACACAGGAATCGAGCCTTGGCAAAGCGCGCTGCTCGCTTCGTCACAGGCTCCCGTGTGAAGTACACTGCAGAGGCCTTCGAGAAGGTCTCCGCCTCTCCAACCTTGGTAGACGAGCTTAAGGCCACGGCGTTTGTCAACGAAGCTCAAGCTAAGAAGCTGATTGCTCGGTGCATGCTCGGACTGGAAGACTTCACGGAGTTCATGCGCCTCGCAGGCGTAGTGCGTGACGGCATAGAGTGCAGCGCCAGGGATGACGGGATGACGCAACTGGGTGACCTGCCCAAACTTTGCCTCCGTCGCATACGGCATTTTTTGCTCCTGAGTGACGTGCTCGTTTCAGCGCAGTAGAATGATGCCGCACTGAATGTTGTACACGTGTTCATGTAAAAATGTGTGCTAAGTCTATGCATTGTCTAAAATATCAAAATCACTTTGTTCTGCCATGTGCTTACATTTTTATTTCTTAAGAGCGAAAGTTGTTTCAGTTGGTTTAGCCATATAGGTATGCATTCTGCCGTGGTATCATAGCGTCTGCCGTAAGGCCTTCATTACTGAGCGAATTTAATTCGCGTAAATTAAGTGGTTTAATTTGTTTTCATAATGTATATAAATTCAATACATTGTTCATTGCCTGCTCTGGTTGGTAGGTATAAAATTGGAAAATTGAAGAGTAGGAAATTTTCCTGTCCGTGTTAGGGGAGATTTCAGTTCAGAAGGGAAGATTGAGACAGGGTGGAACACGGCGGGGACGCCGGGTCAGATTTCCCTGATTCGTGTTACCACGCCGAGGCTTTCTCTTACTGCTGACGATATTGAATCAACTGCCAGATGCAGTAAGAAATGGCTAAAGCAAAGCTGTAACAGCTTTCAATGATTAATGCGCTTTGCCGTTAGGCCTAGTTGTACAAATTCTTGCGGGACCATATCCTAGACAGGAACCGGCAACATGCCTGCTGTGACAGTGATCATTTTGTGATGCCAATAAAGTGGTGCCTGTATACACCTTACGCTCTCGGTGTTCTTTTCGTTAACTGCTCTCTCACCACGCGCTTAACAGTAAGTAGCCGTTCTCAGTAATGTTCCAGCAACACATAGAGCGCTGTTCGGTTTTTGACATTTTCTAACCGTTCGCTTCTGGTGCGTCAAGAGAGCTCGCAAGACGCGATTCACCCATCTTTCAAGCAGGCACTGTCGATCCCCAGGGCCGTCCGGCATGCCCAACAGCTACACATTGAGGCATGCTTATCGCAGATGTCTAAGCAACTATTAAAAGAAAGAAAAATAATGAATGCATTTGTATTGAGTATATAAGTGCACTTTGACTGGCCAGAAATTGCATTTATAAATTAATCTAAAACTAATGTCCGGGCTTGGAACTTTTTCATAATGGTCGCAATAGCGCAATAAGGAGTACCCGGGTCAAAAAGTGCTGGAGGACACAAAAGCGAGCGTTTAAAGGGAGACTGAAGCATTTTTTCTGAAAATCAGGCTGGCAGCGGCGCCCCATAGTTTTTCATACTGTATACCGGAATATCGCATCCAAATAAGGCAAAAACAAGCGCGAATTGCCATTTTTAGAAGAAATATGCGGCATGTGCCGCGGGGCACACCGCGCGGCGCTGTGCCGCCCGTGATTGCTCAAGAGGTCGTGACGACACTTTGAGGACTGTAGAAGCTGCCGATGCGGATCTGGCGCTGCGTTGGGTGCAGATCGCAGCTTTCCCTGGTGTTGTAAAAGTGAATATGGCGACTATTTTTTTACTGACCTCCAAAGAAATGTATACTACAGTTTGTTCATTCCACGTATCACCTTAAGGCAAAAAAGACGCAAGCAAAAAATTCTACGCCTAGCACAAGCATAAGCCAGCGTGAAAGACGCGTGTGCAGACCATGCGTAAAAGGTGCCAGTGCAACCTCGGCTCGTAATCTCGGAAAGGAAGGGGTGCGAACAATACTCAAGTCAATTACCACCACCGGACGCCTCCTGGCTCGCCCAAAAGAGCGGCATCCTAAAGAAAAGGCCCAAAGCTCTGTGTTCAAAATATCCTGTTCTCAGTACCCGGCGTTGTAGATTGGGCAGGAAATTATTTCAAGGAAACGATGACGCAAACTAGCAGCACAAAGTTGGTGTCAAAATGAGCGAAGCGCAGTGGCCAAGCACTGCGAGGAATGTGACCACAGGATAGTGACGCAATCATTTTGAGCTGGGAAACAAGCGAAGAAAACGCGCACAAGGCTGCTGCTTCACTCGTGGCGCGTTCAGCAGGTGCCAGATAATATTAATCGCTCCCTCGGAAACGTTTGCCCTTCCTAGATTTGCAGTTTAGGTTCTGTGAAGTGGTCGCCAACTACATGTGTGTTTAAAAGCCGAGCTAACTGCAACTCACCCACTGCCACAACTTAAAGAAGGTACCGAATAAGGTTGCGAAACGTTCTTTTTTTTTGCAGAAACTTGGTTGGCATTCATTTCTCTCAAATTTGCATCCGAAATCAGAACGTCGAACGCTTTGATTTTAATCGCTTAGCTACGATTAAACGAGAGGGCGCATATGAAGAGCTTCGATGCTTGCTTGCTTTGCTTTATTGTGCTTTGCTTGTTTGCTTGCTTGCTTGGAGTCGTCGAACCAAGTATAAAATCACTAATCGAGCCTTGCTGAGCACGCCTCAGGTGGTCTGGCCGCACCTAAGCTGAGGAGAGCGACACATGCTTGAGCCTCTATGAGGTTTCTGCAGGGGCTAAGGGAGCATGTTTCTACTTGTAGAAGAGGCGTTTCTTGGCAATGGTGACACGCCTCTCATGCGCGAGAAAAGCTAAGGAACTGTGTCATGGTTCAGCTGCGCCTTTTCGACAGAAATCTCCAGAGATCACATTAGGGACAAGCTCTGCATGTAGCCACTCTTACGAAAGTGCTTCGAGCAGAGTACGCTTGCTTTGGTCGGCTTGAATTCTTCGTCACAGAAGCGAGTGCTTGCGCTGCGAGCTTATGGCGGAAAACAGTGGAAGACGACACAGTCGCGGCCGTAGTTGCTCGTGGACACGAACGCAGAGTAGCACCTCGTGTTGAACCTGATTCTCAAGGTCGGCTGACACGCTTTGTACGTCACAATGTACGCAGTACGAGGAACAACGCATTCAGCACGAGAAACAACGCGCGCTGAAAGCTCGCTCGGGTTCGTCGAAGTATCCCCGGCTCCTCAACGTGACCTCACGTTGGCCGACATAGACGAGGTTTCCCTCTCCGCTGTTCTCCTCTCCTGCGCTCGCGCGGGGCACGGGAGATTTAAACATCAGTAAAGCACTCAGTACCCTTTTTTTGCGCTGTTCACCAGTATGAATGCATACCAACTCGCCCAGATCTCAGCCTTACTAGATTTAAACATCACGCTTTCAATTCGTCCATTGTTTGAGCCAAAATCGAAAAAATAATTTCACAGACGTGATCAGCAACGACACTACATCAAAACCCTAAAAAATTAGCTGATTCGAAAACCACCTCAGTACCCTATATTATTAAGCCACGCGCTTATGTTTCAAAGGCAGTTCTCGTGAAGTCCCTAGTACTTCGTCCTTGCCGTTCCTACCGCGATAAATTAACTGACTTGATGCGCATCGAGAGGGCCGTATGACAAGCTGTACCTAAGTGGTAGGTTGCGAAGAAAAGCCTTTGCTTTTCAAGGGGTGCGCAGAACACACAGCATTTAGTTCTTAGTTTCATTCCGCAGTTAGGCACTACGCCATCTTTATGGATTAGTGCGGTGACTACAGAAGCCGCTGCTTGTGCATAGGTATAGAAAGATGAATAGGGACGGCAGGGAAGCTAACCGGAAGGGTGTTTCGTTTGGCTACCCTGCAACTGGGAAGAGGGTTGAGAGAATTTTTAAAGGGAAAGAGTGAAGGGGCAAGGACTGCAGTGTGTCCCTTAAGCCAGTCGCTGTCAGGTAGCAAAACAGTGCGGTTTCCTTCCATGCCGCAGTGCCCATTCATGTGTAGGTTCTCGTATGATGGCTGCAGTCAAGTTGCGTCGGAAGAATAGACGATATGCGAAATTGCTTGGCGGTCTGGCAACACCGCGCCCACAACTTCCGGTTTCCAGTTTGGTTCGGTCGAGCTCGTCCATCGTTTGCTATGCGTACTTTCTTCTTGCGAGTGGAATTTCAACAGGCAAGCTTCAGCTGCTGCGTTGTTTTCACAGCTGATCTTTGACCAATTGTAGGTGCTTTCAATAAGCGTCAGCTTACTCCTACCGCGTCCTCAGCTTCGCTTGAAGTCTGGCGCTGATGATCGCAATAATCGGCACTCGAAAGTGGGTTGGAAAGTCGAACCGTGACCGTGTGCTGTTGTCGTTTTAATGCTCGCATTAAAGCACCAGTGCAAGCATCACGCATTATCATGGCTATTTTATTCCCAGGTGGACGTGAATTCATCTGGTAGGGTAGCGAGCGGTTATTTTGCGGTGAGTGCGCACGTGTGTTGACAAACTTCTGTGATAGTGCGAACTTTCGTTCGCGCCGACGCCAGGAGCTTCGTGCATTGCAGTATAATCACACAAGACCCTCTACCAGCTGCGTAATTCGATTCCTTTACTAATGTGCAATGCGCATCCGCGGTTTTCAACGTCACCGTTTCAGAGCGCGGCGTCGGTTGATTTTCGCCACAAATCGTTGAAACCGCGTCCTGCTTAAGACGCAGTCAGTCAGTCACATTAACAAGAGGAAAGTAGGCATGCACATATAATTCAAAATATTGTCAGTAAAGACGCAGCTTTTTTTTTTTTCAGTTAAGCACTGAGCCACCGCGGCGGCTTGACTAGAGAAAGATGCTACAGCTGTAGGTGCATATGCACGGACTCGATACTCTGGTCAAGCAGTGTGTGCAGGGGCGAAATTAGCATGTTCGGTTGCTTCCGAAACTTAATTAGCTTACTCCCAAACTTCGACAAATGGCTTTGTTGCGAAGCAAGCTGTTGGAGCTTGCCACAACGATAATAAAATCTGGTGGCCTGAAGCGTTTTCAGAACACTGTTGCACGTACTTTCTAGCTTAGAAATGCGTCCCTCCTTCATAATAAAGTAGCTATATTATTCGCTTTTTTTTTTAGATTTTCGTCGCTGCAGTTATCGAAGGTATAGGAATCCTCAAGAAATAAAGCATTCGCACCTCAGTTTCTATACGTAGGGCGTATTGCTTCACAAAGACTCCGTAACGCGCATAACATATGCGTATGGTCCAGAGAGTTTGCTCGCCCTTCTAAAACTAATTGAACACGGGAAAAACTTGACGGAACACGTAGCAAACTAAGAAGTAATCGGCATATGGTTCTTCAAGTGAACTTATTTCGCCACGGCACGAGCGATTGGCCCGCTCAAAAAAATTACCTTCTCTATTACGTTGTTCAAGTATGCGTCTATATATATTCACGCCAGACCAGAGAGTTGATAAATGCACGAAATCGGCTTCTAATTTTGATCAGACACAACAAAGGCTGTGGTCCCTATTTTAATTTAAACGCAAATCACCTCGAAAGCTTTGTCAAAAATCAGCGCAGAAAGCGAAAGCTGCGCACGGATCCGCGTACTGACACATGATACCTCGCATGGCGTTTTGTGTTACTAAAACGTTGGGACGGAGTAAAAAAATAGAAAAGCGAAAAGCTGGAACGCACCTAGTTCTGGCACGCATCGTAGTGTCTTTTCACAGTGGAGAGGGTAGCGCAACACTGCATCGGCATTTTACTTTGCAAACGAAGCGCAGCCGTTTTAACCCAACGCTGGGCAGCGGTTTCGTTTTCTGTACCGTGCCAACATGGAGGACTTAGTTCTCGTAGCGCCGAGAGATGGCGCTGCGCATTTCGCATATCGTCTATAGGATGTAGCGCGTCCAGTACTTGCAGTCAGTGTTGCCACAGCGTTCACAAAAGTAGTAGCAGATTTTGATGCCAAAAATCAGCAGAAATCAGTAGATTTTCATATATGCTGCAGTCACTTGTTTGGGCGTGTTTTCTCTACGCGGTATGAGTTATTTCTTTAGTACGGTACGATACGGTGGGAGAAGAAGACAAGTGTCGCTATCATAATAACAAAAGCAATGGGGTAGAGAAAGTAGCGATTGTTGCGACATCATGTGCCCCGCAATGAAACTTCCCACCGCCGGCGCCGCGCAGCATAGCGCAGCCGACCGGAACCACGGTACCTCAGTCAACAGTCCCCTACATTCGTATCTCCAGTGAAAGAAAAGTTTTGTATTTGTCTTACAGAGTAACTGTTGTTATCTCAGAAAATAAAATACGAAGTGAACATCGAAAAGATAATGACCACATGCAGTGACTTGTAGAGATTTCTTAATCGGTTCACTGGCACCAAATACCACACAATGCAGTTAATGATTAAGTTCAGAAAATCAACGCGGAAACTATCCGTCGCCTTCATCTTGGAGGTTTTTGCGCCATGTTTCCATCCTGTTGAGCAGTGGCTTCTCTACACTGAACTGGAAGCACGATGAAGAGGCAATGAGGCGCTTGGTATGCAGCACGGCACATAACAGTGTCCGTTGCAAGTTTGTTTCTTTGATTGGTTTTTAGCATGTTAACAGCAGAAAATACCCTCTGGAGGTATTGGACGTTTGCTACACTGGTGTAGCTGGTGTAGGTCAAAGAAATGGCCCTACACCTGACTTCGTGCTAAGCTCTGTTCGTGCGCCACACAGGGTAGATGAGTGAGCTATGAGTGAGCCGTTGAACCGGCAGTGGCTGATGCAACCTGGCCATCAGTATCACTGTGTCACCTAACAAATAAGAAAAGTTGGAAAGACATACTCTGTAGAACCAAAGAGTAGTAGTTTTTGTTCCTTTCTAGTAGGAGAAAAGCAAAAATCAGCAGATATAATGAGGTTATCACTGAATCAGTAAATTTTTCCAAAAATCAGTAGATCTACTGATAAATCAGTAGCAGTGGCAACACTGCTTGCAGTGCGCTGCTGGCGTGCGCAGGCTAGAAAGCAGAGCACGGAGGACATCCATAAAGAAGTAAGCATCGCAGTCAGTTGAAGATCATGGCTGTTGTCTGGGTCAGCCGTAGGCGTTGCACATTGAGAGTACGGCAACGTCTCTGACATGTAGTGGTGGCCAATTAATAGAGTCAGTAGACGACGCCGGGCTCCCTTGATTTAGCGCGGTTGTTGGAGAAGGGGGACACGCTGCGGTGGCGCTTGGGGCCTAGCAGACCATAGCACTAGCTGGTAATATTCTGACACGTCCGGAAAGGTATTGGACACAGTTCCTAGCGCCCGCAAATATTTTCGGGGGCACGTTTCGCAAGAAACCGCTCGCTAAAAACCAACAAACAAACCAATATGTATTACTATCAAGCGTGATTTTCCTGGCAATAAACGATCCGTAATTTCAACATAAAATGCTTCTATTTTGGATTGCATCTGATGTACTACGTGCAGCTTACGGAAAGCTATTTTGTGTTTTGCTTTTTATGAATGTGACCAGGCAGAGAAAATGTGACTTAACAATTTCCGTTAACCTAGTGATAAAAAATAACTTTTAAACTTTTATTACAGCTAGTGTACAGGTGTTTACTGGAAACCCTGAGGCTGTCGTTTTGTGGAAGCTGAGTGAATTGTAGTCAAAATTTGAATTAACGCGTATTCGCGCCTTCTTCTCTCTCGTAACTTTTTGCGCGCTGAAATATAGGCACTCCTGCGCCGGCTGCGAACCGCGCAGGGGGGAGGGGGCGGAGCTTCCGGCGGTGGCCATGGGAGCTGCGTGACGTCAGTGACGTCATAGTGACCCAATCACAGCACTTCGCTGCGTGACGCATTGCGCGCGGATTCGAGCGAAAGCTCGGCGCCGCAGGTCGGTGCGAGGCGTGCAAGGGAGAGTTTTAAAATATATACTGTAAATGATTGGCTCGTTTTTGAGCTGCTCTATGCGGCAGACCACTCGGCAGCCTGTACTATACATAATGCAAGCGAATTATAGGAAACCTTGAGCGCCCTTTTCAGATACTTTAATCCAATTTACCGCGCCTTGAAGGCAGTCAGAGTGGAAAAGAAACGCTTTTATATTGCAGTGAAGCAGTTCCGTAAAACATTTCTTCCATTTCGTCGGCCGAAAGTGGATGGCAAACCGTTACCTACTTCACCTTTCGCTCAGCACCGTTTGGCGGAAGAAACGCCATATGACCAAGGCAGCTTCAACCACATCGTCGCCGCTTTGTATGTGTACGATTACGGGTATTGAATTGAAACTCGGGACCCATGGGTGTTAAAAAATTCCAACAAAATTAACAAACATGTTCGTTACCCACAGTGCCCTTAAAGTTTCTTCATTTATTTTATTTAAAAAGGCAGGAGTTAACTATTCCCTCACTCCGTGTCTGCCTATAATAGCATAGCCAGCGTGCGTGAACAGCGCCCAAGTAGGGCCCATCACCTTTTTCTTTAATGTTGCAAGTCGAATTATGAGCACTCTGAACCCAAACGGGCAATTAGAAGTCTCTGAAAGGCACACTGTGTACAAATAAATGTTGGCTTGTATTTAAAGGGTACGACGTTCTTATCACAAATAGACCACTGACACCACAGACCAAGGAAAAAAAAAGAGCATGGTAAAGTAGGCCAACCTTCGCAAACCTGCTCTCACAGTATAACAATGCTAGCATGTGCCCTGTATTCTCGCCAGAGGAATGTAAACAGGTATAACGTTCCGTTGAATGAGTCATGCTAGCCGTCTACAACGCCTTAGCAGACTTCAAAAGAATGCGTGAGGTGGATGATCGAGTATGAAAGAAATGCCATCGTGTACTCCTCTCTCGATTCTTAAATATCCTTTGCTCCCATTTTTTTTTTCCCAGGCGCGCTTTGCGCTGCGTTCTTTCGAGTGATAGCTGTACTTGCTTCTCTGCGGCCCACTGCAAGTTTTACTTACCCTGCAAGCACTTCCACAACGTCGCCACGATGGGCAGGTGGCTTTCGCTTTGTGCGAACCCGTCTAGCCAATCTGGCTTTCGTGCGGTGCCAATCGCATCTGGAGTGCCGCAGTGTCAGTCTCGGACTGGCCTTCACTCTTACAATGTTTTGGGCCCATCTGTCATCCTTTCTCTGCGGACCACCACTTGGCTTGGCTCTCCTTGCGCTCGGCCGCTTTCCAGGAACTGCCGCGGCTGTCCTGTCTTGCGCACCCCCCTTTCTCGCGGTGCCCTCACCTTTCACATCCTCTCTTTGAATCGGCACCGAGCCGGACTTCCCACTTGAACTATCGGCTCGCGCTTTCGAAGAGTCACTGCACGTCGTAGCCCCAAATTGTCTCGACTGCATTTTACTTTCCGCTGAACCTAGCAACTCGCTCTCCTGGGACTTGCTATCCGATCCCATGATCCTAGCTACCTGGCCCGCAACTCTACCTGAACCGCACTCTTTGGTTAACGCTGCGTTCTGGCCTGGTGTTTCAGCGGCGCACTCAGGTGACTCAGTGTCACTCTGATTACAGTCAAGCGTCTCCTAAACTTGGCTACTATTGTTCGCCAGCCGCATCGAAGGAGAGTCCCCTTTGATTTTTTCACTGCACTGGCCTGCGAGCTCACTACTGTCTTCCTGAGGGAAAGCATCAGCCTCACTTTTCAAAGCACCGGTTAGAGACGACCGCTTTGCCTGTGTTCTCGTCGAGCTTGCTACAACTTTTTTGCACCGCCAAATACTGCCCCTGCAGCTGCCGAACTTGCGTTCCTTTCTGGGCTTGCACCTGCCCTGTCGTTACTCCCCTCAGCAATGGCTGTGTTCCCAGCTGACCAACCGGGGTTCCGAGGCTGGTCGCTGACACACAGGTGGGAGCGCTGCCCACTTCCATTACTTCGGACTATTAGAGTCCGCCTCTCCACGAATTCCAAAGTACCTGTAAAGTGCTCTTTTCGCGGTCTCATAATTGTCGACCTCCTCGTCGGACAGGCGCGCTAGTACGCCGCCGACATCACCTGGGAGGATGGCCACCAACATCTTTGACCAGTAACCCTGGTCCAGCTCCTCTCAGCGCAGATTCTCTCAGCATTTTCAAGGAAAGTCAGGAAATTAGCGCCTCTTCTGAATACGCTTAACCGAGATCGCATTTTTTTTTGCGTTCTAATCAGGTTAAGTTGATGCGTGAGTTCCCCCAGCTGACTTTCGCGTTCCTTTTTCCCCCTCTTCGTGAGCTGCTTCATCCCACTGTGTGCCCGACGAGTTTATAACATCGGGAGTTCCTCAAAGCTCCAACTTAGCACAGCTGTTACTTTTAGTATTTATTAATAATTTGCCGTTACACGTCGTGAAGACGAGGGTTTTGCTCTTTGCACATTATTACAAATTATTCCGTAAGATTGAGAACTTAGAAGACTGCCGCCGTTTGCAAGCTGACATTAACCACGTCGACTGAGTCTTCCTATACTGAACATTAAGAAAACTTTTTTTTGTCTATAGGTGGTAAGCACTGGCACGCAGCCGCGCCGCCGCTGGTCGCCATGATTGCGGTGCGCGTAGAAGACGATCTCCTGCTCCGCAAGCATGTTTTCTTCATTAGTATATAGTTGCTGGCTTGTTGGTTACACATCTTGACAACAACAGTGCGGTCGGAACACGGACAAGAAAGACTACAGGATGTTAACTCGGGTGAGCTAAGCAAACACTGCACCCAATGTAAAAACTGCACACCGGCCTTTGACAGAAGGGCCGTTCTACGCAAGTGCCGCGACACCACCACAAGGGTGATAGTAGAAGCTCAAGCAATATCAAGATTTTCACATAAATGTGTCAGCAAGCCATCCGTACACCTTAGCAAAAAAGAGCTGATCTTTGTAAGTGCCCATGAGCATGCCAATGACTGGAGGGAAGGTTATGGACCAAGGAGATAACTATGCCACGGGAAGTGAGCTATTGTTTTCCTGTGTTGTCACGGAACTGGGCCTACATAATCCAGTTCAAGGCAATAAACCATGTTGTCAGTCAGCGCCTGTGTTTGTGTAGTCTTTCTTGTCCGTGTTCCAACCGTGCTGTTGTTGTCACGATGTTTCATTCGCGTGTCGAGTTCAGACTGCCGTTTGGAATCCGCGTGCATCGGGAATTCGGCCGGTAAGTCGCCGAGCGCTAGAGCCGCACGAAACTATGTCGGAAACGAATGCCAATTTGATTGGGAAGCTGTGCTTGTTCCCCTCGATTCCGGGATATAAGCTCGGATAGCAGTCAGTGACAGCAGCGCTTCCGTGACACCGGAGAGCCGCGTGCAGTTCAGCCACATTGGCGGGGAAGTGATCGGTGACTGGGCGCCACTCGACAGCTGCGGCGCGTCTGCGCTGCTCCTGGCATAACTGTGTATCCGCGCAGAGGCGTTGATTTCCGAGCTGCATTACATGCCTGACCGTGGTATAACGTTTCGCACTTTAATCTTAGGTTGACCTGCAAAATTCTTTGGCGAAGTGCATCCTAAAGAAACGCAGGACGGCCACCAATGTTTCCTTAGATATGTTGAATGGAAGGATGTGACCTCGTGCTTTTTTTGGTCTTGAATTGCTCTTGATGGAGTCGTGGCACTGCCTACTCATCGTCGTCTTCTACGTGGCACTGATCCCGTGGTTCTGTCTCGACCAAAACCGTCTCTTGCGAGTCTGAAGCTGGCGTAACGCGAGCGCTTTGTCGCGCGGCACTTACCGCTCATCGTTGTAATCTACGTAGCGGAAACCCGCGCTTTCGGTTCTCTAATCAGATGTATGGATGGAAGATTGGAGCGTCCCCTTCGAAGCGCGGGGGTGGCAACTGTCATCATGCTTGGCTTTTTTTTTCTTATTTATTTTTTAACTGTGTCGTAAAGTATTAAAATTCTCCATTTTCTTCAAATAATTTTTCCTACACTTCTAAACTTATGTCACCTCTCTGCATTTGAGCCACCAATCTTCCAATCGTAAGCGTGGGTTTTCTCCACGCGCTCTTCCACGCCCAGTTGTTACCTTCCACCGCAGATTTCTTTGTATTACCATTGTAATCTCTAAACTCTAGGGCTTCAGGAAGAGTGACTGTGCCTGCATCGACATCCGGATGGATGCCCTCACATTTCAGTATGAGGTGTCCAATTTTTTCTACAAATTTACCGCACACAGCAAATGTGTCATTTTCTTCGTTAAATTTTTTTTGTAGTTGCGCATTGTACCCTGACCTAGATTCAAATAAAGGGCACTTCCTCTCGAGTTATCATAGAACGATTCCTTTCTGATCTGCCTTTCCCAGTATCGATATAGTATGCTTCTTCCATTCATGCATGGCCCGCAAGGGCACCTTGTGTAACGAGGTGTTGGTGCTTGGCGCCACCACGGACCCTTAGCCCCCATACCGAAGCTGCCATCCGTACCGTGGCGATAGGTTGAAAGGTGGAGGGAAGAAACCTTGAACAATGGCGGTCGAGGAAGTGGTCAATCCTCGGCCGATGGGCTCCTCGTCTGTCCACCAGGCGGGGAGTCCCGCGACCTTCCTCTGCGTATAAGGATGAATCAGAGGTGACAAAGTATCAGGAGCCCTTAGTTTATACATGCCGTATGGAAAAATCTGCAAAAAACTCTGATCGGCCCCCGAAAAGGGGTCGCACCGATGTGAAGAAATTGAATCCACAGAAGCCAGAAATGTTTGCGAAGTTTTTTATGGTTCACTCAAACACTGATGAACCGGTAGCCAACCTCTCTGCATTTGTCATCGCCAACACCCTAAAAAGCTGTGTAGGCAAAGACTACAAAGCAAAAAAGCAGCGAACCGGAGATCTCTTTGTAGAAGTAAACACAGAAGAACAAAGTATCAAACTGATGTCATTACAGAATCTTGGAGAAATGAGCGTACAGGTAACCCCGCACCGCACCCTGAACCACTCAAAGGGCGTCATATCTGAATATGAACTCCTACAGAGTACCGATGCGGAAATGGAAGAAGAACTAGCTCAACAAGGAGTAATAGCAGCCCGAAGAATAACCATCCGGAGAAACAATGCAGAAATCAAGACAAAACACATTGTCCTAACTTTCAATGGCGCAACTCTGCCTGACTCCATCCACGCCGCATACCTCCATTGCAAAGTCCGCCCATACATACGAAATCCGAGACGATGTTTCAAGTGCCAGCGCTTTGGACACAGCATGTTGGCTTGCCGCAGTAAACCCACTTGTGTCACATGCGCAGAAGACGCACATACAGAAGAAAGATGCGAACGCACACCAAAATGCGTTAACTGCAATGGCGCACATGGCGCGTACTCCAGGTCGTGCCCAGTCTGGAAAACAGAAAAACAAATTATAACTTTGAAGACCACAGAAAACCTGTCCTACCTTGAGGCAAAAAAACGCGTCTCTTTCCAACAGAAAGGGACATACTCTGAATCGGTGACGGGGGGACGGCCGCCGCCTTCAGTTTCTGTCGGCACACAGGTCTATCCGGTGGACCTGGTGTCGACACCCAAGTCCCCACCACAGAAATCGGCGGTACAGTTCACAGGGCTGAAACTTTCGCGAGAAGACCACGCGATCCTCGCTGGAGGCCCTCAGGCCCCACTTTCAGCAGCGGCATCCTCGGCGACAGACACCCAGAACAGCTCTGCTGAACTGGACCTGTCGCCCCACCCCTCTAAGAAGGCACCTGCTGGCCCAAAAGACTCTGCCGCTGGAGCAGGGCCTGGTTCAGCGGTGCCAACAAAAAAGACGAATGCGAAGGCCACGGGCCATCGCAACCAAGAAGCATCCTCCACGTCCACCGTGGAGGAGATGGATGTCAGCGAAAGTCCGCTGACATTTAAAACACACGCATCCGCGGCGTCTCCGCGGAAATCCGGCGCCACGAAAGTGGCGATGGATACAACTCCTGGTTCGCCACCGCTGCAGCGGCGGCGAGACTCCCTAGAGAAGAAAGGGAAACCACGAATCACCGCTCCTGAGAATAAATAACTTTCCTCAATCCCCAACTTATCACTATGGCGTATATAATACAATGGAACTGTAGAGGTCTACACAGAAACTACACAGACATAGCCGATATGCTCAAAACAATGGCACCTACAGCTGTGTGCCTGTAAGAAACGAACCTTGGGCCACAGCACACAAACATCTTAAAAAAATATAATATTTTCCGGAAAGACCGAGTAGTAGCTAGCCGACTCTCAGGAGGCGTCGCTATCATTACGTAAAGCGATGTCCCTGCAAGAGAGGTATCATTAAAAACGAACTTACAAGCGGTCGCAGTAAACATCATTAGCCATAAAACAATAACAATATGTTCTGTGTACATACCACCACACAACAAAATTACCCTGCATGACCTAGAAGAAGTTCTTGGACAGTTGCCTGAGCCATATGTCATAATTGGGGATTTTAACGCACACTCCTCATTCTGGGGAAGTGAGCATACTGATTCCAGAAGTCAGCTCATCGAGGATTTTATTCTTTCGAATAACATATGTTTAATGAATGCGGGAAAAGCCACGTACTGCTGCCCCAGCTCTGGAAAAATTACCTGCCTCGATTTAGCATTTGCATCTCCATCAGTTTGTAATGATTTTATTTGGGATGTTTTAGACGACCTTCGAGGAAGTGATCACTTACCTACGGTTTTAAAGCTAACATCAGCTACAGTCATCCTCCCTAAGAAGCCTCGGCGATAGAAAATTCACCTCGCCGATTGGGCACTTTTTAGAACGAAGGCCACATTAGAAAAAGAATATGCCGAAACCCTTACTATAGAAGAAATAAATCAAAAATTTATCACATGCTTAATATCTGCAGCAATAGAAGCCATCCCACAAACGTCTGAAATTGCACGAAAAGCACATAAAGTTTGGTGGTCAAATGAATGCTCATTGGCTAAAAAGCAGCAAAACAAGGCTTGGGGCAACCTTCGCAGATATCCCACTGCAGAAAACCTGCTCATCTTCAAAACGGCAAGGGCCAAAGCACGATACACTAGACGCAACGCAGAAAGGTCATCATGGCAACAGTACATATCCTCCATAAACAGCTCAATATCACCAAAGAAAATGTGGGAGCAGGTGCGGAAATTCACAGGAAATTTTACTCCATTCACATTTCCAATATTAACAACACCCAGTACTCAAACAACATTAGAAGAGCAGGCCAACATATTGGGTGAGCATTTTTCCACAGTCTCAAGCTCATCCAACTACACACTAACATTTCAAAAGCACAAAACAATAGTAGAAAAACAAAAAACTTCCCTTTGGAACATGCATACACGAAGACTACAATCAGCTTATTACAATGCAGGAACTAAACACAGTACTAACATCCGGTAAAATAACAGCACCAGGCCCAGACAATATACATTATGCCATGCTTGCTCACCTCTCTGAGGCTGCCATAGGGGCTCTCCTCAAATTTTTCAATAAAATATGGATGAGTGGAGAAATCCCCCAAGCATGGAAAGAAGCAATCATAGTACCCTTCCTAAAACCTGGCAAACCACCAACTAGTCCCATCAGTTACAGGCCAATAACACTCACTAGCTGTATAGCAATATCATTCGAAAGTATACTAGACATCAGACTAACCTTCATACTTCAGTCCCAGCAACTTTTAGATATACATCAGTGCGGTTTTAAAAAGAAATGTTCCACAACCGATCACCTCGTTCGCTTTGAGAACACAGTTCGGGAAGCGTTCATCCACAACCAACACTGTATCGGCGTCTTCTTCGCCCTGGAGAAGGCTTACGATACCACGTGGAGGTTCGGTATACTCCGTGACCTAGCGGACCTAGGTATCCGCGGCAGGATGCTGGGCTGTTTGAGCGACTTCCTAAGCAACCGTACATTCAGAGTCCGCCTAGGTGCAACCTTCTCCAAGACTTTTATTCAAGAAACTGGCGTACCCCAGGGGTGCATCCTCAGCACGACCTTATTCATCATGAAAATGAACTCCATAGGAAAAGTAATCCCAAAATCCATAATGTACTCAGTTTACGTAGACGACCTCCAAATAGCATGCACGTCTTCCAGCATACCTACCTGTGAGCGGCAAATACAAATAACAATAAATAAACTGGCTACCTGAGCAGATAGAAACGGATTTAGATTTCCCCCCAGAAAACAGTAGCGGTTCTGTTCTCTTTGAGACGAGGTCTACAGGCCGACCCCACACTATATCTAAACCAAACCCCATTACCTGTCAAACAAGAGCATAAATTTCTAGGCGTAACTTTCGATAAAAAGCTCACTTTCTTGCCATATATAAACAGCCTAAAGAAAAAAGCTTCCCAGGCCCTCAATGTACTGAAACTACTGTCAAGAAAACGCTGGGGGTCTGATAGGGCATGCCTGTTACATATATACCGTTCTCTGGTTCGCTCTAAGTTAGACTATGGGTCCATAGTATATGGCTCAGCAAGACCATCCTACATAAAACGACTGGATCCTATCCACAATCTTGGATTAAGGTTGTCTTCCGGTGCTTACAGAACTTCACCAATAGCAAGTCTGTATGTGGAAACGAATGTACCTTCCTTAGAAGATCGAAGAACTGCACTAACTTGTACATACATCCTCAAAATCCTTTCTCTGCCCAAACATATCTGTTACCCAATTGAGACGAAATGCCCATCCCGAATACTCTTCAACAAGCCTCACGCAATTAAGCCGTTGCTCTTGCGCTTCGAAGAAAAATGCCAAGCTCTCAACATACTAAACGAAATTAAAAATATTGCCCCAAGACACGAAGCGTTACCACCATGGTACACCCTCCCCACAGTGTGTGACGTCACACTAACACGCCTCAGTAAAACCTGTACGCCACACAACCATATAATACAAGAATATCTAGGACTACAAGAAAAATACAGAAATTACACTGCATTTTATACTGACGGGTCAAAAACTCATGCTCATGTAGGAAGCGCAGTAATACAAGGAAAAAATGAAAATGCAGTACGACTGCCCTCATGTGCTACAGTTTTCACCGCGGAGTGTTATGCTATTAGTGTTGCGGTACAGAAAATAACAAATGAAAACATCAAAAACAGCATCATTTATACAGATTCACTGAGCGTCCTTACAGCATTAAACTCCAAAAATGCCACGGAGCCAATGATTGGAAGCATCATACACAACATAGTAAAGATCACAACACAAAAACATGTTATAAAATTATGCTGGGTTCCCAGTCACGTTGGCATTAGCGATAATGAGAGAGCCGACATGTGTGCTGCACAAGCCAGAACCATGGAAATAAAACATGCGAATTTGCCTCCTAGGGATTACATGAAGTTAGTGCATAGCAGACTAAGAGCCAAGTGGCAAGCTTCTTGGGATAATGAAGGACACAACAAGCTGCATACCATAAAGCCCATTTTAAAAGAATGGAAATCATGCCGCCATAAAGAGCGTTTTATCGAAGTAATTTTATGTCGTTTGCGCATAGGTCACACACACATCACCCATAACTTCTTATTAACAAAAAAAGACAAACCTCTGTGTGAAATGTGTGGTGAGGAGCTCACAGTAAATCACATTTTAATTTCTTGTTCGCAACTCGAAGAACTTAGAAAAAAATTTAAGGTATTTTACAATGAACACATTCCATTTCATCCCGCATTGCATTTAGGCGAACAAACACTTGTCGAGTTTTCACTTGTTTGTAAGCTTCTAAAGAAAGCCAATGTTTTAAATCTATTATAATGTAACCTCTATACACTTAACAAAACATCATCTAACCTTGTGTTTGGCGCATGATAGCCTTAGTTGCTGTGCGCCATAAAACCCCATATAACTAACTAACCATTCATGCATGGATCGCCGCCTGGTCCAAGTTGGGATCCCTATCCATGGTAACCGCTCGTGTTAGCACGCTGACACCAGCCGGACCTTGGAAGAGAGAAAAGCAATGTACCGTGTGGTTGTGTTTCTCTCCTCCTGTCTCTTTTTCCGAGAAGGGGAGGGGGAGAAAGGACGAGCTCGCTCCCTCGGTACAGTGGCTGTACCCTCGGCGGTCGTGCGCCCTAGCCAAAGACATGCTGATACCCGGATGGCGTTGCACGTGGGGCTTCCTCCTCGCACACTTTCTGCCCTCTCCTTCCCCTTTGTTTGGTCTTCGGAGGCCTCTCTTCTCCACACGCTCTTCCACGCCCAGTTGTTGTCTGCACTCCTGTGGGGACGGTCGGCTCGTTGGCAGTGCCGCCCGTAGAGACGCTGACGCCATCGCAGCATCGCTCAAACGCGGGCTCTTGAAGACGTCGGCACAGCGCGTCATACTTCTCCTTGCCTGTCAGACCTTTACGGTGAGCGAAAACACGTTCATACCAAGGTGTTCTTTGTTGCGCTGGGTGGTTAAGGCCCAAACTCTGAAAGCTTCCTTTCCTTCGAAGTCACCCTAACCTTGCTCGAGGCCTCGTTTCCGCGAATGTTCGATGGAGGAAGCCTGAAAGCTCTGAAAGCTCTCCTCGCTTCTCTTTAATCAAGGAGCGCGTCTGGGTTTGAGGGTTCCTTCACAAGTTTTACGCGATCGGCCTTATTGATTAAAAAAAAATTTAGTCGCACAAATATTTAATTGGTTGTTAATATACGGGAGGAACTAAGCGATTTCTGCCACCGGAAAAATTCCGCCGATTTCCATCGGCCAATAGGACGCTGAGTAGGGAGTGGCATTCCCGCGGTGACAACCATGAAGGCGCCCTTCGAAGCTGAGCCCCTCGATAATAATAATTGGTTTTTGAGGAAATATAAATGGCGCAGTATTTGTCGCACATATTTCGGTGGACACCTCAACCGCGCAGTAAGTGAAGGGAGGAAGGTGGGAGTAAAAGAAGGAAGAGAGAAAGAAGTGCCGTAGTGGAGGTCTCCGGAATAATTTCGACCACCTGGTGATCTTTAACGTACAGTGACATCGCACAGCACACGGGCGTCTAGCGTTTCTTCAACTCCATCGATTCGGTATGAATTCTTCGTTGTTAGTGCCTTTTTCTTTGCGTTCGCTGGCCATAAATGGGGCATCAGCCTTTCGCCTCGCCTCATCTCGCCTATAAGAAAATGTATGATTGATAAATTTGCCTAATTTTTTTATTTAGATTGACGATTCTGTCGCTTTCCGGCCAAGAGAGCCGTCGGTTTGTTGACGCAGATGGTTTCCGTCCTAACAACCCGTTGGCGCCACTAGGCACTTTCTCCACCAGTGCAAGGAGTGCAGCACTTTCGCCTGCCTTGTCCCAGTGCAGCGCACGCTGGCTGCAGTTTCGTCTTCGTTTCGCAAAGCCTAGTGCAACACCAGTGCTCGCCTGGTTTGCACTCTCCGAATTGGAAGAGCAGATCGAGAGCAGTAATATGACGGCGCCCATGTGTAGGTCGGGAATATGGCAGTAGTGTCATAATGAAATCATGAGGGCTCTGTGTTTAAATGACGAGGTGAGTGACTGTTCGCAGCGTCATAAATGTGAACTGAAGCGCTCTAGTCGAGCAAAATGGACACCATTTTAGCGCATATAAGTAAATCGTATATAAATATATATATATATATATATATATATATATATATATATATATATATATATATATATATATATATATATATGTCGTGTCCGGTCGCTGTGTTGAATGCAGCGAAAGACGCACACGGTACTTTTAGACTTCGTTTATTTAATGCTGAAGAGGGTGCGACCAGCGTCGACCGAGGCAGCAGCCGAACTGGCCGCCCGAAGAAAGGAGGGAGCGGATTAGCGTCCACGGGAGGGAGTGGCTTCCCAGAACAGGAGGAGGGTGCGGGGGCGCACCGTGGGGGGGCCTCTGGCGACAGCGTGCGACGAGGGGCAACTGTCGTGGTCGTTAGGAGGAGGATTGAGTGGTCGTTAGGAGGAGGATGCGAACTGTCGTTAGGAGGGGAATGCGAGTGGCCGTTAGGAGGGGGCGCACACACACAAAAGCAATAAGGGGACACAACACTTCCTTCCCCCTTAGAAAGTTGCCTGGTATCGTGCAGGGGGTCGGCGCTCACGCGTGGAGGCGCGCTGGCTTTGTGCGCTCAGGGGAGAAACACTTGTAGGCTGGCTGTTGTTCGCTGTGTCTCCTAGGTCTGTCCTGGGCGAAGTCTCTTCTTCCGGGAATAGGTGCCAGGCTATGTGGGAAAATGGTGCACGTGTTCTCTCCGCTGGCGGACAGCTCTCAGACGGCGTCGTAAATCTACGCAGCTGGTTGAGATGTCGGCGTGCTACTGTGCCATGTATGTTGACGAGCCAAGAGCGCAGGCCTATGCGTCTGACAATTGTAGCTTCCTCCCAGCGTGGCTTTTTCAGAAACTGTCGGGCGAGGACGCGCTGCCCCTCATTAAGCGTGCCGCAGCGCGGAATTGCTTTTTCTTCCCGGAACGTCTCTGCCTTTGGCTCGGGGAGGATGGCTGTGAGCTGGGTTCGCATTTCACGCTCGAACATCATTTTCGAGGGGGTCTCGCCTGTTGTGCTCTGAACCGTCGTGTGCTGCTTGAAGAGAAAGCGCGCAAGGCGGCGCTGCAGCGAGCCTGTCTGATCTCTTTCAAGGGCGCGTTTTAGCTCGGCTACGTAGCGCTCGGCTTGTCCGTTTGTCGCTGGGTGGTAGGGGGCCGATGTAACTGATGAGATCCCGTTGTCGCGATAAAACTTGAGGATCTCCGCAGACACAAACGGTGTTCCGTTGTCCGACACTACCTTGCGCGGCAGGCCGAACGTTGCAAATAGTGATCGGAGGTTGTCAATGACTGCTGCCGAAGTCGTCTGTCCCATTTGCCTTATCTCAAGCCACTTTGTGTAGGCATCTACGACCACAAGGAAAGTGCAGCCCTCAATTGGTCCTGCAAAATCAATGTGCAGTGTGTGCCATGGTGTGTCTGGCTTTTCCCATTCTGGGACAGGAGCTTTCGGCGGGGCGCTCCGGCTGCTCTGGCAAGGCTTGCATTCTCGCACCACTGTTTCGATGTCGTTGTCAATGCCAGGCCACCACATGTAGCTTCTGGCACACTTTTTCATTGCAACGATGCCCCGATGTCCGGCGTGGATGAGAGACATAGCTTGTGCGCGTAGTTCTCTCGGCATCACAACTCGGGACCCAAATATGATGCAGCCGCGATGGGTGCTCAACTCTGTAGCTCGCCTGCGGTAAGCGTCGAAGTTGTCCCCTTTGAGTTTATGCACGTTGCCTTGTTGAACAGCTGTGTAAACTAGCCGGAGAGCTGCGCACTTCTGCGTAGATGCTGCAACTGTGCCTGCTGTAAGCGGAGGTTCTGGCAGTGCTTCGAACATCAGAACGTCTCCTGGTGGAAATGGTTCGTCAACAGTTGCGTCGAGTGGCAGACGGCTTAGCGCATCGGCGTTTTGATGTTTACTCCCATTGCGGTAGACCAGAGCGTAGTCGTACGCTGAGAGTTTGATGCACCAACGTGTCATTCGCGGAGACAAAGTTGGTGGCATAGGCCTTTGTGGTCCCAGAATGCCCAATAGCGGTCGGTGATCGGTTATAAAGGTCACCTTCCGGCCGGCAATGTACTGGTGAAAATGTGTCGCCGCGTAGACGATGGCTAGCCCTTCTTTGTCAAGTTGCGCGTAGTTGCGTTCTGCTTGCGACAACGTACGTGAGGCGAAGGCGATGGGAGCTTCCCTTCCTTGCTCGTCAGTTTGCGATAGAACCGCGCCGACTCCGTACGGTGATGCGTCGCAAGCCAAAAGCAGAGGCTTCCTTTCGTCGTAGTGGCGGAGGACTGTACATCTTCGAATCAGGTCTTTCAGGGCATCGAATGACTGCTGATGGCGTGGCGACCATGTCCATGTCACATCTTTCCGAAGGAGTTGGTATAAGTCGTTGGCCACGGTAGCTCTTTGTTCCAAGAACCGGTCGTAGAACGTCAAGAGTCCGAGGAAAGCCTGTAGCTCCTGCTTGTTTGTTGGAGCTCGTGCTTCTGTGATCGCTCGCACTTTGTCCTCGGTAGGGTGAATGCCTTCCGCATCAATTCGGTGTCCCAGAAATTGCACCTCTGGCACCGCAAAACAGCACTTCGATTTGCTTATGCACAAATTAGCGTTTGCTAGCCTTTCGAGAACGAGCTCTAGGCGCACTGCATGCTCTTCAGTGGAAGTGCCACTGATGATGACATCGTCAAGGTAGACACAAACTCCTGGGATGCCCTGAAGCACTGTCTCCATGAATTTTTGAAATATGGCCGGGGCTGCAGCTACGCCAAAAGGCAGTCGCTTGACTTTGTACAAGCCTTTCAGTGTGTTAATTGCCAATAATTCAGCAGTTGACTCGCTCACCTTCAGCTGCTGATACGCCTGGGTGAGGTCCAATGTGCTGAAGACTCTTGCGCCACGTAGTACACTGAATACTTCTTCAGGTGTCGGTAGCGGGTAAGAGGACGCTTTAGTCGCAAGATTGACGGTGCTCCGGTAGTCTCCGCAGAGGCGTATGGTTCCGTTCTTCTTGCGAACTACGACAAGTGGTGTGGCCCATTCTGAATGCTGCGTCGGCTCGATGACACCTTGCTGCTCCAGTTTGTCCAACTCTTTTTCAACTGAATCTCGGAGAGCAAACGGCACCGGCCTGGCCTTCAGAAATTTGGGTTGCGCGTTGTCCAACAACTCCAGTGTGACCGGGGGCCCTTCGTTTCCTGGAATCTCTTCCGAGAATACTCTTTCGTATTTCTCTTGCAGTTGCTCAACCATGTTCTGGCTCGGCGTCTGGTGTATGCCGCATATCATCACGCCTAGTGGAGAAAACCAGTTTCTCCCTAGAAGGCTTGATCCTGTGCCCTTCACAACAAGCAGAGGTAGCGTATGGGTCTGGCCGTTGTAGTTAACCTGCACGTTGGCAGAGCCCAATAGTGGCAGATTCTGTCCTGACCACGTTCGCAGGTGCGTGTCGTCTTGTTGCAGGGCGGGTGCGTCAGATGGCCATGAAGTTCGGAACGTGTCCTCACTGATCAGAGTACAGGCTGCGCCGGAGTCCACCTCGAACTTAATCAGCTGGTGATGTACGCTTACTTCTGTAAAAATCTTCGGTCGCGTGCCGAGATTCATGGTGTTCAGGTCGTACAACACAGATGGTGTTGCTGATGTTGTTCCATGGAGATCAGATAGCGGCGTATTCTCTGAGGCGTTGACGCTGTGATTAGGCTGGGAAGGTGACTTTATCTTGGCAAGTCTCCGTTTCGTAATGCATGCTCTTTCGATATGCCCTCGCTTGTGGCAAAAATTACACGTGGCTGACTGGAATCGACATCCCTGGGGGTTGTGTTGGTCGTCACACCGCCAGCAGCGTTGTGCCTTTTTGACCGATTTAACAACAACAGAAGGCTTGCGCACCTGGTTGCTTGTCTGGTGTACCGGCTCGGTGTTCCGGCGAATCCCTCTCTGCTGGTGACCGGCGCTCTCCGCTCGAACGGCGATGTCGTAAGCTTTGCTGAATGTGAGGTCCTTCTCAGCGAACAGGCGCTGCTGCAGTGACTCGTCACTCAGTCCGCACACAAATCTGTCGCGTAACATCACGTCCAAGGGAAGCATGGTGGTGTTAGCAGAAGAAGCTGCGTCTCCCTCCTGCCCGGTAGCTGTTGTCGACAGCGTTCCAAAATTGCAGTCGGCAGCGAGCTTCTTGAGCGCGGCTACGTAGGCGCTCACAGTTTCTCCTCCCAGTTGATCTCGTCGTTGGAAGCGAGCCCGGCTGTAGACCTCGGATGGCCTTGGGTCGTAGTGCTTTTGCAGCGCTTTTACGATGTCGTCGTAAGACACTGCCGCTGGTGTGCTTGGCTGAATAAGGGCGCAGACAGTATCGTAGGTCTGCTCCCCGCACAGCGTCAGTAGGTTGGCCCTCTTCAAGGCTGGGTCTGTGATGTTGTTAGCTTCAAAGTAGAACTGAAGGCGTCCAACCCACGATGACCGCGATGAGCCGTTGAACTCTGGTATCTGATTGGGAAACCCTCGCGTAGCCATGGCTTGTCAATAGCGTTGCGTAGCGCGGGTCGAATCCACTTTCTCGTCGCCACTGTCGTGTCCGGTCGCTGTGTTGAATGCAGCGAAAGACGCACACGGTACTTTTATACTTCGTTTATTTAATGCTGAAGAGGGTGCGACCAGCGTCGACCGAGGCAGCAGCCGAACTGGCCGCCCGAAGAAAGGAGGGAGCGGATTAGCGTCCACGGGAGGGAGTGGCTTCCCAGAACAGGAGGAGGGTGCGGGGGCGCACCGTGGGGGGGCCTCTGGCGACAGCGTGCGACGAGGGGCAACTGTCGTGGTCGTTAGGAGGAGGATGCGAACTGTCGTTAGGAGGGGAATGCGAGTGGTCGTTAGGAGGGGGCGCACACACACAAAAGCAATAAGGGGACACAACAATATATATATATATATATATATATACATGGTCTGTTCTGAAAATAGTAGGACTCATTTTTTTAAACAAAATTTATTCAAGAGAATAGTACAAACGATTACAATTTGGCGAAAGTACATATAAACAGCGCTAAACGACAGGACTAGAAGAGGAGTAGACAAACACGGCGCTGAACTTACAACTGAATTTATTGGAAGGAAAAATTTTCAATATATACATACAAAAACGCGCACACGTGCGCACAGTCACTACATCAAAGTGGAGATACAATCAACAAGCCACGTTGGTCACACGTGTTGTACCTGCCTTCAAGCTACCCTTTGTGCAACAATGTCATTTCTTTCTTTGACAAAGCTAAAGAAGTATTGCTAACGCAACCTTTTGATTTTCTAGTGATATGAAATGCTTCGGCGACTTCTCTTGTAATCTTGTCAGTATGAAAAAGTAACAATTCTGTATCGTCAAAGAACGGCACACATTTGCATACACTGCAATGACTTGACAAGTTAGTATCTCTTTTTTGCAACGAATTAGCATGCTCCATGAGCCTAACATTAATGCATCGGCCTGTCTGGCCTATGTAAGTGCGACCACATGATAATGGAATCTGGTAAACTACCCCCATCTTGCAATTAACGAACTTGTTCACATGGTTAACTTTGCAGACAGACTTACGTTTGGCACCTTCCTGCTTTCTCTGAACTGCTGCTCCTAACCTACCCAGTTTATTAGGAGCAGAAAAAACCACACTCACGCCATACTTGGCCCCTACCCTTTTAAAACGATGTGACAACGCGTGCACATATGGCATGACAACTGTTTTCTTCCCCTCAGCATTTTCTTTAGGCTGACCCGAACATTTCAGTGTTCTAAGAACCTTATCTGCACCAGCCACTAGTACGGAATCAGGGTATTACAATTTTGGGATTACAATTTTTCAAGGTAGCACTCTTCCGCACCTACACGCTGCTGCCTATGAATTTTACAGTTTTCGTACGCCTCCAGGAGCGCCTGGACCGGAATGCTGTTTAGCTCCCTCGTCACGGCCTGTTGAACCACCTCTACCGATCCGTGATATTTCCCCTCGTGCATCGATTTTATTCTCGGGAATA
The DNA here is from genome assembly GCF_055824585.1 of Amblyomma mixtum. Lineage (NCBI taxonomy): Eukaryota > Metazoa > Arthropoda > Arachnida > Ixodida > Ixodidae > Amblyomma > Amblyomma mixtum. The sequence goes on from NC_143021.1 coordinate 144,329,127, forward strand.
GAAAAAAGTCTGGCGGGGCTAAGTCGAGGCTGTAGGGGGGCTGTGGCAGCGTTGCCGCCTTGTGCTGGGCAAAAAATCGGGGTCCTCATTCACATGATGAATAAGATCCTACCGGTTGGCCTTTTCCTCTTCTGACACCACTCCCGGCACCAACTTCGTGCACGCTTTCCTCAAGGATAAGTTTTCAGTCACGATCTCAAAAACTTGGGTTTGAGGAATGCTCAAGTCATCAGCAATCATTCTGATACTCATTCTACGATCACTGTTAAGTAAATGTTTCACTCGCTACACATTTTCGTTGGTCTTGCTGGTCGAAGGGCGTCTGGAGCGGTCGTCTTCCTCCACTCTTTCCTTACCTTCTCGGAAAAGCTTGTGCCACTCAAAAAACACCTGATCTAGCCATGGAAGCGTCACCGTAGGCCTCCTTAATCATGTTGTGAGTCTCTTTGCCCGCTTTCTCAAGATTTACTCGAAATTTGATCGCTGATCGAGTAAACGCTCGACGATTTTGCGTGACGAGACGTTTCGACAGGGGTTCACAGTGCAAGCGACCTCCTCTCTTCAACGGCCGAGAGCCTACGGCCGATTTTCCCCAGAATTCCCAATATCCCCCTTCAACAATCCTGCACGCGCAGACCATCTCTCATCCGCCCGTTCGCCCAGGAAAAAACCAGTCCTACTACTTTCAGAAGAGACCTTGTATATATATATATATATATATATATAGTGATTTCTTTGCAGCTGATTAATCAATATCATATAAAGTCACCAGAAATTGAACGACATAACAGGATTTAATTCACGACGTTTCGGCTGGAGGCCCAGCCTTTTTCGAGTGTATTACAGCATTCGAGACACGCAGCTTTTAAAGGCACGCGCCAGCTACAGGAATAGCGTGAGCAATGCAAACAAGGGGGAAGGCTGAAAACTACGGGCCATCTTGAAAATCTTGAATACGGGCAACTTAAAAAGGGGCCACCCCTTAACGGGGATGCAGAAGTTCCCAAGAGGGAAGGGCAGGAAAATAAAAGGGGGGGGGGGGACTAAAATTCCTTTCCCCACCACCTCATGGCTTTCTTAGAAAAACTGGGGAGTGATGCTCCAGGTGTCGCTTATTACCGCATTTCGGTGCCAAGCTTGAAGCGCTTGACCCCTGCGCAACGAGCGGGTGACGTTTCAAGTGAAACTAGTAGGAATGGAGGTGAGCAGAAATGCCACAACGGAGCACCTAAGAAAAAAGAAAAGGAAAAACGCTATTGCACAGGACTGCAAAATTCCACTCAGGAAGAAGTTGTGACAGCTCAACAGGAAACAAAATAGGACATTCGCAAGAATCACACGTTTCAAACCAATCCTTAGACAAGCACTCCGTGCACACAAAACAGAGAGAAGGTATATATGGATATATATATATTAACGCAGTTGGATGTAATTTGGTGGAGACGCCAAGGGTGGAAGACGAGCAGGCCTGCAGTTTAGGCGTTTTTGACAAATAGCAAAAGCAGGAATAGCGAAAAGAAAAGCCTGCTCGAGAGAGGTCTGCTGATATATTCCGTCGGCGTAGTCGGAGTCGGCAACACGTGTCGGAAGTAATCGGTACCTGCGTAAAAAAAAAATTTATCATGGTAATTTGCGGCTCTAGTGATATATTGCTGGTGTGTGATAGGCGACGGAGGGAATGAAATTTTTGTAATAATGGCTTAATTAAAGATAGGAAAAATTAAAAAGGGGGGCTTTAAAGTTGTCAAAATGCCCAGAATTAAAAGCCATTGTTTGATGCTAATTAGGGAAAATTAGTGTGTGTAATTTATTAATTAATTGAAACAATTTTTTTAAATGTGTTCAAAGGGATCAAACTGCTCAGAATAGAAATCCCAACCCACTACGCTGTCGCCTGAAGGCTGGCTCACAAACAAGCGATTGAGCGAAATTTTCCAACTTGGAATCTCGCCGCTCATCGTCACGACGGCTCAAAATAGGTTTTTCCGCCGCGGCGGCAGGATTCGCTGGCGTTTTCGCTTGCTTGTGATACAGGCTTTAGAGAACTACCCCACCAAATCTTTGGAATTATAAGTATAGACAAGTAAGGAGAATGTGGCGGTGGCCCCTTTGTGTGGGCAACAGAAGCTTCGTTTCCGGGAGCGGAAACGACTCTCGTTTACTGAGCGGCTACATGGCGCAGTGTCGGCGTGAGGGGACAAAGGCCGGACTCCTTCCCAGCCTTGGCTGCAGTGCCACAGAGAACTGACCCCAACGAAGGGATGAACTATGCCTTCTCATGCGACCTAGTCCGACTAATGAGAGGGGTGATTTACGTAGAATCGATAGCAAGGGGGCTATCAGTAAGAGCTGACTATTCCGAGTGTTAAAGGGCCACGGACCACCCCAGCTCAGCAGACACTCTCTACCTCTCTTTCAGCGAGCCTCCTCTCCTTCCACTCCCTCCTCGAAATTTTTCTCTCCCGCTCCTCGTCGAGTAGGCTCGGCAAGGCAAAATCACCCCTTCCTTCTCCGGTGTAAGCCGGAGGCGTGGTGTCTGTGGAGTGCGTCACAGGGCGACGTCATGGCCCCGCCTTCAATAGAATTCTTTTCTTGGTTTTTGCATTTTCTCCGCACACTGAACGATCGAGAGGCGCGATCGGCTCGACCACCTAGACTTGTTAGCGAGCGCATCCTTTCATACATCTGTTTGTCATTCCCAGTTAACGAGCCACCTTTTCATTTTCTTTTAGGCCTCCCCACCGTTTCACGAGCGGAGGGGCGGAAGTCGGTTGTGTTCGAAACACACGGCGAAGCGCGGACCCGGCAACCGCCCGTTTGCTTTTCTCCATGCGTGTTTGTGTTCTGTGTGTTTGTGTCTTTTCTCCGCTCCAAAGCATATGTCATTCATTGGAGTCAAGGCGTACGCAAGATGCACGAAAGATAAGCGGTATGTGTGCGGAGCGGTAAAGTGGGCGAGCGAGGGAAAGGCTCTGCTGCACTACTAATTAAAACCTTGTTTTGGGGGGCTCGCATAGAAGAAAAGAAACTGAGAAGGGAGCGCGCACGCAGAGCGTCTCGTGACGGGATCACGGCGGGGGGGGGGGGGGGGGGGGGGGGGGGGAGGGGGGGGGCGAGCCAACTCCCTCAGTTTTACTGTTTTTTTTACTTTTTATGGCTAGGGTTCAAGGCTGTCGCCGCACGCTCCCTCCGCAGTTTTTTTTTTTTTTGTTCCTTCATGCGGGTTTGTAGGCATGAGCCAGAACAGAAGGCGCTGCGGAAAGCGTTGTGCAGACGACGCGACGCCAAGGCTACGCCCAACCTTCTCCCGTCAGTCAGAACGATGCACCAATGGAGTGCCTTTAGCGAAAGTAGCCCCCCCTGACGTCAGCGGGGTGCAGAGTAGTGGGCCGGGCCCGTTTTTGAAGGAAGGAAAGAACGAACGGGCTTTGATTTGAATTTTCGCAGCTTTTCGGGGCGCGCATGGCTCTAGTATTTTGCAGAGGTTATCTTCGATGCCTCATCTATGCAGTGGGCTTGTTTTTCAAAAATGTCCGGACCCTGGTCAGTGGCCCTTTAAGAGACGACGAGCGTTGGAAGACCCTGGAATCTTATCTAGGATGTTTTCATGTTTCGAGTCATCACCGTGCGCATTTCGTTAGCTGTTCTGGAAACTGTTAAATTGCTTCCAATGCTCGTTAACCATTAGCCTGCGGAGATTGCAAGTTCCCAGCTTGCGGTCGTGATACTGTGTGATAAGATACTGAGCACCATCAAGAGGACAAGATTACACGCTTTTGTCGCCTCAGGAGGCTAACAAATGAAGCGTTGGCTTTTGAGAGCAGCAAGTGGCGCGTCCGCCCTCCGGCGCCTGTCTATCCCTCGCGAACATGGAAATATGAAGGCTCAGCTATTAGCATCAGCATGCAGCGTATGGCTTCTGCGCTTTCTTTTTTTAACCAAACAGCATTAACTGGCTTGTTTAGCGATAACCAGCCCCCGTCAGACAAGCCGTGGCACAAACGCGCCCCTTCATAATGACATCAGCACTCCTGCAGGAAAAATAGGCCATCACAAGGCAGGGGTAGTTATAGAAAGGCAAGGCGACTTCCGCGTTCAATGGAAACTGGTTTTTGAGGCCTTTACCCTGAGTTGCTATACAACACCCTCTGAGCTGGATAACAAAGCAGACTGCCCTCAAGACGGGAGCGGCTGACTAAACCCGACCCTTGTGTGCACTGGGGGAGGAGTCTTTCTCACAGACTTTTCGGTTCCGCGAAATACGCTAGGATGTGCCTGGGGTAGGGCGCTCGTCTACCGAGCCGGAGTACCCGGGTTCGAACCCAACCGCGGTGGCCGCGTTCCGATGGAGGCGAAACGCAAGAGGTGCCCGTGTGCTGTGCGATGTCAGTGCACGTTAAAGATCCCCAGGTGGTCGAAATTATTCCCGAGACCTCCACTACGGCACCTCTTTCTCTCTTGCTTCTTTCACTCCTCCCTTCCCTTGCGGCGCGGTTCAGGTGTACGCCGATATATGTGAGACAGATACTGCGCCATTTCCTTTCCTCAAAAAAAAAAAACCAATTTACCAATCAATTTATTTGCCTGGGCTCTTTCGCTCACAACCACGACGACTGGTTTTCTTTAGAGGTGATTCGATCACATAGCTCGCTGTTGTCTATCGAATGTTCAGTGTTGGGAAGGGGTCACTCAGTCGTGAGTACATTCATAGGACCTGATATGGAAGTGCTATAGTCGAATACAATTTAAGAACGCAGCGGATTACCCCCTGAGATGACCCCATCCAGCCAATGGCGTCGACCAATACTCATGACCCGCCGATCGCCTTAAAATAGAGAGTTTTAGTATAGGGTCACATTATCGCTTTGGGGCATAGGGGAATAGCGGGGCACTACTGCGCATGCGCAGAACGCTATCGGCCCTTGGGTGTTTGGGTGAGCGGGCGACGCTAACGCTAAATCGGCGAAATAGCGTGGCTCCCAAAACGTCGATAGGGTCGGTCAACGTGGCGGCGCCCGCCGAAGCGGGGCTTCTCGCTTCATCACCGATTCGTTTTTGCCTCTACTCTAAGGCTCACGCTCACGGCAAACTAAAGGCGCACGAGGCTTTCGTTTTGGCTGAAGTTGCCTGAACCACAAAAATTCAGGGGGCACTTTGACTACCTAAAGTGGGTAGAGGCGGAAGCGTTTTCCGCACCACCTTCGCTGTTTCTGTGGCACTGCTGGCGTCACATATAATTGAGTACCAATTACTAAGTGATGACAAATCACTAATTAATGGTTAATTACTGATTAATGCCTGAATACTAATTAACTGATAATTAATGACGCTTCAGCTTCGCCTTTAGGAGTGGAACGCGACAGCGCGTTGTAGCGCTGCCAGGGAGTCCACGGAACGCCACCACCCGTTCGGCGCGATGCCTTGCCCTTTGAACGCAACGCTTTTTGAGGAAAGGAAATGGCGCAGTAATTCTCTGTCATCTCGGTGGACACCTGAACCGCACCGTAGAGGAAGGGAGGAAGTGGGAGTGAAAGAAGATAGATAAAGAGGAGCCGTAATGAAGAAAATGAATATTGTATTTGAGGACAGAAAATTACGCAGTAACTGTCTCACAAAATTCAGGGGGCATTTTTTTTTACCTTTAGTGTGGTCACTGATGTTTGGTTAAGATGTTAAGCTTCGCCCCTCAAAGTGGAACGCGACAGCGTCTTGCAACGCTGCCAAGGAGTCCATAGAACGCCATCGCCCATTCGGTTCTACGCCTCGCTCGTCGGTAAATTGGTTTTTGAGGAAAGGAAATGTATCTGTCTCTCATTTCTCGGTGGACATATAAACCTCGCCGGAAGGGAATGGAGGAGGATGAGAGTTAGTGAAGAAACCGTATTCACTAGACGCGCCTTTGTTCATTCCAAACCATCGAGCTGGCATGGCGCAGTGGATAGCATGCTCGTCTCTCACGCCGAAGACCGGGGTTAGATTCCTGAGCTCGACCAATTTCTTAATCGGTTTTATTTGTTTATATGGCCTGTTAGTAAAGCTGATTAGGCTAATTGGGTAATTAAGCAATCAACTAAGCTCAGTCCCACTTACTTGGAGCATCACTATACGATCCCTTCAATTGGTTGCATGGTTACTAGCCAAGGTGCAACTGGCCCCGTTTGAAATTCGCGCACTGTGACGTCACGACCGTTTCCACGAATTGAAAAGCGTGACATTTTCTGTCGACAACTGCTGCTTACAACGATGAGACATTAAAGGGGCCCAGAAACACAATCATAGTTAACTGTTTTGCCTGTTGATTGCATACAGTGAGTTATAATGGTGCTATTAGCGTCGGTAATACCGCGTATATTCCGTTTTTTAATATTTTAATGTCCTCCGAAAAACAACTTCATGGCTCTGATGATGTCGCCACACAGTGGCGGGTTTTTAACAGCAGATATGACATCACCTGGCGCGAGCTTGATGATCGGACAAACAGTACATATACTGCAAATTGTGTGAATAAATAGAGACACATTTTGTCATCTGTCTGCGTTTTATATTAGATCAACAAAAACAACTTGTTCGTCTTAGATAAAAGCCCTGCAAAGGAAGTAAAATAAAAATACACCACCAGGGGCGCTCTGGCATGGAAACGACGCTGCCAGTTTCAGCGAGAACGAGTTACAGAGAGCAGGCAACCATGGAGTACAAACTTCCGCGACGTGCTCTGGCTGGCTGTTTTGATTGGTTGCGCCAGGTGCCGTCATTGGGAGAGCGAAATAGGAGTGGGAAGCCCCGCCAAAATCGAGTTGAGGGCAGCGTTTTGTTTGCTTGTATTTTCAAATTTCTTCACTGAATAACTCCCGTTCCTGTGCATCGATTCCTGTAATTCTTTTTAAGTCAGCATCTGTGTGACATAAAGAACCCACCTGAAGTATAGCCGGTATCCCCCCAAGCAGTGTTTCGCAGCCCCTTTAAAGGCTTCCGCCTTAAAAGTTTAACGATAAAACACACCAAATTTTCAGATTGCTTCCGTGTTTACAGAGCTGCTAGGCTTAGCGAGTACCCGTCGATTGACGCCAGAAAGCGCGGGAGGTTCGAACTGCTGGTCTCCACAAACAGGTTTGCAAATTGGGTCCCATAAAGGGGTCACAAAGAGTTGCCATCCCGGTAACACAGATTTCTTATTTACGCAGTATATTTTATGCGCGCGGACGTATACAGAACTGAAAATAAATCACATTAGCGAGAGTGACTATTGCGTGTTCCGCCCGAGATGGCGCTGCGCGTGGCAAACGATAAAAAGAAATATGAGAAACATTTCTTGTACAGCTAGCGCCAAAGCAAGCGCAGAACTTATGCCCAAAAATAAAGCAAGGAACGCTCACGCAAGCAATCGGCTGATAGCGGCGGAAACTTCCTCTGTATATGGTCTTAGCTCGGATTGAACCTGTCTGCATTATAAAAAAAAAAAAAACATTCGCATCATTTTTTACATTTCCTAAGCAGTAATTGGTAACTACAACAGTTTACGTGTCGTATTACTAACACAGTGAGAAAATACGGTATAAATATTAACTTTTTATAGCGCAGCTCTTTGGCGTCCGTTCCTGGGTTTCGCGTCGGCGTCGTCGTCGGCCTCGTAACCAGCTCCGCCCCCCTTTCATCCGCAGCTGGGGTTGACTCACTATCGGCCTCAGCGGCATCAGTCAGTCGCTGCTATCTCTTCCCTCCTCCCTTTATCGTGTTGTCCGCTTGCTGCGCGCGCTCCTGCCCCCATCGTTTGCCGCTGGGTGTACACGCCGCCCCCCTCCCCCCTCTTCCTGCGAGTCTCCGGTTGTCAAAGCGCCGGCTCGAACTTAATTCCTTTCTTCGCTCCTCCTCCAATGCAACCCCTGTCCGGTGGCAATCAGAGAGCCAGATCGGTGGCGGCGGATCTGTATATGTGCACCGCCCGAGCCGAAATTGCCGCTGCCGTTCGCCCTCTGCGGTGGCAATCAGAGAGCCAGATCGGTGGCGGCGGATCTGTATATGTGCACCGCCCGAGCCGAAATTGCCGCTGCCGTTCGCCACTGCGAAATTATCTGCCAGTTCTTTCTGAGCCATGAGCGAGACGACCGATGGAAGTCCTCCGTCTGCTAAAAAAAAAATTCTGTGATAGCGCATACATGTGTTGCTCGATTTCTTTGCCTCAATCTATCGAAAAGGTGAAACAGCTTATTTGCTGCGCTCAAATTTCGCATTAGCAAGTAACGTAATCGTCGGTAATTTTTCTTTTTTCATACCAGTGAAGGTAATCAAGTCATAAGTAGAGTGGTTAAATGAATACGAGTGATTAGGATGGAAGGTTGCGTTCTTTTGATCCATTTCGAATTAATTAACAGTGCGAAATGCGCTGAAATGAGCTACACGCTGTGGGTTTCTACGTGGACACAGGCCACCACCCACCGCGGGTTCGAGCTTCGCGCGAGCCAAGGGCCCCGATCAGCCGTCACCACACACACACACACTGGGACACCGCTGCGGCGCACTCAACCTCCGCTGGGAGGAGAGCGATTCGCCGCAAAGAAATAGGCCTCCAAGTTCACAGAGGAGACGTTTATTCACATCGTCCTCTAGCTGATACACACACACTCAATAGTCACCCCGTCCCGGGGGCGCGCGAGGAGCAAGGCTCCGCTGCGCGCACGAAGCGACTCGAGTAATGCGCGCCGCTAACACGCCGCTGCAGGAGAATGTCCCCGCGGCAGTGCTGTGATCTCCCTCTCGTGTCGACCGTTGGGCCGGTTGCGAGAGAGAGTGGGCAATAAACGCAAGGTACGCCTGTCGGAGGTCGCTGGACCCCGAGTGACAGGCTCGAGCCGCTGCAGGTCAGAGGACACGTGCGGGCGAGCTCGAGTAAACACTGGTCCGAACGGCAAAGGCCGGCACGGACAAACAGTAGCGTACGCACCTTACGCTGTCTCGGAGGGATCTCTCTCTCTCTGGGCCCCGCTCGGACGGTCGCGCGGTGCGCGGCCGCCCCAAAGCGGGTCCCGATTCCCGCCAAAAGGCGCCAATGGCAAAGGCCGTTGGGGAGCCGGGGCGGAGCTGTGGCCAAATGACAGTGATTAGTCACCCAGCCGCCTCTCCACCGCCTGAGGCGGGAGCAAGGGAAAGAGGAGAAACAACGCGGGAGGCCGGCAGAGCCGCGCAAAGGCGACGGCGGAAAGCCAGGATTCCCACATCCCCCTCTCCTTAAATGCCCTCCTACCCATCGGCAAAGCACGCGGCCAAAATAAAGAAATCAATACACAAACAAAAAACTACACTTCAGTTCCAAAATGAATACACAAAAAAAAACTAGCTACACTTCAGTTCCAGCCAGAACAACGTAAGAAAACAAAGGAAAAACAAGGCAAACAACACTTGCATACACTTCAGTAAATCAAAACAGCTTGCAGATTATATACACGGTACACAAGGCGATGTGAATTCAACTGTACAACTATGTGACAGGTGGATGTCAGCCTCAAAGTTCGATGGCGCGGCCCAGTGGGCCGGTCGGCGACTCACCGCTCGCAGACTTCAAGTTGAACGGGTTGGGAGGGGCGACGACTGATGGCGGTCTTCTTTCCGTTGATGTAGGGTGCGTTGATGACGACGGGGCCGCGGCAGAGCACTGACCTCGCGCCCTTGGACACGACATCACGTTCGGGCACAAGACAGTTAGTGCACCCCCTTCACGCCAGCTGAAACGGGCGAGGACGTTCGGCGGCGTCCAGATGTGTAACCTTGTCCACAGCGAGGGGTCCTTCTCATCCTCGCGCTCACGCAGAAGGACACAACGGCACAACTCACAGGCGTCGCCTTGGCTCATGGTTACGCGCGCACACAGTCACAGCCACAACCACGCATACACCGGCAAGTGCGCGGACGCTGGTCGGCGACAACGATCCCCTCTTCAGAAGCGTCCAGAGGCGCCGCGGCGAGGGTCAAAGGGTGCACTTTCCGCCCCCCCCCCCCCCCCCCATCGCCCCAAACGCCCCGTCATACGGGCCGCACGAAACTCGCACCGCCACACACGGCTCCTTAACGAGCCAACCACCCACAGTCGGGCCGGAAATGAGAAAAGGCGCGCTGTACAAACGACACCTAATCCAATCTTTTGCTTCTAGAAGATAAGAGCAAGCACGAGCGGGCTGAAGTTTGCCTATGTACATCTGGGTACGTTAGGAAAAAAAAACAGACGAGCAAGCGGGAAACGAAAGTGGCTAGAAACTGACTCAAGCAAACAAATAAATAAACAGATAAACACACAAGGCTGGAACTGAGCATACTGCAAAAACAAACAAAAAAAATAACACACCGTGCTTCGCCTGGGTAGGGCCTGACGAGAAAGCTCGCCAGCTAGCTGAGGCTGCGTGCCTTCGGTTGCGGAAAAGTCCGCCGTCCGGCATCAATCACACCGGTGACCGTCGCCTCAGATTGTACCGGTGCTCCGTACGCTTGCGTTCCGCAGCACCAGTTGTGCCTTTGCGCTTGCCTTTGATACCAATGGGTACCGGCGCAAGTTCGTCAGACCGTGACGCGTAGGCCTTCAGGTCTGCGATGTGGGCACGGCTGGTTTTCCCCGTAAGGGGATCCTCCAGCAGGTACGCGAGTGGCGACCAGACTCTGACCACTCGGTACGGACCAAGCCACTTAGGAGCGAGCGAGGCTGAGAACCCCTTGCTCGCATCGCTAAGAACGTGGTTGCGCTTCAGGACAAGATCACCCACCTGAAAAGTCAGGCGGCGGTGCTTGCGGTCATATTGAGCCTTCTGTTGGGCTCTGGCTGCCGCCAAACTCTGCCTTGCTCTGTTGAGAGCCCGACCAAGCCGGTCCCGAAGCGTCGACGCATAAGCAGAGCAGTCTGCCCGCGTCTGCTCATCCCCGAGCTGGCTCTGCACGACGTTTGACATCGGATTCGCCAGCTCCCTCCCGAAATTGAGGAAGGCGGGAGAGAAACCAGTTGAGCGATTCTCAGCTGTTCGGATGGCGAACGCGAACTCACTCAAATGGTCTGCCCAATCCTTTTGACACTCGGCAAAGGCCGCAAGCATTGGCTTGAGCGTTCGGTTGATTCGCTCGGTCAAATTGGACTGGGGGTGGTAGGGTGAAGTGGTGTAGTGCTCGATTCCGAGGGAACGGCACGTGTTACCGAACACCCGAGCGGTGAAATAGGACGCATTGTCCATGATCAGTCTTTCCGGAAAGCCGAACCGACAGAACACTTCCTGGAGTTTATCCAGCACCGCTCGTGCTGACACTTTCCGAAGGGGGTACAACTCAACCCATTTGGAAAAGTGGTCAGCGACTACCATCAGGTAAATGAACCCCTGCTTGCTCCTGGGGAAAGGCCCCATCAAATCGCAGGTGGCCATCTGCCACGGACGCACACTGTCAATTGGTTTCAGCATTCCAGGCGGCTTGCCGCCCCGTGACTTCACCGCTTGACAGACATGGCAGGAACGGCAATAGCGGAAAATGTCACGCTTCATGCCGGGCCACGTCACCGATTGACTCAGTTTTGCAAAAACTTTGGAGCCACTCATATGACCGGCCAGTGGTTCGTCATGCGAGAATCGCAAAAGTGCGCCTCTTAGACTTTTGGGGATAACCACCTTAAACGGGTCGATGGACTCGTCATCGGTGGCTATGTACTTCAGCACGAGCCCGTCATGGTCCAGCAAATATGAATCCCCGGGGTTCGCCGCGACACACGCTGGCTTCTGCCCCCCTGCGCCCGCTACAATACCAGTAGCGTCACGGCGCTCCGTCTCCCTGAGACCGTCGCTCATTACGCGACAAAAGGGGTCATTTTGCTGGGCTTTCAGTAGCTCTTTACGGCTGAAAACGATTCCAGTCATTCCAGAGGGGAGCGTGGTCTCGTCCCCACTCAGGTTTGCAGCCAAAATTTCCGTTCGCGTCGGCAACTCCGAGGCGCTCACGAAAAGCTTCGCCTCTCGTCCTCTTTGCGAAGCGCTGCTTGCCTGGTTAGCGGAATGGGTTAACCCGTTCGCGGGCTCTCCCTCCTTGCCGCCCGGCGGCTCGTCCGCTGTTTCGCCCCCTCCGCCTACAGGCGTCAAGGCGCCGCTGGCGAGTGGGGCACGGGATAGCGCGTCAGCTACCACGTTTGTGCTCCCCTTTCGATACTGCACGGAAAAGTCGTAATGCTGTATCAGGAGAGCCCAGCGCGCCAGCCGACCCGCAGGCTCGCGGAGCCGCATCAGCCAACTGAGCGCACTGTGGTCTGTCTGCACCACGAATTGCGTTCCATCAAGGTAGACGTCAAATTTGCGCAGTGCAAACACGATGGCGAGGCACTCCTTCTCGGTCACGGAATAATTCCTCTCCGAGGGCAGCAAGGAGCGGCTGGCAAAGGCCAGCGGTTGCAGCACGCCATCGAATTCCTGTAGGAGAACTGCTCCTAAACCCAGATCGCTCGCGTCAGTCTGGACTACGAACTGTCTGGTCAGGTCGGGTAGCCTGAGCTGCGCTGTCTCGGCAATGGCACTAGACAGGAGGCGAAAGGATCGCTCTTGCTCGGGCCCCCATCGCCACGCTGCAGTCTTTCCCAAGAGCTTGGTCAAGGGTGCCTGCACGCGGGCACAGGACGGGATGAACGACCGATAAAAATTGGCCATTCCCAGAAAGCGGCGGAGGCCGCGTACGTCCTTGGGCGCGGGAAATTCGAGTATGGCTCGAAGTTTCTCCGCATCAGGCTCAATGGAGCCCTCGCCCAGCGTGAACCCTAGTAACTGAACCTGGGTCCGCGCTATTTGGGCTTTCGCAGGATTCAAAGTCATCCCAGCAGCCCGTACCCTCTCGAGCACGTCGGCAATGTGGCCTAAGTGCTCATCGAAGGTTCGTGAATAAATCACGATATCGTCCAGGTAGCACATGGCGTGGGACCATTTCGCTTCCCCCAGGACGCGGTCCATGAGCCTCTGAAAAGTCGCAGGACCATTGCAGAGACCAAAGGGCATACGAGTAAACTCAAACAGCCCTCTGTGACACGTGAACGCGGTAACCCCGTATTCACAAATGTTCCTTTCCTTAAAGCGTTAAGTGGGCCTTCGGCAAGGACGGCCTAAGTTGAAACGTAAGATAAGGCTGAAGTCAGCCTCAAAAACCAACCTTACGCGATTTTAAGGGCGCCTTACGAAAAGGGGCTCCTATCCGAAAATGTTGGTGATATGGGAGCGAGGCTACTCGCGTTTTTATGTTGGAATCATCTGGAGATACACGTATAATTTATTCCTACGACAAAAAGTGAATAAAAATTTCTCCTAGCACGCTTGCAAGTAAGCATCAGAGATATTAGGCAAACAATTTTCCAATTTTGACATTTTTTCTTCTTTTGCAGGCCACCCTGTAGTGTAGCCGTCACAATAACGTGCTTGTTGATTTCACGTCGCCCGCCTCTTTTGCGAGTGTTTGCTTCTCGACGTCGGTTCGACAATCATGTTCGACAATCGAGTTACAATCCGGGAAACTGTCGGCTGGGACACGTTTACAAGGTCTCCGGACGCTGACCAATTCCGAAGCGCCCTCAGCTGCGGCATCGATGAAAAACAGTTAGGCTTAGCGACGACTACGGCAGCCAGGGAGAAACGTTTGCCGGGGGGCAGCGCAGTTCGTCGCTCGGCGTGTCCGCGGGCGGCGTCGTTGCCGAAAGCTCGACTGTCTCGCTGATTGGTTCAGCGGCTTGCGTCTCGCAGTCGCAAGGCTGGAAAATCGAGCAGCGAGCAACTTGCCTGCGCGTCGTCCGCCACTTCTTTCGTGAACGGTAGGGACAGACTCACTGGCTCTCCGAAGACCGCGGCCGCATACTCGCGTGTTCACGGAGAGTGGACCATCCTGTGCATACGCTTTGGTTTTGGTTTTACATTACGGCCTTCGTTCTACCTCCTTTTTGTTTCGCCGATACGGCGTCTGTCAACGCGGAGATCGCGCCTCGCGCAACTCCTGTCGCACTCGAACACGAAGCTAGCAGGGCGTCCGCTCCGGCGGCGCGCCTAGTTTCCGCGGCTCGCCGCTGCGGCGTTGGCATCGCGCTCCCGAGGGAGCACTGGCATTCCAATCGCAAAATGGGAGGTGGCAAATCTACGCGCTCCGACGCGCTCCGTATGCGATCCGACGGAGCGGTCTCGATCTGCCATTGGAATTCAGCATCACTGAAGTCGTCATCGTAGCACGCCGCCATGTTGAATTGTGGTAAGGAGCAGTTTAAGGTGCCTGGGTTGGCACCTTAAATGGCTCCCTTTACCTGAATTTTAAGTTGGGCTAAAGGGGACCGTTAAGGGTAAGGTCTGTTTCTGAAACGCGTTAAGGAGCAGAAAAGTGAAGGGGCGCTAAAGATAAGGGCAAGTGTGGTTTGTGAATACGGGGATTAGACCGGTCAGTGTCAGCCATCTGGACCTGTAGGTAACCTTTGGAGGCATCTAGCGTGGAAAAGTACCGCGCGCTGCCCAGGTTTCCTACGATTGAGCTGATCGTCGGGAGCGGATAGGCATCCTTGCGAGTCAGCGCATTTAGACGGCGATAATCCACACACAAACGGTGGCTGCCATCTTTCTTAGGCACCAACACCACCGGAGACGCCCAGGCGCTGGACGAGCGGCGGATAATGTCCGCCGACAGCATCTCATCCAGCAACCCATCAATCACCTGCCTTTTCGCAAGGCTGACGGGTCTAGGGTTGCACTTCAAAGGAAGCGCGTCTCCAGTGTGGATCTTGTGGCTCACTAAAGTGGTACAGCCAGGTTGATCCGTGAAGAGCTCATCGTACTGACGCAATAGCGCTGTCAAACGAGCCTTCTGTGTGTCATCCAATGTTACCGCACTGGCGGCCAGCGGATGTGGTGCCTGGTCGTGCCGCGCCGCTCGGTCCCAATGGGGAGGCTGAACGACGGAACGCTCGACACAAGGGCGTGGCCCTGTCCGCTGAGCGTGGCACTCTCCGAACGCCTTCACTGCGCAGGCAGATACTGACGCCGGTGGGCTAATGAACGGCTTAAGCTGGGAAAATGGTCCATCGCGATAGCCGCCATTCGCAATGTCCACCACGATCCCGGTTTTCAGGAGAAAGACCCGTCCGAGAATCATGGGCACACTGAGCCCTGGGAGATGGATGAAACGCGTGCGTCTCGTCCGCTCTCCCCACCTGACAGTCAGCCTCGCGGCGCCAGCCGAATGGGCTACGCCTTTCGCAAGGTTGAATGCCGTACGGCAGTCCCGCAAGCGCACAGAGTGCTTTTGCAAGTGGGACAACACCTCTTCACCGAACAAGGAAGCGCTGGCTCCCGTATCCAGTAACGCCGAAAATTCGCGGCCAGCAATGGTGACCGGAATAAACGGCGTGTGCGCATTAGCAAGGCAGCTTGCTCTGTACGCAGAGGGAATTAGCAGAGATTGGGCCGGTGGTCCCTTTACGACCGACCCCCGCCGCCGTTTCCCTGCCTCGCAGGAGGCCTGGCTACGATGCATTCTCTTGCTAAGTGGCCCCTCTCTTGGCAGCGGAAGCAGCGCACACCGCCGCGAGCTTGGTCGCGGGACAATGGCGCCTCTCCCTGCCTGGGTCCGCCCGCTGCACGACCAAAGGGTCGGCCGAGTCGGGTTTCCCCCTCCGCTGTGCGTTGGAGCGCTTGGCGCCCCTCAGCACGCGCTTCAGAAAACGGTGCAGCGCAGGCTGCCCGTCTCCCGTACGAGTAGGGATCGAGAGCTCTTTCGCTCAACTCCCATGCCTCGTTTTGCCCGCTAACAGCTGCAAAGGCAGGTTGTGCGGGTGGTCGCCGGTTGGGTAAGGGCAAGGCCCCTCTCCATGCACAGCGTGGCTCAAGGGCCTCGCTTGCCGGCGGTGGCGGACGATAGGCGCGCGCGGCGAGAATGTCGCCTTGAATGCGCTTTGCCTCGGCGGCCAACTCCTCCAAATCTCGGAATCGGCCGCCGCGCAGGTAAGCCGAAAAGGTCGGATGTGCCTGCCTGATCGTCCGTTCGACACGCTCCTCGTTCAAGGCTCTGGGCTCGGCGATTGAGAAAAGGTCTTCCATCGCACGAACATACTCTTGCAGCGACTCATCCGGAGCCTGAGTACGGAGCTCCAGCTCTCGCCGCATCCTACGCTCGTAGTCAGCGGGCAGGAATTCGCGCAGGAATGCTGCACGGAACTCCTCGAGAGTCGCTGCCCGGTGGCCGGAAAGCCGATGCCACCGAGCTGCCGTGTCAGTCAGCGCTGCGGGGATGATGTGTGCAAGCACCACCTGCTCAGTGAGACCCATAGTTCTCTGATAATGGGTGAGGGACTCAAGGAAATCCCGGGCACTGAGTAGGTCATCATACCCGCGGTATGTTGGCATGGGCAACTTGACCGCGGGGTGAGACAACTTCGGCGTGGCCAAAAGTGTCCCAACAGCCCCTGACAGCGACTGGATCATCTGGGCAGCACTGGCTAGCAGCGCCTGCGCCCCGGCCTCAGTGGAGGTTTGGGCGGGCTGCACGAACGAGGGAGGCAAGGCTCCTAGTTCGATGAGCGGCGCGGTTTCCGCAGGGAACCGGGCCAGCGCCTCGCCGTTCCCAGAGCAGAATTGACTGCTCGCGGGGCACGGCTGCTGCTGTTCGAAACTGCCGGTTGCGGCAGCGTGACACGAACTGCTTTCGCACT
Source organism: Amblyomma mixtum (assembly GCF_055824585.1). Taxonomy (NCBI): domain Eukaryota; kingdom Metazoa; phylum Arthropoda; class Arachnida; order Ixodida; family Ixodidae; genus Amblyomma; species Amblyomma mixtum. The sequence goes on from NC_143021.1 coordinate 144,345,799, forward strand.
GGGCGGAAAGCGTGCACAGCTGAGGCATGTGACCAGCGGATGCACCGCAGGGTGCTTCCGATACAGCTCCAATGGGAGCCGCGTGGTCGACATTTTGGGTTGTGGCGCCGTAAACCCCAACGGGGGCCGCGGCCAACCACGGTGTCTGGCTATTCGAAGGAACAGCAGCCAGCGGATCAAACGACGCTACAACTCCGTAGGGAGCCGACATGTAGCTACCGAGTGGCCCGCTGGGGGTAGACATGGTGCGCAAGCGTGATCGGCAAGGCGACCTGCTCGGCTAATGTGTCATCAAAGGCGTAAGCGCCAATGACTTATCACGTTGGGCGCCAGTTGTGGGTTTCTACGTGGACACAGGCCACCACCCACCGCGGGTTCGAGCTTCGCGCGAGCCAAGGGCCCCGATCAGCCGTCACCACACACACACACACTGGGACACCGCTGCGGCGCACTCAACCTCCGCTGGGAGGAGAGCGATTCGCCGCAAAGAAATAGGCCTCCAAGTTCACAGAGGAGACGTTTATTCACATCGTCCTCTAGCTGATACACACACACTCAATAGTCACCCCGTCCCGGGGGCGCGCGAGGAGCAAGGCTCCGCTGCGCGCACGAAGCGACTCGAGTAATGCGCGCCGCTAACACGCCGCTGCAGGAGAATGTCCCCGCGGCAGTGCTGTGATCTCCCTCTCGTGTCGACCGTTGGGCCGGTTGCGAGAGAGAGTGGGCAATAAACGCAAGGTACGCCTGTCGGAGGTCGCTGGACCCCGAGTGACAGGCTCGAGCCGCTGCAGGTCAGAGGACACGTGCGGGCGAGCTCGAGTAAACACTGGTCCGAACGGCAAAGGCCGGCACGGACAAACAGTAGCGTACGCACCTTACGCTGTCTCGGAGGGATCTCTCTCTCTCTGGGCCCCGCTCGGACGGTCGCGCGGTGCGCGGCCGCCCCAAAGCGGGTCCCGATTCCCGCCAAAAGGCGCCAATGGCAAAGGCCGTTGGGGAGCCGGGGCGGAGCTGTGGCCAAATGACAGTGATTAGTCACCCAGCCGCCTCTCCACCGCCTGAGGCGGGAGCAAGGGAAAGAGGAGAAACAACGCGGGAGGCCGGCAGAGCCGCGCAAAGGCGACGGCGGAAAGCCAGGATTCCCACAACGCTTTAACGTTGTGTAAGCGTTGCTCCTCCATTATTGTGCTTTGTTTTCCCCGTTGCTTTCCAGTTCGAAATGGCTCATAATTCCAGTTTTCGCTTAGGTTACAGGCAGTGCGAGATCATAAGAGCGCTGCTAGCGATTGCCGGCTGTGCCTGCATGCGCTTCGGTCTTTTCTTTTTTTGTAAGCCTTGCAGTAGCGCGCTCGTCTTCAGCTCCATTAAGATCATGTACTACTGTCATCATCATCAGTTGTGACTACGCCCACTGCAATGCAAAGGCCTCTCCCACGTCTCTCCAATGAGATCTGTCCTTTGTCAGCTGTGGCCACCGTATCTCCGCAAACCTCTTAATCCCATCCGCTGACCTAACTTTCTGCGGCCCTCTGGTAAGCTTGCCTTCCTGCACCATATAAACGTAACAGCGCAGGTTAAATTTGAAAGCCTTGTTCAAATACATGCCCTGCCCAAGCCCATTTCTTCCTCGACTTTTGAAGCGAAAAGCTTCACTAGGCTCGTCAACACCACGCTTCGCGTGAGCCACCCCTCGGCGCCGCGCGGTCGCCGCCGCCGTCCCAAGATGAGAAGAGATTTTAATAGCCTTGTATAGCGATTGTACAAGCTTTGTATACCTAAGACAGCACGTTTTGGAAAAGCTAGAAAGCTATACCCAAATTGTAGGCCTATGTTGAAACCTTAAGCTAAACAACGAGCTTCGCCGCGAAGCTTTTCGCTTCGTGATATCCAGGCTTAACACTTTCGCTAAGCCTCAGCCCAGCTTTTTTTTCGACTAAGATGTCAGTAACCCGTGTTTGTTCCCTCACCCACTCTGCTCGCTTCCGCTGTCTCAACGTCGCACCTATAATTTTTGTAGCGAAAGCTACATTGGCCCCGAACTTGCGATTTCGCTGTGGCGGTGCTCCCAGGAGGCACCGAGACCGACCTTGAGCCTTTGCCTAGCAACCGCCGAAGCTGGCGGACGCCGCGCGCTCGCCGCGCAATCTGGCATGACGTCACACCGCGCGCCTCGCCGCTGAGCCGCTGCTGCTGTTTGGCATGACGTCACACCGCTTGCCTCGTCGTTGTGCTCGCTTTCGCTACGTGTATCCTGGCATAGCCGAGCCAAGCCAAGCCACTTTTATTCTTTCCATAGCTCGCTGCTTGTCCCCATTTCTCGATGCATTGCCCATTACGTGAGGTACTAATTTACTATGGTATTATTATTGTATTTTGAGTGGCAGCTAGCGCCTGAGGCACCTGCAGCAATTGCATTTCATTTCAAGTGGATGCTGAATGACCGTGGCAATCTGTGCAGCGTGTTTGCTTTAGGAGTGCATACATTCTTGTGCACTGCGATTTCTTTTTTCCTCACATTAACGTTGCTACGCACTGCTTGGCCTTTAGGAAATGTAGTAAAACAATGCAGCCCTGCAACCCGCGCAGCAAAGGTCAGTGGTATACATGATAGCGCTGACTAGCGGAAAAACCTGTGTGTGCCAAACAGGGCGGAGCGTTATTGACCGTGCTGCTGAGCATGAACGATGACTAAAAAAAACTAGGAGGTGCACATCTTTCTCAACACTGTGCTGAATGCTTTCTATATACCCGGTGTTTGAGCGAACATTTTCAAAAGTTTTCAAAAGTAGGTTTTTAGGGGTAAAATTATGGCTTTTGCGGCATGCTATTGCCAGGCCTGGCAGACACCAGCACACTAGCTAGCATGCTGGTTAACCAATTTCTAATAATTAACTTCTTAACTATTAGAGTTAGGCGCCTGGTTGCAATTAGAGATCTGTACCCGGCGGTTAGTAATAGCGATATCAGTTTTTAGAATTTCAAGAGCGCGATTACCCTTAGCGCTGTGGCTCGACAAAATTTGGCTTGTTCGTCTGTAGTCGGATACAACTGAAGTCTGCATTGAAGTCGCACATTCAGCCTCTGCGCAGAGAATTTCACCACGACGAAAAAGTAGCCCGCTGCTTAAACGTTGCCCGTTACCTGAAGAAGATGCTTATCACAAGAAAAAGAATGTGAGCTCTAGAATTTTTACACGTGGACTGTTTGGTGTAGTGAAACATTAAAAGTCTGATTTCGTTTACAGTTGCTATTGGCCAGCGGAGTAATACAAACCGGCACAGACCGCGGTCCAGTGTTAGCAACTGCTGTTTTTTTTTCCAAGTTGTATCCCACTATAGTTATGTGCCCTGGAGGGGTTGCGTTTCCTGCCTGCCTTCAAAAGCGCATGTATTTTCGCACGATGCAGCCAAACGTTGTCGAGCCGCAGCGGCGAGGGTAATTGCGTTTTCGAAATTCTAAACACTGATATGGCTATTAAGATCTCTAATTACAACTAGGCGCCTAACTCTAGTAGTTTCAAAGTTTATTTCCCATCTAACTCTACAGATGGAGGAATCGTAGAAAAAAGCTGCCCTTGGGCAGCTTGACGAGTCTACAATCCTAATTATTGACAGGGAGGCAACACAAGAGTTTATACAATTTTAAAAAAACAAGCACATCAAGGAAGCACCAGAGAATACACGAAACAGCAATATGTATACATAATGAAACTTAAACCATGTTATTCAAAAACAAATTATGTAGTTGACGACGTGAAAAAGAAAACAAATCGAGGTTAATGTGGATATACCTATTTAGAAGAGATGGAAGAGTGTACTGAAGGCATTCCCTACCAAGATTTAGTCGAGGTGTTGGCACTGTCCATTCTCCGCCACGTCTTGTTGGATAGAATGATTCTTTTTTCCGTAGTTCTGCTAAATTTTTAAGATTTGTTACATTTTTCCTAATTTATGTTTCAAAAGTAACACTGAGGCGATATTTATAAAGATTATGTGCTTTAATAACTCTGGAATAACAAAAGAAAGCTGCACTTGGATGTCGCAACGGTAAATTATATGTATTTCGGAGATATCTTTTTTGCATTAAATGAATACGTTCAAGGTTAGTGAATGTTGTAGCGCCCCACACTAACTGGCAATAGTTTAAATGCGAGTTGAATATTGAATTGTATACCAGCATCTTAGTTTTTGTGGGAAGTATGTATTTTAGACGGCCTATAACACCAGTGATCTGAGCTATTTTTTTCAAGATATAATTGACATGATAACTCCCTGACATACTGGCAGAAAATATAACCCCGAGGCATTTAAACTGCTCAACAATTTCTACAGCCCGCGAGTTTAATATATTATTATCGTGCGGTGGTATAACTTTAATTTTCGGCCTAAATATGACAGCTTTGGTACTCTCGTTTATTTGCATCAGGTTAACTGCAGACCAGACCTCAAGAGCTTTCATTGTGGCATTACATTGTTTGATAAGTTCATGAACATTTTCACCTGAAAAAAATACTCTCCTATCGTCGGCATAGATGAAAAACTTTGTATTATCGCTAATGTTGACAATATCATTTAGGTAAATATTGAAGAGTAGAGGCCCTAGTGTACTGCCTTGGGGGACACCGCAGAAGAGCGGCTTCGGTTCAGACCGTATACCATTTATGAACACCACTTGCTGTCTAAACGACAAATAAGAACTTAACAGTGAGAGCGCTTTTCCTCAGATACCATAGTAGTGTAATTTATTTAGTAAGATTTTATGATTTACCAGGTCAAAAGCCTTTGAGAAGTCCACAAATACACCAATGACAATAGCTTTGTTTTCAAGTTGCTTTATTATATATTCCTTTTGTTGGAGCAATGTAAGTTCAGTTGATTTGCGTTTGCAGAAGCCAAAATGAAATGGTGTTAGGAAGTTAAATTTATGGATGAAATTTAACATTCTTAGATGGAGCATTTTTTCAAATGCTTTCGAAAACACTGGAAAAACAGAGATTGGTCTGTAGTTGGCGAGGGCCTTGCGATCTCCTTTTTTGTAAAGAACAACTTTTGCTAATTGCATTTTTCCGGAAAAACTGTAGTTTCTAAACAGATGTTAAAGATGTGAGCAAGTATGGGAGCAATTATATCAACTACGTGCTTGACTGGTCGTATTTGGATATCATCAATGTCACAGCTGCTGCTATTTTTAAGATTTGTTATCACCGACACTACTTCGTCTACCGTGACTGGGTGCAGAAAAATTGTTCCATCATTCTGAATTCGAACATATTTGCAAGCGTCAGATCCGGCAGCACGTGTTACAGCACGGGTAGCCAAGCTCGTTAAATAAGTATTGAATACATTAGCCAGTTCCACGTCAGAAACTTCCTTTCCATCAATATTTAATTTTGTTAATGCAATGCGTGAACTGTCCCGATGCAAGAGTGTATTTAATCTCGACCATAGTACACCATTTAGAGCATTCTTAAACTCTAGAAGTGACACGTGATAGGATGTTCGTGCAGACCGCAGTTTTTTAGTCAGTTTATTCCTATATTTCTTAAATACCGCAAGGTCCTCAACCTTCCGGTTGCTCAAAAATTTTCTATAGAGCTTGTCTTTCATTTGTATTTCTCTGCGAAGCTCTGGCGTTACCCATGGCTTGCGGATTCTGCGACTTTTCACACGTGTTAAAAGAGGAAAGCAGTCGTGATATACGTTTAAAGCAATCGACAAGCGTATTATAGGCAACATTTGCGTCATGAAGTTCAGCTATCTTACTCCAATATACTTTCATGAGCGGGTCCCTAAAGGATTTCAATGATGATTCTCTAATAGCTTGGTATGAGATTGATGTGGACTTACTTCCTATTGTACTAGCCTTCTCAATGCAACCAAACACAAGATGATCACTAACACAACAAGATAAAACACCAGAAAAAGCATTCAGCTGCATGGAGTTAGTAATAATTAAATCGAGAACTGAATGGCCTTCGCTTGTGACTCTGGTTGGTGTATTGATCAGGTTAACAAAGCCATTGGACATAATAGTCACATTAAAATCTTTAGCAGATGGGTTAGAATTACCCATGTCAATATTAAAGTCACCACAAGCTATTAAGGTTTTTTTATTGTGATACTTAACAACAAAAGCCAGGAACATGTCAAAAAACTGTAAAAATGATGCAGTATTACCGTTAGGAGGGCGATAACACACAGAGAACATGCACTTTGTGTAGAAACTGAAATAATTTCATAATCTGGGGTAATTAAAGTGTACGCTTCAAGTAATTCGCCTTCAACGTCGTCCTCAAGCAATAATGCAACACCACCGCCACGAAAATGTCTGTTTGCATAATATGTCGTATAATTCTTCAACCTGAAAACATCACAGTCACTTGTGCTCCACGTCTCGGTTAACATTATTGCAGATAATTCAAAGGAAAAACTAGCAAAAAATTCTTCCAGGCAGAATACTTTGTTTTTCACAGAACTAGTATTCAGGTGAATACATTTGTAAGAGGTCGCCGGAAAATCTGACACCACTTGATCCACATCACAGGGAAAATAATAGCGAGTATCATCCATCACTTTTTTTCCTTTTTTCCTTTTTTTCAACAAATTAGAACGAGCAATGCGTCAGTTACAGGCTATCAAGGTCAGCTTTGGTCTTAATAACGATGGCAACTGCACCGCTGGTCATCGAACCAGAACTTTTCCGTTCACGTACCAGACAGAAGCATAGCCTTTTTCCTTTGCCTTATTCTTAGCGTCCCTAAGAAGTTCTCTGTGGTAGCGAGTTCGGTTTTCTTGAATGAAAACGTTTGATTAACTGTCTTTCAGCGCGCTCCTTTTATGAAGCCAAGTGTCCTTTGTCTCCTGCTTGGTAAACCGGATAATAATTCCGAGGATTTTATCTCTCCGGGCTGGCAACCGGTGAGCTGATGCGATGTCAACGTCAGTAAGCTGAGGGACTTGAAGCGTGTTGGCGATCTGATTCAGAGATGATAACAGGTTTTCGCCCGCGACAACAGGGACACCATGTACTTGCAGATTAAGCCACCTACTGCGAAATTCTAGGTCATTTATATGTTGCTCAAGATCAACTTGTACTGTAGCACGAGCTAAGTCCTTCTCTCCCAATTCTGCCGCCCGCTCTCTGAGCACCTTTATTTCTTCGTCCTGTCTTCTTCTGCTCAAATTCATCGAACTTTTCTGACATGAACTGAACAGATTTTTCCATTCACTGATCTTTTCAACAAGTGCAGGCAAGCTTTCGAGCTTTTGATTAATGGCCATGAGAACGTCGGTTTCAACTTCGCTTTGAACGCGTGTCGCAGCGCTTCGGCATGTTGGGCCTCTCCAATTAGCCTTGGCGGTTTCGGTTTTTCCCTTAAAGGATTTCTCGGTTACGCCAGCGCACTTGCCAAAGTGGTACTCGCTCGAGCATTCTGAGCATTGCAGTGACACCGATCCTTCATCCAAGTCAATGGGCAACTGACATGAGAGGCAATTATAAGACATAGCTGAAAATCTTAGGGAAAAAAAAGCACAGCAGCAACAACAACAAATCACGGAAGGAACAATTGCAGGGTGACACTATGGCAGCGGCAGCAGCAGCAACATTGTTGGCTAATTGTAGATAAAATAATAAGAGTGTTTTGTACACCAACCTATAAAAAGCAGGATTCCTCGATAAGCAGGTGATCCCACGAGCTGCCGCCGCGTTTGTGTCCCTTCAGCGCTATTGTTTTTCTGTCTCAGATTACTCTTTGGTCATTCATCACATTTAACCTAATGCTTAATCTTGCTATAAGTGTTCACTGAACTCCGCCGAACACTTATGGATCCTTCATAAAGTAACCGCCTATTTGCAAGAGGTATTCAGAGGCTTGAATTAAGAACACTTGGGATAAGAGTTTAGGAATACTTTAGTAGTAGTAGTAGTAGTAGAAGACGTTTATTCGGCCAAAATTTACAGGCCGAGCATGTGGACCGCCTGGGCGACCAGAAGTCGCTGTTCTTCCTCCCCTTAAGCGCCAAGCCAGTCGAGCCAGGTGGTGATGGATAAAGAAAGTGGGGGGTAAGATCCCGATTGCTTAGCAGGCGGGCAATAGAAGAGGCAATGGGCAAGGTCCGCATAGATTCAGGGGCAGTTGGGACAGGAAGGGTCCGATCGATAGCGATAGAGAAAGAGGCGAGACGGGGTGATGACTGCATTCATTTGAACGTGCCGAAGAAGGCGAGCCTCCGGCACTGTGAGTGATGGATGAGGGGGAGGGTGAAGGCGTTTGTCGAGGCGGAGCTCGAGGTAGACCTCTTTTATGGTGCGGCGAAGGGTGAGTCTCCCACCGTACTCCGAAGGCTTGGGCCAGGGGTTCAACGGTGCCCGGAAAAGTGTCTCACGGGCGAGCTGATGAGCCAGCTCATTGCCGTCAATCCCTGAATGCCCAGGGACCCAGCGGAGGACAACGATGGAAGCCTGCAATGCGGAGACCGCTCGTTCGACCTCCTGTTGAAGAGAAGGGGTTAGGGTGCGTTTCTGTATGTGGTGTATAGCGGCTTGTGAGTCTGAATAGACTGTGTACTCTTGAAGAGAGGGAAGGAGGGCAAATGACTGGAGGGCATGCGCAATGGCGAGGACCTCGAGGGACAATGCATCCGGAGGGCGTAGAAACGGCCCGCTGCTGTGAGTTTCAGGAGCGGGGAGGTGGGGGTGGTACAGGGCGTAGCCACAGGAACCTCGAGGAGCCACGAAGGAGGCATCCGTGTAAGCTACACCCTGGGTATCAAAGAGAGGGGAATGGTTCTTTGCGGCCGCATCACGATGGCCGGCATGCAGAACGGAATGTTGGACGGAAGGGGGAGGATCCGAAGATTGGGAGCCGGGGTGGGAATAGGAGAGGTAAACGGGGCGCAGGGAATGGGCGAGATACCCGCTTGAGTCAGTAACCACTGACCCTGACGGGTAAGGGAAAGCCGGCCAAGCTGCGAATCATGATGGAGAGAGAGCAGAGAACGGAGAGGATGAAAGAGGCCTGTGGCAAAGATCTTTGCAGTAGAGGTAGTGATAGGGAGGTTGAGAGCTGCCTTGTAGAGGCCCACAAGGGCAGTCTCAAGAGCGTTAAGTTGATGGTTTGGTTTGGTTTATGGGGTTTAACGTCCCAAAGCGACTAAGGTTATGAGAGACGCCGTAGTGGAGGGTTCCGGAAATTTCGACCACCTGGGGTTCTTTAACGTGCACTGACATCGCACAGTACACGGGCCTCGAATTTCTCCTCCAAAGAAATTCAGCCGCCGCGGCCGGGATCGAACCCGCGTCTTTCGGGTCAGCAGCCGAGCACCATAGCCACTGAGCCACCGCGGCTCTTGAGTCTGATTGAAGGAAACGTAGGGCGCAAAGTACAAGACCTTGTTGAGGGCCAGTGCGTGGGCAACTCGGCACGCATGAGCCTCGTGGAGACCTGAGCGCCGAGTTACCACGCGCCGCATGAGGTGAGTTACGGAGTGGCAGGTGGTGACAGCGTGGTGGAAGGCTTGCACGTTCTTAGCTGCATGCAAAGGAAAGCCAAGAACTTTGCACTGCGTGACGACAGGAATGGGAGAGCCAGAAAGGTGGAGAGAGACGAAGTGGTTGTGTGAGAGCTGATATGAGGAATAGTTGAGAAGAAGAAGCTCGGATTTTTCAGGAGCAGGAGAGAGGCCAGCAGTGGTGAGAAAGGATTCGATGAGATCTAGGCCACGTTGCAGGGTGTCCTGTACGTGACCGGGAGAGCCAGACGAACACCAGAGAGTGATGTCATCGGCGTAAAATATGTGATGCAGGTCGGGAATTTCAGCTAGCTGGGAGGCGAGAGGGTCCATAGCAAGATTGAAAAGGGTAGGAGAGAGTACAGCACCTTGAGGAGTGCCTCGGGTGAGGTTGTGGAGGTCGGACAGATAAGTGTCGACTCGAAAGCGAGCGGCACGTTTAGAGAGGAATTAGCGGATATAACAGTGCATGCGGGAGGCACAGTCTAGGGAGGCTTTAGTAATATAGATTCGCTGCTGACATTTCCTTGCTAAGTCACTCAGGTGATGCATTGCAAAGTATTATCAGTGACTCAGACAGGCAGAGAAGAACGGTTGGCCTGAAACTCTCGCAAGAAAACGAGTTAACAAATAGTTTTAAGGCTCTGGAAGTGGTAAGGAAGTACGTTTGCATAGGGCAGGTAGTGACCGCAGATCTGGATCATGAGAGAGAAATAACTAGAAGAATAAAACTGAGTTTGAGCGCATTTGGCCGGAGTGAAGTTTACGGTGCTGTACTTTGTTTTGCCGCATCCGGTTCGCGATAGTGGAATGCCCATTACTTTCTTTTTCTTGGGCCCTCCGCACAACCACACAGAAAGGGGTCACTCAACCCAGCGGGAGAAAGGGGGGCGCCGAATGGCGGGGGATTACGGGAGACGTTAAGCTCCCCTCATGGACGGAGTCGTTAGGCCACATCACAGTGCGTGGGCTTTTGTGCCATGTCTGCAGCGGCGTGCTTTGACATATTGTCACGCTAGCTGCAGGCATGAGGAGCTACGATGCTTAACAGATGAGTTGAAGTGGCTTTCCTGGAACTTGGGTCAACCAGACATTGAAGTAATCTGCATCATGGGAAAGTGAGAGTGTTCGCGAAGCTCGCAGCAGGAAAGCACATTCGTGATGGTGGAAAGTGTACATACGATATGTGTACGGTGTCGCGATGAGCTACCTTCTTTCCCCAATCATTGCTTGGTTGTGTTTTCCTTTTCCCAATAAGTTATTGGGTGGATGTTTGTACAGTACCTGACTGGTTATTCCTCCCACCGAGGGCGGGGACATAGGATTTAAAACCCGCTGCTTCGGCAGGACCGAGGGCTGGTTTCGTCACATCGAGTCAGTCAAGTGTAAATATGTTTTCTCCTTGCTTGTGTCTTCCTTTGTGCTTTTAATTGTTATAAAAGTTTAACCTCTCCAGAAGTGTCCTCTTGCAATGTGATTGAGCAATTCGAACCTGCAAGATGTCAAGAATCCTACAATTATCATCTTCAACCCAATTTTCCTCTACGAGATCTTAAGAGAGGATTTCAACTGGCGCAGCCGTAGAGGGGAGATTATAACTGCCGGTTCTCCCTGATCGTGAATATCCCATAAGGGAAAACTATATAGCGGCTGTATCTTACCGGGGCTAACCTATGGGGCAGGGACGTGGAAATTAACGAAAAGGGTTAAACTTAAATTGAGGACAACAGAGCGAGCTATGGAGAAGAGGATGAAATGCGTAAGGGCAGAGCAAGTAATGCGAAGGCAAGATAACCGCTGGTCCTTAAGGGTAACGGAGTGGATTCGAAGAGAAGGCAAACGTAGCAGGGGACGGCAGACAGTTAGGTGGGTGGATGAGATTAAGAAGCTTGCGGGGATACAGTGGCCACAACTGGCAAATGATAGGGCTAATTGGAGAGGCATGGGAGAGGCTTTTGCCCTGCAGTGGGCGTAGTCAAGCTGATGACGATGATGAAGGGACGGGAAGAGGGCAGGGTGGGTCAGGGAACAATCGTGGGGTGATGACGTCCTAGTCGAAATCACAAAAAGAAATGGGCTTGGCCAGGCCACGCAATGCAAAGGCAGAATTATCGATGGTCGTTAACGGTAACGGACTGGACACCAAGAGAAGGCAATCGTAGCACGGTGCGGCAGAAAGATAGTTCGGTGGATGAGATAAAGAAGTTTGCAGGGATAAGCTGTGCGCAGTTGGCACATGACTGGGTTAATTGGAGATGCATTGGCGATGCGTTTGTCCTAAAGTGGACGTAGGCTCATGATGATGATTTTACATTCCGCACGACGCCGTGACACTCGAGTGCTTTTTTCTTTGGCTTCATTTACCATTTCTCCTGTTTTCTTTTACTTTGTTTACTTAAGAACGCATCCTTGTGGCAGCTTTTTAAGGAGACTTCATCATCCTCTCAAGCTGAATTTTCATCTATTCTCTGGATGGATAAATGATTTGGACGTGACGTCATCAGTTCCATGCTTGTACTGCGGGGATAGATCTTACAGCAGAAGGTAGGGGCAGAAGGCGATTTTAAGAAAATTCTTAGCTCGTCTCATGCCCAGGATTATCGTGCCAACATGTTTTCCAGGCAACCTTACACTCCAACTAGGCCGTTGTGGGTCATGGCCGGTTGACTAATCAGACGAATGAACGAGATCACGGCAGTGCGGACGCGTTGCTGTAAAACATGCATGGTGAATGATTTAAATTCAAGATGCTGTACATTCATCATGTCACGAGCCTGGGTGAGATCAGCAGGAAATCTGTTTCGTCATTTGAGCTACGCGCCAAGTGCCTTTTATTTATTCCGCGATGCTTTTCTTGCAGGCCAGCTCCAGCCAGACGAGGCTGCCACCATGCCAAAGCGGAAGCGCCCAGATGAAAGCGCTGCCGTCAGAACTGACGAAGCGGAGGTTGTGGCGCCCAAAAAGGTTCCAGAGTCCGAAGAGGTTCCTGTGGAGGTGCCAGTTCCCGAGGAGGCTGATGTTCCCGAAAACAAAGTAGTACCCGAAGACGAGCAGGTGCCCGCTGATGTGGTGGTGCCTGCCGAAGTCGAGGCATCTTCAGGCACCGAGAAGCCCACAGGCACCGAGAAGCCCACAGGCGTCGAGGAGCCCTCAGGCTTCGAGGAGCCCGCAGGCGTCGAGGAGCCCACAGGCGTCGAGCAGCCCACACGCGTCGAGGAGCCCGCAGGCGTCGAGGAGCCCGCAGGCGTCGAGGAACCCGCAGGTGTCGAGGAGCGCGTAAACAAGGAAGCGCCCGAAAACGTGGACGTGCCCGAAGACGTTGAGGCGCTCAAGGCCCCGTTGCTACCACTGGAAGAAATGGACGGAGTCTGCAGCCGGTACGGCGGTCTAAGTGTCGACCATCGTCGACCATGCACGAGCCGGGAAGGCCACCTGTGCCACATCGTAGCCAATATTAAAGCTTGGAACAGCTTCTTCTGGGCCGTGGGGCTGGAACTACAAGAGGACGCTTCCTCCCAGCTCATCCTCGTTCCGACGATTGACGGCACATGCACGAGAAACCCCAACATGACGGAAAAGAAGCACCGAGCCTCGGCACTTTTATACCATCTGCTGACTAAGCACCGGTGCGTTGCGGAAGTCACCATCAACGATGAAATCCTCGCTGGCCATCAAGATATCGTGTGCCTCGCAATTCGCGACGCGCTGGAACTGAATAGGCTTTCTTTGGACTTGAAGTCGCCAAGAGTCGTTGTCTCCGGCATCGTTGCAGCGGCTATAATATCCCTGACACGACTGACATCGCTCGACCTGTCCGTGGACTTGCACTGGCAGTTGATTGCCGATCTTGCGCCACTCCTCGCGCAAACAACTACCTTGAAGACGCTTATAGCTTTGGAGGTCCGTGTGCACCCTGAGGCCTCCAAAACCTTCCTATCAAGGCTCTTCCAAAATAGGAGCATCCGAGACCTGTCACTCTCGTCAAGGATTCTTAACGCCGGCGCTATACCCTACGGCCCAGGCAACCCGCATATCGTTCTTGGAGCGTTCCTGCAGCAGAATTCGTCCCTAAGATCGCTGTTTATAAAAGAGGTTAAGTATGGTCAAAAAGTGGACGTCTTGACTATCTGCGATGCCCTGGCTACTCACAAGGTGCTGGTCAGACTTAAGCTAGAGGTTAACACACTCAGGATGGAGTACGCCACGGCAATAAAGCAGCTTCTGCGCACCAACAAGACGCTCAGGCACTTCAGCTTGAGGTGCAGCTACACCGACGATGACGACGAAGCATTTGAAGAATTTCATAGGCATGTATGCCGAAGGTGCCACATTCTGCACTACAGTGACGATGACCATGTAATGCCCTGGATCTCCGCTCTGCTCGAGAATGACACCTCCATCACGGAGCTGACATTCTCAATGTGCGGCTTTAGCCTCTTAGAGTGCCAGAAATTTTGTCGAGCGGTGACCGCGAACAAGTCGCTGAAGAAGATCATCCTCGAAAACCTCGGTCACCACAGATGGGAAATCTGCAAAACGCTCTCTGAATGTGGCCTGCAAGACAGAGTGGTTGTCAGTGGCCACTGTGCTGTGTACTACCCAGGCAGAGGCACCCGTCCGCTGGGCTGGCCCTCGTTCGCCGTGCCCCTCGGCCTGCTCCAGACCGCTGGGGACGGAGCGGCCGTGTCTAGCAACCTCACGCACGTCAAGCTACGGGTGTTCTCGATTTTGTGCTTTAATGGTGCGACAGAACCAGCCACAACGCCCATCGTTCAGATGATCCAGAGCGCGACTAGCATCACTCACCTGGCGCTGTCTCTGGAATCGGAGTGCTGTAGCCGGTGCTGGAATGTGTGCGGACCCGCTATATGCGAAGCCGTGTGCCGAAATCCGAGCATCAGCAATATGACCTTCATCTTCTCTAGGCAGAACTCCTGTGACATGGCACCGCTGGTCAGCCTCCTGCACCGAAGTCGAGCCCTCCGTAGTTTCACATTACACGCTCCCAGTCGCGAAGCTTTCACTTCGTTCATCACGGAGCTCTCAAAGGCGGAGCTTGCGGATAATTACACTCTGCTTCACATGAGCTGTTTTTATAATGGTGATGAGTGTATGACCGAGCGCCTGGCCATCCATGACATCCTACACAGGAACCGAGCCTTGGCAAAGCGCGCTGCTCGCTTCGTCACCGGCACCCGTGTGAAGTACACTGCGGAGGCCTTCGAGATGGTCTCCACCTCTCCGACCTTGGTAGACGAGCTTCAGGCGACGGCGTTTATCGACGAAGCTCAAGCACAGCAACTGATTTCTCGGTGTGTGCTCGGACTGCAGGACTTCGCGGAGTTCATGCGCCTCGCAGGCGTAGTGCGTGACGGCGTAGAATGCAGCGCCAGAGATGACGGGATGACGCAACTGGGTGACTTGCCCGAACCCTGTCTACGTCACATACGGCAGTTCTTGCTCTTGAGCGACGTGCCCGTTTCACCGGAGTAGAATGATGCCGTACTGAATGTTGCACGCGTGTTCATGTAAATAGTAGTAAAAGACTTTTAATCGACCATAATTTATAGGCCGAGCATGTCGACCGCCTGGGCGACCAGAAGCCGCTGTTCTTCCCCTTCAGCGCCAAGCCAGTCGAGCCAGGTGGTGATGGATAGAGAGGGTGGGGGGAAGGAACCCGACTGCTGAGCAGCCGGGCAATAGAAGAGGCAATGGGCCAGTTCCGCATAGATACAGGGGCAGTTGGGACAGGAAGGGTCCGATCGATAGCGATAGAGGAAGAGGCGGAACAGGTTGATAACTGCATTCATCTGAATGTGCCGAAGAAGGCGAGACTCCGGCACCGTGAGTGATGGATGAGGGGGAGGGTAAAGGCGTTTGTCGAGGCGGAGCTCAAGGTAGACCTCTTTTATGGTGCGGCGAAGGGTGAGTCTCCCATAGTCCTCCGAGGGCTTGGGCCAGGGGATCAACGGTGCCCGGAAAAGTGTGTCGCGGGTGAGCTGATGGGCCAGCTCATTGCCGTCAATCCCTGAATGCGCAGGGACCCAGCGGAGGAAAACGATGGAAGGCTGCAGTGCGGAGACCGCTCGTTCGACCTCCTGTTGGAGAGAAGGGGTCAGGGTGCGTTTCTGTATGTGGTTTATAGCGGCTTGTGAGTCTGAATAGACTGTGTGCTCTTGGAGAGAGGGAAGGAGGGCAAATGACTGGAGCGCATGCGCAATAGTGAGAATCTCGAGAGACAATGCGTCTGGAGGGTGTAGATACGGCCCACTGGTGTGGGTTTCAGGAGCAGGGAGGTGTGGATGGTACAGGGCGTAGCCGCAGGAACCTCGAGGAGCCACGAAGGAGGCATCCGTGTAAGCTACACCCCGGGTATCAAAGAGAGGGGAATGGTGCTGTGCGGCCGCATGACGACGTCCGGCGTGCAGGACGGGGGACATGTTGGTCGGGAGGGGAAGGATACGAAGATTGGGAGCGGGGGTGGGAATAGGAGAGGTAAACGGGGAGATTGGAATGGGCGAGATACCCGCTTGAGTCAATAACCACTGACCCTGACGGGTAAGGGAAAGCCGGGCAAGCTGCGAGTGACGATGGAGACTGAGAAGAGAACGAAGAGGATGGAAGAGGCCTGTGGCAAAGAGCTTAGTGGTAGAGGTAGTGATAGGGAGGTTGAGAACTGCCTTGTAGAGGCCCACAAGGGCAGTCTCGAGAGCGTTGAGTTGAGTCTGAGTGAAGGAAGCGTACGGTGCAAAATACAAAACCTTGTTGAGGGCCAGCGCGTGGGCAACTCGGCACGCGTGAGCCTCGTGGATGCCTGAGCGTCGAGTGACCACGCGCCGCAGGAGGTGAGTTAGAGTGGCAGGTGGTGACAGCGCGGTGGAGGGCTTGCACATTCTTAGCCGCATGCAAAGGGAAGCCAAGAACTTTGCACTGTGTGCCGACAGGAATGGGAGAGCCAGAAAGGTGGAGAGAGACGAAGTGGTGGTGTGAGCGCTGGTAGGAGGAATGGTTGAGAAGGAGAAGCTCGCATTTCTCAGGAGCAGGAGAGAGGCCAGCGGTGGTGAGAAAGGAGTCGATGAGATCTAGGCCACGTTGCAGGGTGTCCTGTACGTGACCGGGAGAGCCAGATGAACACCAGAGAGTGATGCCATCGGCGTAAAATATATGATGCAGGTCGGGAATTTCAGCTAGCTGGGAGGCGAGAGGGGCCATAGCGAGATTGAAAAGGGTAGGAGAGAGAACAGCACCTTGAGGAGTGCCACGGGTGAGGTGGTGTTGGTTAGACAAGTGGGTATCTACTCGAAAGCGAGCCACACGTTTAGAGAGGAATCAGCGGATATAGGAGTACATGCGGGAGCCACAATCCAAAGAGGCGAGTTGAGAAAGGATGTGATCGTGGCAAACACCGTCAAAGGCCTTGCGAACATCGACGGTCACAAGTGCGTAAATTTGAGTGGGTGTAGGGGACAGGAACGTTTGCTGGGGAATCATAAACACGTCCTGTGCACAGACGCGGCGTCGGAAGCCGATAAGAGAGTGGGGGAAGAACTCCCGTGCCTCAAGAAAATCAGAGAGACGAGTCAGAGCCATTCGCTCAAGGGTCTTAACAACGCACGACGTCAGGGAGATTGGGCGGAGGTTAGAGGGAGAGGGAGGTTTGCCCGGCTTTGGAATCATAGAAATAAGGGAGGATGTCCAGGAGCTCGGCAAGCAGCCGCTCTCTCAGGCCTCATTGTAGGTTTGAAGGAGGAATTCTTTGGCGCAGTCAGGAAGGTTACGAAGTGTGGCGTACGTAATGGCATCCTCACCGGGAGCCGAGCTTGTAGCATTAGCAGCCAGAGCAGATTTGAGCTCCCGGAGAGTGAAGTATTGGTCCAGATCGGGGTTAGGTCCACCTGAGTACACCGGGTAGGAGGGTGGCAGAGGGGGCGGGAGGTAGAGAGAGGCGAGTTGATCAAAAACTCCGGAGGGAGTCCCCTGAGTGAGGGCTTTAGCTACAGTGGGAGCAAGGGAAGGCTTAGTGCCAAGGAGGGATTTTAAGAGAGACCATGCGGATCGCGAGTGCAATGCAGAATCAAGGCCATCACAAAGAGCACTCCAACGAGAGTGCTCGAGGGAGGCGCAGTGGGCGACGATCTCGGCCCGCAGAGCAGTGATCCGGGAGGAAAGTTGGGCATTGTGTGGTTGGGAGCGAAAGGAGCGTTGAAGACGTTTACGGCGACGCCATAAACGGAGAAGGTTAGGATCTGGGTCTTGGATTGGGTAACGAGAGCGAACGCGACGGCTACTGGACGTGATCGCTGCAGAGATGCGCGACGTCCAGTCGTCGTAGGATTGAAATGAGTCGGAGGCGAGATTAGTGCGAAAAGCATGCAAAAATGTGTGCTACGTCTGTGCATTGTCCAAAATATGATCACTTCGTTCTGCCTTGTGCTTCCATTTTTGTTCGTTAAGAGCGAAAGCTGTTTTAGTTATTTTAGCCACATAGGCATGCATTCTGCCATGGTACCACAGCGTCAGCCGTATGGCCTTAATTACTAAGCGAACTGAATGTACGTAGCGTAATGAAGTGATTAAATTTATTTTCATAATTTAAATTCAATTTATTGGTCACCACCTGCCCTAGTTGGCAGGTATAAATTGAAGAGTGTGAAATTCTCCTCTCCGTGTAAGGGGAGATTTAAGGCCAGAAGGAAAGATTGAGAGAAGATTGAGGTGGAACACGGCGGGGGGCCAGGTCAGATTTCTCTGATTAGCATTGACATGCCGAGGCTTTCTCTTACGGCTGACGATATAGAATCAACGGCCATATGCAGTAAGAAATGGCTAAACCAAAGCTGTAATATCTTTCAATGATTAATGCGCTTTGCCGTTTGTCTTAGTTGTGGAAATTTGTGTTGCCTCTTTTTTGCGGGGCCGTATACTATGAACGAACCGGCAACATGCCTGCTGTGATAATGATCGTTTTGTGATACCAATGAAGTGATGCCTATATGTACCTCACGCACCCGGTGTTCTTTTCGTTAGTTGCTCTCTCCCCACGCGCTTAACAGTAAGTAGCTGTTCTGAATAATATGTTTCAGCACCTACTAGAGCGTTGCTAGGTCTTATTGACATTTTCTAGCCATTGGCTTCAGGTGCGTCAGGAGAGGACGCAAGACTCAATTCATCCATCTTTCAACCAGGCACTTTCCATCCCCAGGGCGGTCCAGCATGCCAAACAGCTACACGTGGACGCTTGCTTGTCGCAAACGTCTAAGCAACAAATAAAAGAAAGAAAAATAATTTGCCTGCAGCGTGCCCTAACCTCTCCATCTTTTTTTATAGACGAATGCATTTATATTGAGTAAATAAGTGCATATTGTCTGACCAGAAATTACATTTGTAGATTAGTCTAAAATAAATGTCCGGGCTTGCAACTTTTTCATGGTTGTCGCAACAGCGCTATGAGGAGGACCGGGGTCAAAAAGTGCAAGAGGATGCAAAAGCGAACGTTTAAGCCACGCGCTTATGTTTCAATGGCAGTTCTTGTGAAGTCTCTGGTACCTCGTCCTTGCCGTTCCTACGACGATAGATAAACGGACTTGATGGGAACCGAGATGGCCGTATGACAAGCTGTACGTAAGTCGCAGGTTGCGAAGAAAAGCCTCCGTTTTTCAAGAGGTTCACAGCACACAGAATTTAGTGCTTAGTTATATTCCGCAGTTACACATTACGACATATTTATGCATTAGTGGGGTGACTAATACAAAAACCGCTACTTGTGCGAAGGCATAGACAGATAAAGAAGGAAGGGAGGGATGCTAACCGGAAGGGTGTTCCGGTTGGCTACCCTGCACCGGGGATCAGGAGACCTTTCAAGGAAAAGAGAGAAGGGTCAAAGACTACAGTGTGTCCCTTAAGCCAGTCGCTCTCAAGTAGCTACACATTGCGGTTTCTTTTCGTACCGCAGTGTCCATTGATGTGTAGGTTCTCGGATGATGGCTGCATTTAAGTTGATCCGCAATAATTGGATGTAGCGCGTCCAGTGCGCAGTACGCTGCTGGCGTGCGCAGGCTAGAAGCAGAGCACGGAGGACATCCATAAAGAATGTGAGCATTGCAGTCACTTGAAGATCTTGGATATGGTCCGTATCGTGGCTGTTGTCTGGGTTACCCGTAGGCGTTGCACACTGAGAGTGCGGCAACGTCACCGAGAGGTAGTGCTGACCAATTAATCGAGTCAGTAGGCGACGCCAGGCTCCCTTGATTTATTGCGGTTGTTTTTGTATTGCATCTGATGTACTGCGTGCCGCACACGAAACGTATCTTCATTACACATTTTATGTGACCAGGCACAGAAAAAGCAGGAAGACAATTCACGTTAACCTAGCAATCAATTAAAATGATTCTGAAACTTTCTAACCATTACAGCTAGCGTGCACGTGTTTACTGGGAACTCTGAGTCGATTGCACTCCTCGACTGCTTCTGATGGCGGAATGACAACACACGCGTGTTCCCAGCTAATCCCGTCGTGGGTATCAACTTAACTGAAAGGGGCTCCGACTAAACCTGTGGTATACCTAGGATGTTAAACGACGCCGCTTCACAAATATACTCCAGCAAGAATTTTTTTTTAATGCGTCTAGTAGAAACTGAGTTATTTGTAGTAATAATGGAAATTGACAGGTCTCCGCGCCTTTTTCCTCACGTCACTTTTTGCACGCTGGAATGTCGGCGCTGCTCCGCCGGCCGGCAAACGCGCAGGAGGAGGGGGCGGAGCTTCCGGCCGCGGCCACTGAAGCTGTGTGACGTCAGAGAGAGACGTCAATGCGAACCAATTACAGCACTTCGCTGCGACGCAACGATCGCTGCGTGACGCATTGCGTTCGGATTACGGCGAAAGCTCGGCGCAGCAGGTCGCCGCGAGGCGTGATAGCGGGAATTTTAAAAAATATACTGTAAATATTCGGTTCGCTTTTGAGGTCCTGTATGCGGCATGTTTGCACTCGGTGCCCTGTACTCTACATAATGCAAGCGCATTATAGGCAACATCAAGCACCCTTTTCAGGGACAATTTAATCCAGTTTACCGCGCCTTCAAGGCAGTGAGTGTGTAATAGAAACTCTTCTATATTGCAGTGAAGGGGTTCCGTAAAACGTTGCTTCCATTTCACTGGCCGAAAGTGGATGGCAAACCGTCATCCACTTCACCTGTCGCTGCCATATGACCAACACAGCTACAGCCGCATCGTCGCCGCTTTGTATGTGTACGATTACGGGTATTGAATTGAATCTTTTTCAGGAAGATACCTCGGGACCAATCGGTGTTAAAAAATTCCAACAAAGTTAACAAACATGCGCGTTGCCCACAGTGTCCTCAAAATTTATTCATTTATTTTATTTAAGAAGACGGGAGACAACTATTCTCTCACTCCGTGTCTGCCTATAATGGCATAGCCAGCGTGCGTGAACAGCGCTCACGTAGGCCCCGATCATCTGTTTTTTTTTTAGATGCTGCAAGTCGAATTTTGAGCACGCTGAACCTTCACGGGCAATTAGAAGTCTCTGGAAGGCACATTTTGGACAAATAAATGTTGGCTTGCACTGAAAGGCCACCGCGTTCTGTGGTGGACAAATTGACCACTTACACCACAGACCACACACACAAAAAAAGAGCTTGCTAAAGAAGGCCAACCTGCAGCTTACCTGCTCTCACAGTATAGCGATGCTAGCATGTGCCACGTATTTCTCCCAGAAGAATGTAAACAGGTATAAGCGTCTCTGGAATGAGTCGTGCAAAGCTACTCAGGTAGACCACACAGTTCAGCAAAGAAGACGCGCTACTGCTGCGCGCAATACTTACTTGCCTATGACGCGCATACTTGCCTTTCACTTAAACTTGACATAGACGTTGTGGTTTTTAATAAGGGAGTAATTACTCATTGCTCAAAAAAGTAATTACTCAAAACTGCATTAGCATTTCCTCGAGGTTTGCTACAAGAAGAAACGTGTCGTTATTGCAAGAGACCACGTTTTTTGCCAACAATACCTGAGCCAAACACGTGTACTGTGCGATGTCAGTGCACGTTAAAGAAACCCAGGTGGTCGAAATTTCCGGAGCCCTCCACTACGGCGTCTCTCATAGCCTTAGTCGGTTTGGGACGTTAAACCCCATAAACCAAACCAAACCACCAAACCTAATCCTCCCGGCATGCCTGTTCCGTTTCGTGATGAATTAGCTGCGGTGGCCAATGCCTTGTCTATTGGTAGTATTGAGAAACTTTTAGGATCGTTGCTAGGTGCGTGAAAGGGTTAACACAGCCCTACATCACTTGGATGCCAGAAGACGCTGACCGTGAAACGTGAGATGAGTCGTTTTAACCCACATCCTTCGCAGTTCGGTATAAAGACTGAGGTGACTAAAGAGCATGCGCAATATCAGTCCGTGGCACCATGCACGTAAAACCAACGCAGTTCTCCGTGCTTCAGCAGCGACGTGCGAAATTAACAGCGTCAATCCTGTTCTTCCTAAAAAATAAGAATGCACTCTAGAGGCTGATGCAGCGAATTGCACTCTCGTATTTTCAGGTTTCATAACCTCGTTAGCGTTGCTCGTTCACAGACACGTATTCGCTTCCTGCCATGCTGCCTGAAAGGGTCAGCGCGAGGGGAGATGAGTGAACAGCCCTCCGCTGTGTCATTCTTCGAAAAAGTGTGCGGGACTGCCCCCCAAATCTGCGTGACTCTGAAGCCCCTCTGGACATTACCAGCTTTCGAGATTGAGTGTAAAGGAAAGTTGTGCAAAGGTTACCATGATGCATTCCCTTGACGAGTGCCTGTCTCGACCCGCTCCTCGCGCCCCTGCTCTATTGAGTCCTTTCACTCTCGTACAGATAAAGGGACATCTCTCCCCTCCCTTTCCGAAGAAGAATGCGAGATTGCCGTCTGCGAACGAGGGTGTTTGGTTGGCAAATTATAGAGGGCGCTCGTTATTTTAATCATCAGCATAATCAGCCTGATTACGTCACTGCAGGGCAAAGGCCTCTCCCATGTCTCTCCAATTAACCCGGTCCTTCACCAGCCGCGGCCACCATATTTCCGCAAATTTCTTAATCTCATCCGGCCACCTAATTTTCTGCCGCCCCCTGCTACGTTTGCCTTCTCTTGGAATCCACTCCGTTACCCTTAAGGACCAGCGGTTATCTTGCCTTCGCATTACATGCCCTGCCCAAGCCCACTTCTTCCTCTTGATTTCAACTATAGATATCATTAACGCGCGTTTGTTCTCTCACCCACTCCGCCCGCTTCCGGTCTCTTAACGTTACACCTATCATTTTTCTTCCCATAGTTCGCTGCGTTGTCCTTAACTTAAGCTGAACCCCTTTGATAACCTCCACGCCTCTGCCCCATAGGTGAGTACCGGTAGGACACAGCTGTTGTATACTTTCCTCTTCAGGGATATTGGTAAGCTACCATTCATGATCTGACAGAACCTGCCATATGCGCTCCACCCCATTCTTATTCTTCTAGTTATTTCCCTCTCATGATCTGGATCAGCTGTCACTACCTGCCCTAAATAGACATATTCTCTTACTACTTCCAGCACCTGGCTGCCAACTGCGAACTGCTGTTCCCTTGCTAGGCTGTTGAACATTACTTTGGTTTTCTACATGTTAATTTTTAGCCCCACGGTTCTGCTCTGCCTGTCTAATTCATTGATCATGCTTTGCAGTTCATGTCCTGAGTGACTTAGCAAGGCAATGTCATCAGCGAATCACAAATTACTTAGGTATTCTCCATTAACTTTTATGCCCAACTGTTCCCATTTCAGGCCCCGGAATACCTCCTGTAAACAGGCAGTGAATAGCATAGGCGAGATCGTGTCTCCCTGCTTGACACCTTTCCGTATTGGAATTTTATTGCTGACTTTATGGAGAACTATGGTAGCAGTGCAATCGTTATAAATATCTTCCACTATTTTCACATAACACTCTTCTACACCCTGATTCCGCAATGCCTCCATTACTGCTCAGGTTTCTACTGAGTCGAATGCTTTCTCGTAATCAATGAACGCTATATATAGGGGCTGGTTATATTCTGCGCATTTCTCTATCACCTGATTGATTGCGTGATTATGGTCCATTGTCGAGTATCCTTTACGAAAGCCTGCCTGGTCATTTGGTTGATTGAAGTCTAAGATTGTCGTGACCCGATTAGCAATTACCTTAGTAAATACCTTGTAGGCAAAGATCGGTCTGTAATTCTTCAGGTTCTTGACGTTCCCTTTCTTATGAATTAAGATAACGTTAGCGTTTTTCCAAGCTCTAGGTACGCTCGAGGTCACAAGGCACTGCGTATACAGGGTGGCTAGTTTTTCGAGCACAATCTCTCCTCCATCCTTCAACAAATCTGCTGTTATCTGATCCTCACCAGCTGCTTTCCCTCTCTGCATTGCTCCCAAGGCTTTCTTTACTTCCTCCTTCGTCACTGGCGGGATGTCCCATTGCTGTGTTCCACTGTCTCTCTCAGTAACATTCTGATTGCAATCGCTACTGTATAGATTTGTGTAAAATTCTTCGGCTACTTTAACTATCTTATTCATATTGCTAATGACATTGCCCTCTTTGTCTCTTATCGCCTACGCCTAGTTTTCTCTTCGCTGCTTTTAGGCTACCTCCGCTCTTTAGAGCATGATCGATTTTCTCCATGTTAAACTGCAAGTTGCAAGTTGCAAACTGTCAGTTGGGAAGTTCGTGAGACCGGAAATGAAAGGCAACTGGCTGACATAAGCCTGCAAGCTAATGCTGGCTAACCGTGGAGGTCGCGCGACAGCCTTAAATCGATTTGCTGCGCTCTCCCCCCGCTTTCCTGGTGCTTCGGAAACCGTAGCCAATTGAACGAAATCGTTCGGTTCCCCGCCGGGTAGTTGCGTGCAGTGACCGAACTCTCAGCGTGTGCTACCTCGGACAATGAACCGCTGGACGCCCCCACTCCAGCTTTTTCTGTGCTTTGTGTCGTGCGCGTGTGATTGTACTGTGACCTACCAGATCCCCACGCGTGGGCGAGCTGTATATATGTTTATATTTTTCACGTAGATATGTAAATAGATTTATTGACAGTGGATTGGATTGTAAAACATTTATTGTGTCGAGAGCAGGTTGCGGAGGCACGTACTAGATGGCCGCTAGCCCAAGGCTAGCGGCGACCTCGTTGGCCCGCTCGATTGCCCGCACTTGGATCTTGGGGTCCGAGCTGACCAGCACGGCCTCCCACCGTTCGGGAGAAGGGAGCTGTATCAACTCCGCCGGAGGCGGATCATCTGCGCAATTCCACAGAATGTGGTCGTAGGTGGCCCTTTCACCACATTTATGGCAGTTTGGATAGTACTGGCCAGGGTACATGAGGGCAAGCAGAGCCGGATTGAGAAGGGAGCGTGTTTGAAGACGGCGCCAGGTAACTTCCTGCGCTTTTGTTAACGACTTGTAGGGAGGGGGATATGCGCGCCTCTCCAGCCTAAAGTGATGGGTGATGTCATGAAATGAGATTAACCCGTCCCTCGTGAAATTCGGGTCGGAGGGCGCGCTCACTGCCCGGTCGACGAAACCTCGGGCTTGCGCGTGAGCCGCCTCGTTCCCCGGATTAGACGAGTGGGCCGGGACCCAGATCAATTCAACTTCTCTAATCGCAAGGCGGGTGTTTTGAAGGATGCGGAGTGAGGTAGATGTGATACGGCCCCTCGCGAACTTGCGAATGGCTGTTTTGGAGTCGCTGAATATAATATCAGCACGCGTGTTCGCTATAGCTAAGGCTATTGCCGCTTCCTCCGCCGTCTCGGAGGAGGTGGTTTCTATCGACGCGGCCGCCAACGGGGCGCCGTTCCCGTTCACCGCGACCACTGCAAACGCTTTTCTCGGGGTTTGTCGGTATTCCGCTGCGTCCATGTACGCCACGTTGTCGTGTCAGCTGTATTTGGTGTGTAGTGCGCGAGCCCTCGCTGTTCGTCGGCCTTCGTGGTGCGTGGGGTGCATGTCCTTGGGTAGGGGTTTGATCAAAAGAGCTTTCTTGATGTGCGTGGGTAACTGCGTTTTCGATTCTCTCTCTGGGAGCTGTTCGCACATCTTTAGTCTGTATAGGAGGGGTCTTCCCGCACTCACACGAGTGAGTCGTCCGAGCTGTGAAACGAGGTGCGCCTCGCACAACTCCGAGAGAGTGTTTGAACCCCAAGGGCCAGCAACCTCTCCGTGGACGTACTGTGCGGGAGCCCAAGGGCCGCCTTGTAGGCCTGCCGGATTGTAGCTTCGACCTTGTTTCTTTCCGCCAGCTGCAGTTGCAGGTAAGGGAGGGAGTAGACGATCCTGCTCAGCACGAAAGCCTGCACAAGTCGACATAGATCTTTCTCTTTCGTGCCTCGTTTTTGCTGGAGATCCGTCTGATTAGCCGCACAGTCTGATTGACCGTGGCAGTGTACTCCTCCCCCTGTCCTTTCTGCTATCCTCTCCCCTCTTTTTTTTCACTTCTACACACTGTCTGCTATCCTTTATTTCCGCTGCCCCAGCTCAGGTGCTTCCAGCTGAGATAGCAGATGCCGGGGCAGCGAACACTCTTACCTTCCATATGAAATGTACCAATAAAACCACTACTACTAGTACTACTACGTTTGCGACTCGCCAGTCTGAAGCCGCCTTCCATGTGACAGCTGATTGCCGCTCATACCATACCAGCTTACTTCCTATTATCCAAGGAAGGAGGGGGAGAGCATGGGTTTACGCCACCCAGTTTACACTCGACGACGGGGGGTAGCGGCCAGCGCCGCAGACCGCAGCGCCTCCGCTCGGTTCCGAGCCCGTTCCGGCCGCCATCGCGGCTGCTCGGCAATGCTGGCAATCCTATGGATTTTTCCTTAGATCTAGAGAGTTTGGACGTTGTTTAGGGGAAAAGGGGTTTTTTGTATAATCTAGGGAAATTTCACTTGCTCGGAGAGTTCTTTTTTTTCCTCTCTCAAACTTTGAAGACAGTACAAGTTTTTTGTTTTTTTTTTCTCTAGAACTGACGGAGGCCTGCACAACACCGCCGCGCGCTCGAGTAAAGCCTGTTTCACATGCTAGTGAAGACGCTTTGTTGCTGCGGCGCAAAAGCTGTTTAGAGCCATCGCGGCGGCTCCAGCAATCAGAGCGGCGATGTTCCAACAAGTTAGAAATTTGCCGCTTGCATGCATGTGAACCAGCCTTTACACGGACGTAGTCGGACGTGTATGGTCCCTGACGTGGCCAGTTGCACCCGCTGCTGTGATCTGGCGCGCCACCGCCTTCCCTCAAAACGCGCACCCCTTCCTTACGCTATATTTGGAGCTCGCTGCACGAAGTGAAATTCCTATTTAGTAAGCATATCTGCATTTTTGTTTTGATGACTAGACAAGAACAAGGGCGCCGTTTTTTTTTTTTATAAAGGAGAGCCGCGCTGGAAATCGGAGCTAGTCTAAGAGAACAATTGCCAGTTCACCCGCCGCGGTGGCTCAGTGGTTATGGCGCTCGGCTGTTAACCCGAAAGACGAGGCTTCAATCCCGATCTCGGCGGTCGAATTTCGAAGGAGGTGGAATTCTGGAAGCCGTGTACTGTGGAATGTGAGTGCACGTTAAAGAACCCCAGGTGGTCGAAATTTCCGGAGCCCTTCACTGTTTCATCCCTTATAGCCTGGGTCGCTTTGGGACGTTATACCCTCCAAAATCATAAACCATAATTTCAAGTTCCATCACGACGAACAAAGTGAGTTGAGGTCACAAGAGTCATACAAAAGCCAATCACTGCTTCATTGCTTTAATTGACTCAATCTATTACGTCAGCCACCCTCTGGAGAAATCGCAGCAAATGAACACGCAGCTTTTATATCGCAGTTTCCGTACACTCCTCAAGCGACCTCCAGGCATTTTGTACATGGTATCCTTCGGCTGAAGTCTAGACCGACACAACATGAGGGAAAAATATTCAGTTAATTTCACATGCCGATGCATGTTTACTAATATCTTGCGTACAGTGAAAAAAAAAAGACATACGATATAAAGCCTTTAATTTGTAATTTCCAAAGAGCGCTACGGTTTATCCTGTAGCTTCATTTAGAAGTTCTTCATTTTACATCCTTCATTTCAAATGTACAGCTAATTTGCTTACCAGCGTCTGGTAATAGGGTAGCTGCATGATAAAACTTGGTACTGAACTACGCATAAATTTTACAATGCACAGCTGAACGCTATTTTTCGTATCTAGGGAAATCTAGGGAATTTTTAGTTGCAAATTAGGGTAGAAGTGACTCTGTAGGTTGGCAGCACTGGTTACGGTGGCCCGGTAATCACCGCAAAGGTGAAGCTCCTTGCTGTTCTTTTTAGAGACTATAACCAGAGGCGTTGCCCAAGTGCTGTGCCTCACCCGATACACGACGCTAGCTTTCTCTAGATGTGTCAATTCCTGTTCGGCTTGCTCAAGTAAAGCGTAAGGCACTGGCCTCGCTTTACCAAACACTGGTCGCGCATTTTCTTTCAAGACAATGCTAGCTTTGAACCATTTAATAGCGCCAAAACCTGAGTCGAACACATGGCTATACTTTTTTTTTTTTTAAGGGGAGTGTCACTTTCCACTGCCTGCACAGTCATGATCTCGTGGCCATTGATCCTAATTTGGGAAAGCCAGTCTCGGCCGAATAACGCGGGCAATCTCGCGCCCTGCGTTTCCTTTGCAATAACTAGAGACAGTCGAAACACTGATCTTTATATACAGCACTTTGCGTCCATAACTCCAGCAGTAGGCACAGCTGTGCCGTTGTATTTCGCCAATTTCACACTGGCTTGTCTTAAAATGGCATTAGGAAAGTGTTTCGCCCACTCGACTTCCGACATGATTGAGACAGCTGCTCCTGTATCAATTTTGATGGGAATATCTTTGCCATTTATCGTAACCACAATAACAATAGCAGGTATACCAGCTTTTTGGGTAGTGTGACACAAAGTCAGTAGCTCAACACTGCTATCATCCGGCTCTACAGAGTGCACTACTGTAAGGAGATAGCGCCACCCAGCGGCGTTCGTGAGGAGAAGAAGACAAAGCACGAGGAGCGCGTGCGGAGGGGAACGCGGGGCAGGTCGAAGAGGATTACGTGGCAGAGAAGAGAACAGCGTGGTGGCGACGGACGTGGACGAGTTCTGCTGGCTCCCCGAGTTCCGGGCTTGGGCCTCAGCCGCAGACGTCCGGGCCACCAGACCTGGACATCCATCGTCGAGACCTCAACCACCAGGCCCAGGCGCCACTCTTCTCCGTCCATTCGTCAGCTGCTCCACACAGGCCGCTTCGGGCGCCTACGTGACTTTCCCGGGATACCAGACCTGGAAACCGTGCCGGGAGCCCACGGACGCCGACGCTGCGGTAGCGTTGCATCAACATTGGAACGCCCAGAGACTCCCTGACTGCCCGACACCCAGCCAGTCCTCCCCGCTCGTTGCTCGAATAAGAGACAAGTAGTGTGACTTTACTCTTTGACTCTGTTTTCTGCATTTTTCGTAAGCACTTTGTTCTGTTCCCCCGTGTGTTTTTCCCGTGTGTTGTTGCGTTGCTGTCTTGTTCCTTTCCTTTTTTCTCGCTCATATTGAAATTGGTTTCTTTTCCGATAAAAGCCGCCTCGTTTATTGTTTGTACTTTTGTGTCTGTTTAAAATAAGACCTGCAATCACACACAGTCCTCACAAATTTGGCGTCCACTACGACAGGACGAGGTCGGTTATTATTTCTTTGCCTGTTGTGTTAATTTAGGAACAGTATGAGCGCGTCAGAGTTGGTTGCTTTAGGCGAGCGCATGGGCTTGTGCGGCGCGGAGTTACGAGCGTGGGTGGAGGACGAGCTTCGTAAGGCACGGGAAGAGAGAGCCGCTGAGCGTGAAGCTGCGAAGCAGAAGCTGGAGTTAGAGGCACGGAATTTGGAGCTAGAGGCACGGAATTTAGAGACGGAGCGTGAAGCTGCGAAGCAGAAATTGGATTTAGAGGCACGGAATTTAGAGACGGAGAAACAGAAATTGGAGTTAGCGGCGCAGAACTTGCAGCTACAAATAAGGCTCAAGGAGGATGGCGCAAATCCTCCGAGTGACCGTGGAGAGCGTAGCGTCTCATCGACCAGCTCCATTAACCCGCACAGCCTCATACCACAGTTCAATGAAGCGCGGGATGACCTCGATGCCTTCTTAAAGAGGTTTGAGCATGTGGCCACGGGGCAGGGTTGGCCAAAAGAAAAGTGGGCAACGGCGTTGAGCTTGTGCCTTGGCGGCGAAGCACTAGGGTCTTCGGTCAGCTCTCGCCTGAGGATTCCGTGGATTATGATAAAGCGAAGCTTGCCTTGCTTCAGAGGTTTAGGTTCACCGCGGAAGGGTACCGAGAGAAGTTTCGCCAGAGCAAGCCCCAGGATGGAGAAACGGCCTCGCAATATGCTGCCAGGTTGTTTAGCTTCTTTGACCATTGGGTCGAGATGCGGGGAGAAGGCCGCACTTTTGAGGTGGTTCGCGAGATGGTCGTGAGCGAACAATTTCTGAACAACTGTCATTCTCGTTTAGCCCTTTTCTTACGTGAACGGGAGGGCAAGACAGTTTCCAAGCTGGCGGAGGCTGCCGATCATTTTCTCGAAGCACAGCGGCAAAATAACTTGTTGTTCTTCAAAGAACAGGGGGAGCATACGATGAATAAAGCCAAGGACGAGGTTTCAGGTTCACAATCTCGCCTGCGGTGTTTTCTTTGCGAGAAGACTGGGCACAAGGCGGCGGATTGTCGGACGAAGCCGAAGCAATCGTATTGCACCTGGTGCCGCGAGGTAGGACATGATGCCCAGTCGTGCAAAGCTAAGAGGCCAGGAGACCGTGAGGAGTCCTCCTGTTGCATGACACCTTGATATTCACATCCCGATAACCCTGCAGAGGTAACGCGCGTAGAGGGCCAGTTGGGGGAGATGGTCTGTCCTTCCAACCCGGTGGAAACTGCTATGCCCGTGGGGCACGGTGAGGTGTTCGGCCAGCCTGGTTCGGTATTACGGGATACGGGCAGCACCGGTATTGTTGTGCGTGAGTCTCTTGTACCGCCAGCGGCACTAACAGGGAAAAAGGCTACATTATTCTTGGCCAATGGGACCCGTGTAGAAGTTCCGGAAGCGGAGGTGATGATTTCTTCTCCATACTTCTCGGGTAAGGCCATCGCGCGCTGCTTGTCTACACCCTTATACGACATTATAATAGGCAATGTCCCCGGGGCTAAACCTCCATTCCCGGTTGACCCGCCAGTTCTCACTGATCAGGCAGTTTCCCTTGCCATGACGGGTGCGGTCGATGTTCCTTCCCTTATGGTGACAGCAAAGGTTTCAGAGAGTAGTAAAAGCCCCACTCTGAACACACTCCACTTGTCACGGCCGGAGTTTCGCCTCAAACAGGAAGAAGACCCGACCTTAGAGGTGTGTCGCAGGAAGTTGGGGCAAATATTTCATGGCAAGGGACAGACCGCCCACTCCTTTGATACAGATGACGGTGTTCTTTTCCGGTCGTACCAAGTGTGTCCCGGCCAAGTCGTTGAGCAAGCGGTGGTACCGAAGGGCTTACGCACGCAAGTTCTTAAGTTGGCACATAAGAGTGCATTATCCGGCCATCATGGAATACGGCAAACAATAGCTAGGGTGCTCAGTGAGTTTTACTGGCCCGGTGTACAGGCTGACATTAAGAGTTATGTCAGATCGTGTGATATGTGTCAGCAGACTGTGTCGAAGGCAAGGGAGAACAGAGTGAATAACATCGTAGGACGGGAACATGTAAAATCATGGTGGAAACGGAGGTCGGTTTGGAGAAAACGGTTTCACAAAGGAAAACGGAAGTACTAGCCGAAAAAGTTCTCGCGACGGTGAAGTGGTTTGATGTGAACAATGGAATACGGAAGAATGTAGCCCACACCTGTTGTTGGAATTGTTTTTGTTTGTTCATGTTTGTTTTTGAGTGTCGGCTATCTACTTTTTATGCTTTCCGTGTTTCTTCGCCCTCTATGGACGCTTTACGTTGACTTTCCATGTGATCTCTGTGCTGTGTGTGTGAAGGTCTGTGAACGCTTCGAACATTGACGACCGTCGTATTGTGTGTGGTGTGTAGTGTGCGCGCTGTGGTGCGGTGTTCTGTGTTGCGATCGTCGAACGCGTCTGGTGTCGCTCTCCTGAAGTTGAGTTCTTTCCCTTGGAAAAAACTTCCGAAGAGGGGGCCTTCTGTAAGGAGATAGCGCCACCCAGCGGCGTTCGTGAGGAGAAGAAGACAAAGCACGAGGAGCGCGTGCGGAGGGGAACGCGGGGCAGGTCGAAGAGGATTACGTGGCAGAGAAGAGAAGAGCGCGGTGGGCGACGGACGTGGACGAGTTCTGCTGGCTCCCCGAGTTCCGGGCTTGGGCCTCAGCCGCAG
Organism: Amblyomma mixtum; assembly: GCF_055824585.1. Lineage (NCBI taxonomy): Eukaryota > Metazoa > Arthropoda > Arachnida > Ixodida > Ixodidae > Amblyomma > Amblyomma mixtum. The sequence goes on from NC_143021.1 coordinate 144,377,741, forward strand.
ACGTCCGGGCCACCAGACCTGGACATCCATCGTCGAGACCTCAACCACCAGGCCCAGGCGCCACTCTTCTCCGTCCATCCGTCAGCTGCTCCACACAGGCCGCTTCTGGCGCCTACGTGACTTTTCCGGGATACCAGACCTGGAAACCGTGCCGGGAGCCCACGGACGCCGACGCTGCGGTAGCGTTGCATCAACATTGGAACGCCCAGAGACTCCCTGACTGCCCGACACCCAGCCAGTCCTCCCCGCTCGTTGCTCGAATAAGACAAGTAGTGTGACTTTACTCTTTGACTCTTTTTTCTGCATTTTTCGTAAGCACTTTGTTCTGTTCCCCCGTGTGTTTTTCCCGTGTGTTGTTGCGTTGCTGTCTTGTTCCTTTCCTTTTTTCTCGCTCATATTGAAATTGGTTTCCTTTCCGATAAAAGCCGCCTCGTTTATTGTTTGTACTTTTGTGTCTGTTTAAAATAAGACCTGCAATCACACAGAGTCCTCACAACTACTTTAGTTCTGCACATTTTTGCAACGTGTCCCCTCTTTTTACACCTGTACCACCGGCTCTTTTAAAAAGAGCAACTCACGGGTGAGTGTTGACCTCCACATGGGCGCCATTGAGCGTTCGTCTCATGTGACGTCTTCCGAACTGGACTCTCTCTGCCTCTTTCCTTGAAAGGCGTTTCTCTGTTATCAGCATTACGCTGCTTCCCTGCCTATCGTGTCCAGTAGACTTCGGTGCTGTCCGACAAAGCTGTTCTGTTGCTCGGCGATTTCAGCATGTCTTTGGTGTCCTGGTTTGCATCTTCCATTGCTATGGCCACACTACACTCTGGGTCACATGTTATCTCATCGTCAGGAAGGGCTAGCAGTTGGCACCGTATGGCTTCGGAACGCAATCCCACGACGAACCAAACCCGCAGAGCTTCGCTCAGAAACGTGCCGAGTTCGGAGGCTGAAGCTAGTCTCTTCAATTCGACAATGAAGTCCGCGATGGTCTCATCGGTTTATTGCTTGCGCTGGTTGAACCGGTAGCGTTCGGTGACAAGTGAGCGTTTGGAAGCGTAGTGCTTCTTTAGAGCACTTACCACTTCCTTGAATGAAGACTTAGCAGCTGCCGCCGGCAACAGCAAGCTCCTGAGCGTGACATAGGCTTTTTCGCCAATAGCCGTTAAGAAAACTTGCACTTTCTTGCCATCCTTGATGTCGTTGGCAGCAGCGAATAATTGGAAGCCTTCCAAGTACACTTCGAAGTTGCCACTTTCCTGCTGGAACTCCTGTAGCTTCCCGACGCTTGCGGTCATTCTGGTTTCTTGGTTGTCCTCCTCGTCGTCATTTGTTGTAACCAGACGCCGGCCAGGGAACGGGACGCTTTATTACGAGGTGCTCACTACCAGCCTCGAACCAACGACTCCCGTGCATGTTGTTGTTGTGACTGGGAGAAGGATGAAAAGGAAATTTCACGGGCCTGCCTACTGGCTCGAGCCGAGCCACCACCGCTGCCGCGTGCAGATAGAAGAGAATTAAAAGATCAGGTGAAAGAGACAAAGAAAAGAAAAAACGCGCGTCGCTGCAACAACCGCGTCCGCCGAAGCGGACGCTGCTGAAAAAATATCTGCCTCTCCCGTAACCGAGAGTAGAGTAAGCATGAAATGTTTGCGGGCATAACACATTGGTTGTAGATGGTACTAGTCAAAATCTTGAAATGGGTCTAGTGTTCAACACGCCACACCACACTCTTTTTTTTTATTCCCGACTTCGACGTTCACAACAATGTACAATAACGTGTCAACTAAGCTTTGGCTGACACGGTATGTTAAAATTTTTTCAGTTCCCTCAAAACGTCAAGCACATCAGCCCACCACACCACACTCTTCTTGTTGCGTCGAAGCGATCTCCTGCAATATTGTGGGCTTAGGTAGACAGCCGCGAACCGTGGCGGCCTTGTAGCTTTCGGGAGCGGCCGCATAACCTGGCGTTGTCGGCAGGGGCGAGCAGTCTTCTGCTGTGGCGTATCACTCGCAAAGCGATCGCTTTCCGCAAGACACTTTCTATCTCTCCTTTCATCACGCTCCATTGCTCGGCTTAAGCAGCTGTGACGGTGGCGGCAATGAAATGCAGGACGATGTAGAAGCGTACGCGGACACGACGAGACGCAGGCCTGAGAAGAATGTATCTTCAGCGCGTTCGAATACTCCGCGAGCGTGTATACATCTGCCAGCCAAAGGGGGAACCTTCATGAACTGTAGGCCCAGCGGCCGGTCTTTTACATGCGTGAGTGTGGGACCGCGGCGCCATCCTTGGGGACGGCGCGGAAGCGCGGCCCTCTCTCTTCGAGGGTCTCGTTAAACCTCGTACGGTGCCCGGATGCTCTCGTTTCAGTGCCCGGATGAGTGGAATTCAGTGCCCGGATGTTGGCTCTCGGTCTCGGCGTGACGTCAAAACACTGCCGACAACGGGAGCTAAAAGCGTAGGCGGCCGAATCCGCAATTGCTCCACCACCTCCGGCATTCGTACGGGATTAAATACATTCGGTGAGACGCCGGCGCATGCGCAGCAAGGAATAGCGAACGCGACAAGCCATGAGCAGACGCCGCGATACGATACAACACCCTACTTACTTTCTTATCGCTGTCCATGCCAGTGCAAGCACCATGCACGTGGCTGGCGCTGGAATGTCCGCCAATGTGGCGTCCGATGGCAGTGTCAGCCATTTTTGCTTCCAAATGACCAAGCTGTCCTTGAAGTTTGCGCTTCTCTGCACTCTCTACACGTAGCTTTCTTTCTAGAGCATCCATCCGTAACAATAGTTTGGTGTTCGCTTGGTCAGCGCTGTCCATTCGCGCACCTAATACGCAACATTTGCACATAAAATTCGCGCCTCCGGCCTCCTGTACCGATTCGAAAAGCGGTTCTTTCAAATTTACCGACGCCTCACACTCCTTGCATTTAACTTTCAGTTGCTTGACCATCCTAGCAGAAATCGATTATTGCTCCCACAAAAATTCTAGAATACCTACAGACTCAAGACAAAAAACCACTTAGAAACACGTGCACAAATAAAATTCAGCCTACCGCAAACGCTGATCACCTAGAAAATTAATATCTTTCTTTCTAAAAAAATATATGTCTCAAATGAGCGCTGAAAAACTACAGCTGCTGGCCAGAATAGACCCGACCGTTATAGGTCGCTGACCTAAATTCTTCTCTTTAGCCTGCACTTCCCCTAACTAGCCTAAAACTAAACACACCCTATTCCCAAAATAATAAAAGAAAGTACTAGCTAGCCTAAAACTAAACACTGCACCCTATTTTCAAAATATTAAAAGAAAGCACTCATCTATTTGACGCACTGACGTCGCTCTCGCAGTCGTCAGTCCGTCCGGTCCCGGTCAGCACGCGTGATCCCAAGAATCGGCTATAGACAAGCAACATAGTGCATGTAAGGTGCGCCCCCTGCTACGCGAAGGCAAATGGAGCTGCTGAAATAGTTGTCCGAACGGTGAAGGATGGGCTTCGAAAAATGAAGCAATGGAAGTTGGAGGACATTCTAGTAAGACTGTTGTTCAAGTACCCAAGAACTCCACAGCAAAGTGGGCAATCTCCAGCAGAGATGCTTCGTGGTTATCAAATGCGACCCCGGCTGGACTCTTCTCTTCCTTCTATTCTTGCAGAGGCACGGCACGGTCAAGATGAGAGGACGTTACTGCCGGATATCAGTGTTTACGTGCCGAACTGTGCGAGAAGGGACAAGTGGATATCGGGACGGGTCAGGACGGCGTCCGGTGCCAGGATGGCAACAGTAGCAACCATGGAGCTGGGCTGTCCTCGCCACACGCAGATCAGGTTCGCTTGCAACGCAGCTGTGCAATGGAGCATCATCAGCCCAAAAGTCGGGAGAGAGAGGAAAGCCCGGCAGCTGGCCCGCCAACTATTCCGCCAACGACTACTGACCAGTCTGGCTGTACAAACAACACGCCGAACGGCGCAAACTCTCCCAAACAGGTTCCCAGAGTCGCTTCTCCCGCTGACCCTAAGACAGGAACAGCAACAACGGAGGCAGCCGCAATAAACTATTAAATTCCCTTAATGAAAATGGCATCAGTATGGAAAAAATGAGCCCCTCAAATATTAGGACTTTCTCAGGTTCATGTGGTTTCGACCGCTTATGTAGTGCGTTGTAGCTGTTGTTTTTCATCTTATCTTTTATGTATATCCGGGAAAGGTGACCTGTATACGTGGTGTTTTGTAACTTGTGCCTCTCCGCGCTGCCACACGTAAAGGGGGTCGAGGGCGTCTCAAGCTGCACTGTCGCAGCTTTTACCTCGGCCTCCTCCATTTTGTAAAAATGGACGTAAGTAAAAGAAAGCAAGCAAGCAAGAAAGAAAGAAAGAAAGAAAGAAAGGAAGCAAGGAAGAAAGGAAGAAGGAAATGACGAAATAAAGAGAGAAAGAAAGAAAGAAAGAAAGAAGGAAAGAAAGAAAGAAGGAAGGAAAGAAAGAAAGATGGAAGGAAAGAAAGAAAGAAAGAAAGAAAGAAAGAGAGAAACAAAGAAAGAAAGAAAGAAAGGAAGAAAGAAGGAAAGAAAGAAAGAAAGAAAGAAAGAAAGAAAGAAAGAAAGAAAGAAAGAAAGAAAGAAAGAAAGAAAGAAAGAAAGAAAGAAAGAAAGAAAGAAAGAAAGAAAGAAAGAAAGAAAGAAAGAAAGAAAGAAAGAGACTCCGAGCAAGGCCTGAGACGATCTACGAGACAACGCATACCGGTGCAGCGTTTTCAATTTTAATTGAAATTGCATTTCACTGAATATGCATGTGCAATCTGGGACCCGAGCCAGCATTACATTATACGTAACACTGAATCCCTGCAAAGCCGTGCTATTCGCTTCATTTTTTCAGACTAGTCCCTGTACACCAGTGTTACATGTCTAAAAAACCGTGCCGAATTAGATCCCCTATCACTACGACGAAAACACGCTCGCCTATCTCTGTTTCGCAAGCTTTATCACCACGACGTTTCACATGACGACTGCTTTCAGCCACCTTGCCTCATTTTCCCTCGCCGTATCATCCCTACAAAGTCAATCGCCCAGTGTGTCAGTTATCTCTTTACGCGCAATCATTCATACCTAGAACCATAAGTGACTGGAATCACCTACCATCAGATATTGCTACCGAGGTTCACCCAGACAAATTTTACAAACTGCTAATTACCTACATCAGAATGTGAGGTCCCCGTGCAACACTGCATACTTACAGAGTTAATAATCCTACTTTTTTGCTCCCTCGAATACCACTACCTTTTTTCAGATTTTTTTTGTATTCTTAATCTGCGCTGTAATAGACCCTTTAGAAAATTCAGCGCCATCTGGTGGGTGGCGCGCGAACCGCGGTGCCTCCGCCATTTCTTGGGCACACACCTGCCGGACTGCGCTTGGGCCGCATTGAAAAGTACGGCGCCCGTCGAAGCCACAACAAGCGCAACTTTCTTGTTTCGTGTCCTGGCCACCTTCCTTGACATTGGCTCTCTGCTCCAAGCTATAGTCGCGATGCCGGCATCCTGCTGTGTGCCTCTCTGCAGCCAGCGCAGGACCCATTCACATTTGCGAGCCGCGAAGGGCATGCGATCAGCATTCGCTTGCGACCAGTGAGCAGATCGACGACACCGTTGTTCACACTTGCAAGCGCGACCAGCAGGTCGCCTTCTCGTTATATTCTCGTTTGATGCGGAAACTCTCGGGAATATTGACGTTGTTCACGCGAAACTCTCGGGAATATTGACGTTGTTCGCGCGCTTTCGAGAGTTTATTCTGCTTTGGCCGCGCCTCCTGCACTCGCGCTCGGTCCTCTGAACTGCTATTAGCAATGTACTACTACGACCTTAGCGAAGAGGAGGATGTTGTGAAGGTTTTGAAGTGCACCGCGGTCGTACAAGCGTCATGATGACAGAGGCGCGCTTCTCTGCAGAGTCGGCCTGCCAGCCTGTATGCCGGCCGCCGGCGTCAGAAAAATGCGCCAATATTGTTTGTTCGCGTTCACACCAAGCCCGTAGGTAGAGGCATGTAAAAAGTGAATAATTTTTGAAGATCGCTGGTCAATACCGAGTTGCTGGTAGAAATGATAACTGCGACGCAAGCAAATTTCTTCCCATAGCCGCTTTGCTGCGGCTGCCCTCTGCGGCTCGACTGTTGTCTGCTAACCCCATTGCTGAAGGCGCCGCGGAAATCGAGCACGTCGTAATATTATTATGAGACGAGGTTCACAATAAAGCGGTGACGAAAGCAGCATCTCAGTAATTACTAGCGCTTGCCATGATCCGACGCGCCTTCAGCTGCGGCATCGATATATGAAACCGGCTAGGCTTAGCGACGACTAGGGCGAGCAGGGAGCAGCGCAGTTCGTCGCCCGGCGCGCCCGCGAACGGTGTCATTGGTGAAAGCTCGACTCGCTCGCTGTTTGGTTTAACGGTTTGTGACTTGCAGTCGCAAGGCTGGAAAATCGAGCAGGGAGTGACTGGTCCGCGACTGTCGCTTTTCCAAAACAGTCGCGCGGCCTCTGCTAAGTGTGAATGAGGCGCACGGAAACAAGCTGTGTATCCAGAGCACGGAGCGCATGAAATAGCGGCATGCTTCTTTCTTCTCGTCCGTGACCTGTTCGTTTTCACATGAAAATAAATGACATAAAAGTTATCCTACCGTGTAACCCTTCCGGTGTATTGTGAGCACAAATATACATATGTGCCACCTTCGGTGCACTCGAGGACACGCATTCCGATGCTGGCGACTGTTTCGGCGCATCACAAAATCAAACATTGCTTAAGCCCGCTTGTTTTGGGTTTGCTAGCGTCCGCGACTAAACCATTCATAGTGAGTTTCGTGAGCGCGACGATGCGGTGCGGCGAGGAGCGCCGTCGTTCTCTCCGTTGCGAATCTGCAACAAACGACGGCGAGATAGGCAGAGTGCAGCAGCTATGTGTTTTCGTTGGGTCAGTGCCTGCGGTTTAGCAAGCGCTCCGGTAATTTTTCACCTTGATCAGAAGTGAGCAAACTATGCATGTGAACAGCTACAACGCGAGTGATTTTGCACCGACGGCTAGCGCACCGGCACTGCTGATCGAGTGCACGCATCCGGATCGACATGCATTTCGCCCTGCAGTGCGCCTGCTCGTACTCGAGTCCGGTGTTGTTAGCCCTCCTTTATCGACAGCAGATTCGACCTGCACGGCAACGCGCACTGTAGACGAATCACAGTAATTCTCCTATACCAGCTTTGTAGCTTCCGTGAGAGGTGCGGCCGGACAAGGAGTCCAAAAGCCTTTCCGAAAATGCGCCCGGCACGATAATCAGGTCCCTCGACGACTGCAGATTTTGCGCCATCGCTTTCACAAACCCAACGAAAGTATTGTAGACATGCCACAAGATGGAAACTGGTGCAAAGGCTGAGCAGAGTGCTACAGCTGCGCGTCTGCTAGCCAAAGGTGCCCAAAATAAGGCGCACTGCGCCGACGGAAGTTGCTGATGATGATGCCTGCCAAGTTGCCAGACTGAATTTTCTAAAGGGTCTATTGGTTTTTGTTCTGCGTTGTTTTTGTATTCTTAATTTCAGCTGTTTGCATTTTTTAGCTTTTATTGCGCTCTATTGTTGTCGTTTTTGTTGTTTGTATTTGTTTTTTCTGTACTTTAAAAATGGTGTCTGTATTTTATTATTCCCTCTTTTCTGCACCTTCGATTAAGAACAAATTGTCATCGAAGTGCTTCGTGTGTCCCCCCTATGTAATACCCTCCCCGGAGGGCCTTTAGGGCATTTCAATAAATAAAATAAATAAATAAAAAGAAAAAGTGTTGCATATTCTGTTCAGTAACCACTGCACAGCGCGCGCGTCATCAGCGTGCAGCCGCTATCGCCGCTCTCTCCGTCTTCCATATTTCGCCTCACATATTTCGGTGGACACCCGTCCAAATTCGCGTACAGTGACGTCACGACCATTTCCACCAATCTGAAACGCGGAAAAATTTGCTGACACGTCTTAGTCACGACAGTATGAACCATTAAAGGTTTTCGCCTTAAAAAGTTCTACGTTTCAAACGACCCCGTGACTTTACTTTCGGGCACATGTGGACCCGACTCATTCGACGCTGACGTGAGAGGGAAACGATAAATGCGGGCGCACTTTGGTCGCGTGAAAGTCGGCTGCCGAGGGTTTTTTTTCAGCATAGGAATTTGTATGCTTCAACTAACTGACAACTTGCAAAATTGCACGAAAGCTGCCTCACAGGAAGATGTTTTCCAACCAAAAACATCGTTCACAGACACGTTTTCGCGTCCTGCCCCGCTGCCTGAAGGGGTTAGCGCGGGGGGAAATGAGTCAGCAGTCCTCTGCTGTATCCTTCTTCGAAAAGGTGTGCGGGGCTGCCCCCCAAATTCGCGTGAACCTGAAGCCCCTCCGGACATCACCAAGAGCATAAAGGAAAGTTGAGCAAAGGTTACAAAGTAGCATTCCCCTGACGAGTACCTGTTTCGACCCGCTCTTCGCATTCGCGCCCCGGCTCTATTATGTCCTTTCGCCAATTTCCCTCTTATACAGATGTAGGGACACCTCTCTCCTCCCTCTTCGAAGAAGAATGCGAGATTCCCGTCTGTGAACGAGGGTGTTTGGTCGGAAAATTGTAGAAGGCGCTTGTTATTCTGCAAGTTGCAAATTCCAGCTAACACCTGCAGCATCTGAACTACAGCGCAGTTGTGCATTCTGTTTGCCAGAGCCTATCCTAACGCTTCCGGGGAGTTCTAATGGCCTTCAAGCAAATTGCATTGTTTTCCTTTGAAAGCGAGAATGTTAAAGATAGGAAACGTCCGCTAAATGGCCAATCATACGCGCGTGCACTTACAGCTGTGAATTTTGTACCGTGTCAAGCGACGGGAGATTGATATTGTGCTCACTTTCTCCTGGCAGTGTCGCAAAGACCTACGAAGAAGAGAAGAGGAAGTGAAGGAAGCCTGTGTCCGTTCGGTGAATTTCAGCTTCGACGCAAAGGGCGCTTCCCTGGTGAAAGCTTGGCGCTTTGAACGATAGCAGTCTTTGTGTCGAAGCTGAGGTTCGCTGAACAGAGACCGGTTTAATGTGTTTCAGTAGACGAGACGTGGTCGTGTGGTGTTCGATTTCCTGCTGCCACGTGGCCCCCTCGTGATTCTCGCATTGTCTGACAGCTCCTAATCGTGTTGTTGGAAAGGTTTGGTTTGGTTTATGAGGTTTAACGTCCCAAACCGACTCATGCTATGAGGGACGCCATTAGTGAAGGGCTCCGGAAATTTCGACCACCTGGGGTTCTTTAACGTGCACTGACACCGCACAGTACACGGGCCTCTAGAATTTCTCCTCCAAAGAAATTCAACCGCCGCGGCCGGGAACGAACCCGCGTCTTTCGGGTCATGTTGCTGGAAAGGAGTAGTTGGTCCAAGCCTGACTTTCAACTAATTATCGCATGAACCTCTTCCTAAGAATAGCAACACCGTCAAGACATAGTGAACCTAATGCTAAATTGCGCTATTTTAATAAATGGCGTTATTGAGCATCGCTCGAACTTGTTGATGGTCTAGAAGACCTTAACGCGTGCATGAATTTTCCTTGATAAAGTAATGTAACGGGGTTTAAGAAGAATCGTGACGGTTGCAAGTCCCTGCACACAAGCTGTAATTTTTTTGTTTTTGTATTTTTTTATGCCACATAAAACTATGAGCTCTGCGCGGTGCCATTTCTTGCGTTTCTTTTTTTTTCGATGCCACAGTCACAAGTAATCTTATGCACCCCAGGCCAGACACTGTTTTTGCTTTGCAGTTTTTGTCGCGTACGGTGTGTCGTACGCAGCGCAGGACGAGATGAGTGAACACATCTGTCATTGACAGCAGCCTGTGTATGCGGCACAATCTGCCGAACAGCGGTTCGCTCTGTGCACCTTTATTGCAAACTGCTGTAGAAAAAAATGTTCTCGGAAAAAAAAAATGTCACTGAGGAAGCACCCACAATGAAAAAAAAAATGCTCCTTTTATTAGACTCTTCCTTAAAGGGGTACTGAAGAGGAATCTGTACTCGTCTTTTTTACCGCGGGAACTCGATCAACACGTTCCGAGCATTCTTAGAAACTTAGAATTTTTGCCCTATGTGGCCGATTTCCCTAATTCAATGGAATTAACATCCGGCTCCCGCTTTTTTTTTTTAATTCTCCCCATACGGTGGGCGGAGTCGACCAACGCGCGGAGTGCCTTTCACCCAGTCCCGTGGCGGCTTGCCGCTCTGGAATCGGCGGAGTAATACATAGTAGTCCGTAGAAGCAAATAGTCCGCGCGTATTTTTATTTATGTGGGCTTATTTTGCGGCTATATTATCTGCGAATGAAATTATTTATTTACGAAAACCTAAAAAACAAAGCGAAAGCAAAGGCTAAACGAAGATGGCTAAAAGGCACTCCACGCATCGGTCGACTCCGCCCACCGTACGGGGAGAATTCAAAAAATAAAGGCGGCAGCCAGACGTTATTTCGATTTAACTAAGGAAATCGGCCACACGGGGCGATAAGTCGAAGTTTCTAAGAATGCTCGGAACGTGTAGATCGAGTGTCCGCGGCAAAAAGACGAGTTCAGATTCTTCTTCAGTGCACCTTTAACTTTGAGGACAGAAGTAATCATGGAGCATTCTGCAGTACCAGGTGACACAATGCACATGTAGTGCAGATCGTGCCAAGAAAGGCACACCACGAAGCCCTTCCGCCGGTGACTTCGCTCAACTGCCGAACGATCCAGAGACGCACTTGAGCTGAGCCTCCGCCTTTCCGCTGCCGTCATTTTTTACGTACACCCCGCTGTGGGTTTGTGGAAGTGAGACAGAGTTTTCTTGACCTTGGTGATATTGCACTGTGTTGGTTCAAATAGCGTGCACAAAAAAGGACGCACAGTGAGTAAAACGCACACAGCGCTTACTTTCAAGTCAGCTTTGCTGAAAAAGGGGGCATTTATAAGAAGCTTCTGAGATGCAGTAGACCTCAAAACGCCGTATGCCTTCTAAGACCATTATTACCAACATCAGAGAACAACATGTGAACAACGACGAACCAAAAGACATAGCAGGGTCGATCTGTACAAGGCCTTCCATCATGTGCCATCTGAAAATAGTGTTATGTTCAGACACAGTGAAAAAAAAAAGGTGAACAAATGATAACAAGCAAATTAGACAGCAGGTCGAGCTCTACATGGCTTTCCATTGTCAGTAAATAAAAGACGGAAGAAATGTTTTGTTTTACGGGGTTTAACGTCTCAAGCGGATAATTTCGACCACCTGGGGTTCTTAATCGTGCGATGACATCGCACAGTACCCGGGCCTCTAGAGTTTCGCCTCCATCGAAATGTTACCGCCGCAGCTAGGATCGCACCTGCGTCTTTCGGGTCAGCAGCCTAGCACCCTGACCCCTGAGCCACCGCGGCAGCTAAAAGAAGAAAAAATGAATAACTATAAAAGCATAAAATATCGTTTGGCATTATACCTTTACCCCCTTCCCAGACAACCCGAGATGACTAGCCCGTGAATTAAATGTCGAACCATGCATGTGTATGGTTGATATGTCACCAGAAAATTCTTTGTCTAGGAGTATTACGGACTCTGCTCTAACGCATACGTGCCTTTTCGTTTGATAGCTTCTGCCCCTATTATCTCTCGTAATGTGATTTGGCTCCTATAGTAGGATACAACTTAAAACAACAGCAGTTGCTAACATTGGGCCGCAGCGTCCTGTATTACTCCGCTGGACAATCGCAACAGTAAACGAAATCATCTTTGGTTTGGCTATATCAAACAATCCACGCATCAAAATTCTAGAGCTCATAATTTTTTTCTTGCGAGAAGCTTCTTGTTTAGAAAACATGAAACGGTTAAGCAGTGGACTACAGTGGACAGTGGAGCAGTGGACTTTTGTCGTCGATGATTTCTTTGCGCGGAGGCTGAATGTAGTCGAAGCTTCACTGCAGACTTAATTTGTGTCCGACTTTGCCTACCACCGTTGTCCTTTGAACCAGGGCGTGCATTCTTTCCAGTTCCTGCAACGCAGAGAAAGATTTACTTGGCGTAAATTTCTTCGGCGCAGGTTTTCGACTTTAGTACTGAGTTCTCGGAGCCGATCGCTATGGTACGGGCCCGTTTGTACAACGCAGCATTACCCGCAGCTTAAGGGGGTTTCATAGAAAACACCTTTGATACATGGTACGAAACAAGTTTTGTGTTTTTTGACGCATTATGTTCCCTGTACACCATATATTTGAGTAAACACAGTTTCCATGTTGTAGCTGCGTTGACCCTCCTGAAGAACACATCTTGGATCAAAGCAGTCTAGTGTTCCTCGGACAGCTTGGGGAACGGGCCGCAATTAAAGCTTATATCTACGCTGGCACAGCACCAGCGGGGACAAGTATCGAAGTTTAGAGCTTACTGCATGGCGTTACTGCACTTTAAGATAAGCTGAGCACCAGCCCATGGGAAGGCTTGTACACGTTAGAAAACTGGTGGCCACCAGGGGGCACTGGGGTCCAAACCCCTACGTCTCGTATGCGGCCCACAAGAGGTAAAATTACTAGCATATAAATCTCTTGTCAGGTCAAAGTTCGATTATGCATCGCCAGTTAGGAATCCTCATCAAGTTTACCTTATCAATGCGCTCGAGTCACTTCAATACAGAGCAGCCAGATTCATTCTTTCTTCCTATTCGTACGACATCAGTGTGACATCTTTAAACGCGGAATCCAGTTTAGCACCCCTTTCACTTCGTCGTCGTATTTCTAGCCTCTGCCTATACCATAAATTTTTCCATAATTCGCTGCGCTGCGCACCCTACATTGCCCCGCCATCCGGCATATCCCACCACATTCGTCATCCTTTCCAAGTGTATCGCCCACGTGCCCGTACTGTCACCTGCGCCGCTTCTTTTTTTCACCGTGTTTCTGTAGGCTGGAACGACCTCTCCAATGACATCGCTACCATCTCATGCCCATCCACATTCGCCGAAGCTGTTACCAACCTTTTTTCAACATAACACTTGTTCAATTGACTGTTTTGTACCCACCCCTTATATAATACCCCCCCAGTGGGTCATTAACGCATTAAAATGAAATTAAATGAAATGAAACTGCAGGAGGCTACGGGACGTTTTGTGGTACCCGTTTCGAGACACTTTTTCCCATTTTGAAAATGGGTACGTTTTTTTCAGGAACCTGTTGCAAACGGTGACTAAGATTACCAACTCTTTCCGTCATAGATAGCAGGCCTTAGGCACCGCTAAAAGGGCATCAAGTTAACAAGCGTTACAAGCATCAAGTTATCTTTATCGCTAACAAGTTTACAGACACGTAGGGATATCGCACTTCTTTGCTTACTGCAGAAACTAATATACAGTCGTCACGCGTCCACACTGCCACTTACACGCCCAATGCGCACTTCACGTCGCCTACGTAATAATCTTAGCTTCCAACGTCTATTCGGCCGAACACTCGCGTTTAATTCTTCTGCTTTGTCACGTGCTATCAAGTGTTGGAATGTTCTTCCGGATTGCATTGCTACCATACGTGACCCATTAATGTTCAAAAACGAATTGACCACCTTTATGCATCCATGATATTGTACATAAATTGTGTTCGTATGTGTAGTCAAATCCATGCACTGCCGCTATTCGTTTGCTGTTTTTTTTTCTTCTGTGTCAATATAAAATATTTTTCTTTCAATGGTTTGGTTTGGTTTATGGGGTTTAACGTCCCAAAGCGACTCAGGCTATGAGAGGCGCCGTAGTGAAGGGCTCCGGAAATTTCGACCACCTGGGGTTCTTTAACGTGCACTGACATCGCACAGTACACGGGCCTCTAGAATTTCTCCTCCAAAGAAATTCCAGCCGCGGCTGCCGGGATCGAACCCGCGTCTTTCGGGTCAGCAGCCGAGCACCATAGCCACTGAGCCACCGCGGCGGGGCATTAAGGGTACTAAACAGAGAGCTCATCCGTTAATAATTATTTTTTTAATACGTTTTAATAATTGTTTGCAGTCCAATGTATGTAATATTGTTTCCTTTTATGCTTTCCCAGTTTGTACCATCTTTTGCCTGCTAAATATTGTAACCCCTGACCTCACACAATGTTCCAAGTGTGAAACCTTTGAGGTATAAATAAATAAATAAATAAATAAATAAATAAATAAATAAATAAATAAATAAAATGTATTCCACTCCATGTGTGTAAATTCTCTCCAGACAGGAAATAATTAAGTTGTTCCCCGCGCTCAAGGTATTGGAGATTTGCCCGAGAACACCTCGAAGCACAGTCAGCGCTAGCGAAACCGCGCCTCTTGCTGCTTAGTGTGAGAGGCTTCCAAGATCAATTAGAGGCTTTTATTAGCACCCCTGTACGGTAAACACGGTGATTAAGGTAACCGCCCCAGTATGGCAAATGCGGCTAGGCGACTCTGGCAACGGTAGCAACGGCAGCGCGTTATCATATTTCCCGTATGGTTCTCAGGCGTCGCTAAAACTCTGTACTGTCGACAGCCGCGTTCTCCATAATGCGACGGAGAGCATTTCGTGCCAGATTTCTGCGTAAAGCAATGTTGCAAACGAGGGCGTTGCGTTGGGAGTGCACGTCGAGGTAATCCGCCAGACGACAATGCGCAGTACTAGCATATACGTGACCACGCAAGTGATCCATGCATTCATCGGCTCCAAGCAAAAACGCGCGGTACGCTTCTCAAGCGTCCTTGAGTCTAGAATTAAGGTGATTCTCATTACAAAAAAAAATAATGACTATACGGAAGAAAGTGTTACGCAACTGCGAAAATTATCATGGCGAGAAAAGGGAACTCAAAACGCATCCACTTTTTATAAAGTACAATATGCTGAGGGCAGATATGGTATACTACTTTAAGTTGCTACAATGGATGCATAAAAATCGTTTGTATGTCACATCCACCGACAGAGTAAACTTGTACGCTGTCAGAAACCCGAAAATAAAGATGCCGAGGATAAGGACAAGTTATGGTCGTCAAGCACTCTTTTCAAGTTATCAAAATTCTCAATAGAAGAGATATAAATATAAATTACAGTAAACCCTTGTCCACTTTCAGAAACGAATCTAAGGGAGTTCTTCTCTGTAGCGATGTCGCCTATACCGTTCACGAAAATTTCTCATTCAAGCATGTTGTAGTCCATTTTTTTTCACAATTAGTGATTTTGTGTTCGCGTCTGTGTATTCTTGTTTGTGCTTATATGTCCATAATGCCTTGTTTTTCAGTAGGCTAGAATAAGCCTTAAGTAGTAGTAGTAGTACGTGACCTTTATTCGGCCATAATTTACAGGCCGAGCATGTCGACCGCCTGGGCGACCAGAAGTCGCTGTTCTTCCTCCCCTTCAGCGCCAAGCCAGTCGAGCCAGGTGGTGATGGATAAAGAAGGTGGGGGGTAGGAACCCGTCTGCTGAGCAGCCGGGCAATAGAAGAGGCAATGGGCCAGGTCCGCATAGATACGGGGGCAGTTGGGACAGGAAGGGTCCGATTGATAGCGATAGAGAAAGAGGCGAGACGGGGTGATAACTGCATTCATTTGGATGTGCCGAAGAAGGTGAGCCTCCGGGACCGTGAGCAATGGATGAGGTGGAGGGTAAAGGCGTTTGTCTGGGCGGAGCTCGAGGTAGACCTTGTTTATGGTGCGGTGAAGGGTGAGTCTCACACCGTCCTCCGAGGGCTTGGGCCAGGGGATCAACGGTGCCCGGAAAAGTGTGTCCCGGGCGAGCTGATGGGCCAGCTCATTGCCGTCAATCCCTGAATGCCCAGGGACCCAGCGGAGGAAAACGATGGAAAGCTGCAATGCGGAGACCGCTCGTTCGACCTCCTGTTGGAGAGAAGGGGTTAGGGTGCGTTTCTGTATGTGGTGTATAGCGGCTTGTGAGTCTGAATAGACTGTGTACTCTTGAAGAGAGGGAAGGAGAGCTCACGTCCAGTAGCCGTCGCATTCGCACTGGTCACACAGTCCCAGATCCTCCTCTTCTCCGTTTATGGCGTCGCCGTAAACGTCTTCAACGCTCCTTTCGCTCCCAACCCCACAATGCCCAACTCTCCTCCCGGATCACTGCTCTGCGGGCCGAGATCGTCGCCAACTGCGCCTCACTCGAGCACTCTCGTTGGAGTGCTCCTTTTGACCGTCTTGACTCTGCTTTGCAGCTCGCCTCTCTCTACCTCCCTCCCCCTCTGGCACCTTCCTACCCGATGTACTCGGGCGGACCTAACCCCGATCTGGACCACTCCTGCACTCTCCGAGAGCTCGAATCGGCTCTGGCTGCTAATGCTACACGCTCGGCTCCCGGTGAGGATGCCATTACATACACCACACTTCGCAACCTTCCTGACTGCGCCAAAGAATTTCTCCTTCAAACCTACAATGAGGCCTGGAACAGCGGCTGCCTGCCGAGCTCCTGGACCTCCTCCCTCATTTCTATGATTCCGAAGCCGGGCAAGCCTCCCTCTCTCCCGCCCAACCTCCGCCCAATCTCCCTGACATCGTGCGTTGGTAAGACCCTTGAGCGAATGGCCTTGACTCGCCTCTCTAATTTTCTCGAGGCGAGGGAGTCTTCCCCCATTCTCTCATCGGCTTCCGACGCCGCGTCTGTGCACAGGACATGTTTCTGATTCTTCAGCACACCTTTCTATCACCTACCCCCCCCCCCCCCCCCCCCCTCAAATTCACGCACTTGTGACCGTCGATGTTCGCAAGGCCTTCGACAGTGTTTGCCACGACCACATCCGTTCCCAATTCGACTCCCTAGACTGTGGCCCCCGCATGTACTCTTATATCCGTTCATTTCTCTCTAAACGTATGGCTCGCTTTCGAGTAGACACCCATCTGTCCGACCCCCACCACCTCACCCGTGGCACTCCTGAAGGTGCTGTTCTCTCTCCTACCCTTTTCAATCTTACTATGGCCCCTCTCGCCTCCCAGCTAGCTGAAATTCCCGACCTGCATCATATATTTTACGCCGATGGCATCACTCTGTGGTGTTCGTCGGGCTTTCTCACCACTGCTGGCCTCTCTCCTGCTCCTGAAAAATCTGAGCTCCTTCTCCTCAACCATTCCCGATACCAGCGCTCACACAACCACTTCGTCTATCTCCACCTTTCTGGCTATTCGATTCCTGCCGTCACGCAGTGCAAAGCTCTTGGCTTTCCTTTGCATGCGGTCAAGAACGTGCAAGCCCTCCACCACGATGTCACCACCTGCCACTCCGTAACTCACCTACTGCGGCGCGTGGTCACTCGGCGCTTAGGTCTCTACGAGGCTCACGCGTGCCGAGTTGCCCACGCGCTGGCCCTCAACAAGGTCTTGTACTTTGCACCCTACATTTCCTTCAATCAGACTCAATTTAACACTCTCGAGACTGCCCTTGGGGGCCTCTACAAGGTAGCTCTCAACCTCCCTGTCACTACCTCTACCGCTAAGACCTTTGCCACAGGCCTCTTTCATATTCTCCGTTCTCTTCTCTCACTCCATCGTGACTCGCAGCTTGCCCGCCTTTCCCTTACCCGTCAGCGTCAGTGGTTACTGCCTCAAGCGGGTATCTCGCCCATTCCCATCGCCCCTTTTACCTCTCCTATTCCAACCCCTGCTCCCAATCTTCGTATCATCCCCCTCCCCACCAACATGTTCCCCGTCCTGCACGCCGGCCGTCGTCATGGGGCCACGCAGCACCATTCCCCTCTCTTTGATATCCAGGGTGTAGCCTTCACGGATGCCTCCTTCGTGGCTCCTCGAGGTTCCTGCGGCTACGCCCTGTACCATTCCCACCTCCCCGCTCCTGAAACCCACACCAGCGGGCCGTATCTACACCCTCCGGATGGACTGTCCCTCGAGGCCCTAGCCTTAAGTAGAACATCGTTATTTGATGTAGTGTTTCATGTATAAGTCCTGGTCTCTGATTCTATATACTCATCGTACATTTACGATGCAAATCCTTGTCTAGCGCTTCGCTCTTTTTTTTTTCGTATGTATGTATTTTGCTCTGTATAATGCTTACTTTTGTGCCTACTTTTCTTTGATTTCGTTTTATGCCGTTTTCAACGATACTGTTTCGTACCGGACCGCCGGACTTTTGTAAATTACATGTTTGTTTGTCATGTAGTAGGGGGCTAAGGACCTGTCAGGCAACATTGTGCCTTTAGCCTCAGCTCCTTCTAGGTAAACGTCTAAGCAAGAAAGAAAGAAAGAGAGAAAGAAGGAAAGAAAGAAAGAGAGAGAGAAAGAGAGAAGGAAAGAAAGGAAGAAAGAAAGAGAGAGAGAAAGAAAGGAAGAAAGAAAGAAAGAGAGAAAGAAAGAAAGAAGGAAAGAAAGAAAGAGAGAGAGAAAGAGAGAAGGAAAGAAAGGAAGAAAGAAAGAGAGAGAGAAAGAAAGGAAGAAAGAAAGAAGGAAAGACAGAAAGAAAGAAGGAAAGAAAGAAAGAGAGAGAGAAAGAGAGAAGGAAAGAAAGGAAGAAAGAAAGAGAGAGAGAAAGAAAGGAAGAAAGAAAGAAGGAAAGACAGAAAGAAAGATGGAAAGAAAGAAAGGAAGCTTATTAGGTGCAGTGCTGACAACGCACTTCGCGACAGGCATGTCCATAGGTTGGTCACGCACGCCTGCTCTGACTGGACAAAACCGGCGCTTTTTTTAACTGTTCCCGGAAGTAAGCCTAATAGGTTATTCTGGCGGACTGCTAGAGGGCGTCACTACGTGCTCGCACCTTGAAATGGGTGAAAAGCAAAGGACTAGGAAGTTTTGCAGTTACTTGTACATACATGATCAATGTCGACACAAATCGGAGAAAGCGGACTAGAAAATTGTCAACCAAATATTTGCAGTGCAGGGGAAAAACAAGAATTATAGATTAAGAAAAAAAAGGTTAAAGAAAACGGAGAGGAATGTGTGTGTCACGGGTTCGGCGACTAGTCGACATCATCACCGAATCCGGACAATGAGGGGGTGGTCGTTTGATGCCCGGCGTAGCCGGTAAGCAAACGCAGTGACTGAGACCGAGGCGTGTTTAAGAGGTAACAACAACAAAATAACGTTTATAGTTCGATTGAACGATGCGGCAGCTTTCACAGATACATAATTCACATTCTACAAAACAATTGCGGGAAGCACATAGGAGTAAACACACTGAATTAAGTTATACGTTGAATATTTCTACACAGGTCAGAACACAAGTGAGAGGCCAATTAGATACAGTCGATCAAAATTCGGAAGGTGAACAAACATACAGTCAACCGGGAAGCGCGGCTGCAGTCCATCCACAGAAACGCAGTCAGTGCGGCCCCCGAAGGCGACGTCCGTCCAGGGCAGCTTGCGGTTTCGAGGATGCGGTGCGGCGGCTCGGAGACCCGGGAGTTCGCGGCGGCAGCGTTTCCACCGACGAGCGCCCTGAAGTTCGTTTCCATACGGCCCCCTTTTCAAGCTCTCTGGCGCTAGCGAGCGAGCACTCGCGGCGCCACAGCGTCGGCGTAGAAAAAAACAAAACACCAAAAAGCGCGACGAGAGCACGTAGGCACCTACGCTTTGACTCTGCATGGCCGCCATCTTGGAGGAGGAAAAAATTAACGCACAACTAAAAAGAAGCCCCAGGCTTCGACTCTCGATTCGGTGACCTTGGAAACGCAAAAAAGTAAAACACAACCAAAAAGCCAGTCACGTAGGCCGCAACTTCTTTCCCGCTAATGGTCAGCTCCAGACTTCGGCAGTATCGGGGACGACTTTGAGCCGCCTCCGCTTTCGCAATGCGAGGGGTTGTCTACATAACTGAAAAAAGCGTGCATGCATTCTTGCTCTTCCCGAGACACATACAAAGAAACGCGGACGCATCAGTTTTATACAAACAAAAGTAATTTACAGGCTGCTGCCACTTCTGTGACAGTGTGGGAAACAGGGATACGGACGGAATCAGCGCTGGGAACATACAGAACGTTCAAGCAGGAATTTGCCACCGACATGTGAGACAATTACTGCACAGTTTGCTTTCCTAAAAAAATGAACAATTTTCATTTTTTCAACGCAGAAGGGCAATAGATGGAGATTTTTTTTGTTCATCCTGTAGCACGGCCTCTTTCTACCTGCTTGATAATGACCCATTCCCTGGCTATCAGCCTGATCTTCGCGGTTTAAATCGTATCCATAATTTATTCCATGTATCGGGTGTACAGGCGATGTTGAGACGCAAGGTAGCAGGATCCCACCGCGGCCACCAGTTGTTGCGGCTCGAGGTGGCGTGGCCAGTTGTTGCACCTGGGGGCTCGTCCGGGATGAGGAAACGGTTTGAACTTCAGATGGTTGGTTAGAGATTACAAAAACAAGCAGATTTAATGGCAAGAAACTAAGACACTTATTTACATAAATTTACAAAAAGAAGAGCAAGGAATCAAAAGTTAAGAGTTCATAGCGTCGAGCGTCTGGATGAGCCTGTTATCCAAGGCTCAGAGCTACTGGATGAACCTATTACCCAAGGTTCAGAGCCACACTGGATGAACCTATTACCGAAGGTCCAGAGCCTTCGTGCCCACTTTGGTCGCAGTTTATATAGCCCAAGGCTCCGCCCTTTCACCAGGCGACATTCCATCGTGACACAAAAGTTCGGCACCAGCACCGCCATCGTAGACCTGTTGCGCCCCCTCACTAGGCGGTAACTCATCGTGGCACAAAAGATCGCCACCACACGTCACAGACGCAGCTGGCCAAGACACCTGTTGAGAGCCCGCACGTGGAAACTGGCAAGGAAGAGGCTAAGTCCGCATTCCGCATTCCTATAGCATTGTGTCGTGTTGACCTCACAGCCGCAGCTGCGCAGGCTTCCTCTGATTCGTTCCAGGTTTTTTTTCAAGACGAGGGACACCCTTTCTTCTCCTGTCGTCGGTTGCTTCTCGAAGGGGAGGTCGTTTTCGCCGAGCCGAGTGTGGGAAGAGCCTCGTCGGCCACTTCCCAGAAAGTCACCCTTTTTCGTGAGGTCAAGTTGAAGTCAAACAACCCGTCAAAATTGCCGCTACGTTGAATCTCCCTCCGTTTCATCTCGGGTCTCAAGATGGGTCGTAACAGCGAATAGGACGGAGGGCGCGGTAGCCGGCGCCTAAAGAAACCACAAAAACTACAAATAGAAAAACCACTCTCCCTACAAGTTTTCAGCGGAAAATTTTCAAGCATACATGTTCAAAGCGGGCTGGCCGAAGCCCAACTTCCGCTCTTCCAAGAATGACCCCCTAATAGCCCCTGCATCTCTCGTGCCTAAAATACCGCCTTGAATCTTCGGCACCGAAATCTTTAGCTTCGAAAAAAAAAGCGCGGGCCGTAGACGCACTGACGAGCTGGTACATAAGGGTAGGTTCTTGGTCACCTTTATTCCGCACTTTCTTCCGAGAAAAGCAGCCAGTGAGCACAGAATCTCTGTCTGAATACGTCAGGTCACAGATATTCGGGTGTGGTTCCCAGTTTTCTTAGGCAGAGAGAGAGAGAAATAGAAGAAAGAAAAAGCAGGAAGGTCCCTGCACATGGGACAGTAAGGTGAGTCACCTGAAATGGGTTGTCAGTGTTGTTACTTCTGCACGCACAGAATGCCCTGCTATCGCTTCCGACCGCCCCGCAGGGGAGAGGGGTCGCCCCGCAAAGGAAAGCTGCACCCACGTGGGCCTGATGCAGTGAAGCCTGACCCGCATGAGAGAAGGATTACAAGGTATGCTTTCATTCTGTCTTCTCCATATGTGTAGAAACGGGACAATATCTACTATTCAAAGAGGCCATGTTTCTTTTTTCATTGCACTAGCTCAAGACCTAAAATGTGCTGCTGTTTAGCTGGAAGCTCCTCTAAGCTGGTTCCAAGAAAAGATCGCATAACAAACCCACGGTCTTTGAAAACATCGATGCTTAGTTCAGTGGGCAAGGCTTAACGCCTGCAGGTGACTACCAGAACCAGCATTCTCATACAAAAAAATCTGCTGCAAATACTCCTCAAGGGAAGTTCTCGAAACCATGGCGTAGACAGACTGTCATGACGCCGCAGTTAACCCCATTTCGCGGAGGCACCTTCCAGTCAGCTGTGATTTCACTTTCGGGGATCAACTGCGACGTCACGTGTACCTGTAGAGGCACTGTCGGGTACAGCTTAAGAACGAAGCGGCTTTTCCCCGGCAAAAAAACCCCCTCCCAGACAATGGCTACGGCCGATTCTCATGACCCTGCCAGGGTAACAGTGCAAGGAGCGGTGCCACAATGGAGAGAGGGGTCTATCCCCGACTACGGAGGGGGGGGGGGACTATTTCCTTTCATCTGCCACTCCCTGCAGACTCCAGTCCTGTCTGGATGAGCCCTTTGTTCCTCCTCTCCACGTACTTTCTCACTCTCCTCTCTCATCCGGTCCTTCTCACCCGCTTGGACGCTATAAAACCTGAGACTTCGAGCCCATATAGTCACTCTCCTGCACTGCGGTCACCGCGTTCTTTTCGCAGCTATATTAGCGCTCGAAGAGACTGCAAGTTGTCATTCGAATGTGCGGACCCCTTCCTGTTTGACATTCTTCTCTATTCTAGACGAAAGCCGGTTGTCGCTGCGGACGAGTTCATCCACCTTGTGTCATCCAATTGTCAGGCTGTTTGTAATCTTTAATTTAACATTGTGTGAATGGAAGAAAAACAGCGAAGAGGTCTATTACACTGTCAGGCATCCATTCATGCCTTTTCAAAAATGTGTGGGCAGAATGAGTGCAGTACATTTTATTTGTTCTGCTCAGTAAATGACCTGATTTGAAACTTTGCAAGCATAGTTCTGAACATATTGATTTATGATTGATTTATACTGCAATCTGGGCCTTTAAATTCTTTTACAGGTGCTGTTGGCTCTTATTGTACTGTCTGCATCATTTTTTCAGTGAGCACAGGTTCATCTGATGGTATGTTCTTCCATGCTTCACCTTTAATGGGGTAAAATGTGTGCTTTACACAATTTTCTTGCCTCAGCAGCTTTGATAACGACTAAAGTCAAGAGCTTTCAACCTGACATCTTAACAATGAGCAAATTATTTCTGCTTCTATTTAATAAGAAAAGTTCAGCTTTGTGATGACCAAGTAACCATATGACCCATGTCCCACATTGCAGTTCTAATTCCTACTGTATCTCTCTGCTTGATGAAAATGCCATCATACCTTTCAATGAAAATTAAGTGGGTCTTGTACTAATATTTCACTTACTTGAAGGAGCTTTAAACCTTTTTTTCTACAGTCATGAAGGCAGTAGCTGATAAGCTATAGTTCAGGTGAAATATAATTTGCTTTCACTGGGCAATTCCCATCTGGATTTACATATGTGCAAGGGAAACATCCTAAACTGAAATTTGACATAGTTGCAGCTGATATGTACTAATATCACTCAGTCTCAACCAGAAATCTGTTGGCCACAGTTTCAAATTAAGAATCATAGCGGTTTGCTAATAGATGATGCCGCACCTTCTCTTGCAAAGCAGCTTCACTGTTCGAGCTGGAACCAAGTGAAACTGTGTAATCAAAACTGAGGTGTGCCTGAAATATCATTGCAAATAGTTCTAGTTAATGACATAATAAAAGCCAAATGTTTGTCCTGGACCAATAGCAGGTCAACTTCACAAGCATGGCAGATTTCGAGTGATCACCAGCTACGGAAACCACAGGGTTGTGTGTGATCTCAGCAAGGGTCAGTTGGGATTTGTGAGAGTAAACTGTCTACATTTTCAGTTGATACCTGTCAAAAGCCTGCAGGTATTTCAGTGTGTTAAGGCTTCTGCTGTAATCTTTCTGTGGAAGATATGTCCTAGCTGGGATTAGTTCTTTTATAAGGAACAGCTCTTAAAGGGACCTGCTTTTACACTGGCTGAGCTTGAAAAACAGTAGCAGGGAATAAAGTGTGTATACACTTTAGTTACCGCAGTGGGAACTGCTCGAGGAAAGAACTGGGTATGGACTTGTCGGCGTGGATGCGAGTGCTCCTGGCCCGTAGAGTTTCGCCCATTTGGGCACCCCAAACTCAGTGCGCTGCAGCCGCGATGAGAATCACAATTTGAAAAATCTAAAAACTGATCCGGATATTACGGCCAGCTATAATCAACCTCTCAATAAATAAGGTGCATTACTGCAACTGGTAAAAAGTTAAATATGTTATATTAATTTACAAGCCTGCGGGTTAAATAAACATCTTAGCTGTATTTAATCTATTTAAAAAATTGCCACATCTTCAGTGAAACAATCCGCAGGCCATCAATTTTGGACTAATTAAAGCTTGTAGAGTACTTTCTCGAAGATAAATTAGGATTGGCATATATATGTTGCAATTGAAAACTCTCACAGTCACCTGCTGAATAAATTTTATTTTTTTTTTGTTTCTGCAATACACGCTTTTCTTATTTTCTTCTTCAGTGACAACTACAAATTTCACATTGCAGTAAAAACCAGTTCAGCTGCAAATGTCGGTGCACATACAACGACGCATTTCGCTAGTGATTACTTCTCTGTTGCAAGCGATCAACCTGTGCCAGCTCGCCCCGTTACCCATGCTTCTGGCCGAAAACCTCAACTGCAGCCATGGAATCAGCATTCTTGAATATGCATGACATCTGTGGTCATGTTGTCCAGGTGGTGATGTACGTGATTTGTGTGCATCTGGGAGAGACAACATGAAGTTAAATTTTTGGGCTACATATATGCGTGTACGACCTTAAGTGAGAGTTGAGAGTGCACTCAAGTGTCCACATATAGTTGTTAAATGCACCAGAGCATCGAATGCAACAAAACACATTGCTGCAGAGTGTTTCATAGGACCGCAAAAAAAAAGGAACAGCCAGGAAACGTGGCAGGTGAATGTTTAGCGTGAAAAAAAATTGTGCACCGTTGCCTGCAGTTTTTTTTATTATTATGACGTGTGCGCCATATTCTTCTCTGGAATTAGCAAGGCTGCGTGGTTCTCATGATCGTTCTGCATGAGCAAAGAAAACCAAAGAACACAAGTGATGAGTGTGCTATTTTTTCCATGATGCTATGCCAACTATATATATAGCTCAAATGTCGATTCCGCTTCTGAGCAGCTGTCTGTGGAAGGATTTTAGCAGCTAAGAGGGAGCATGCCTAGAACATGCGAAGCTGCGGTACGCGTGCTCCTTTTCGCTGTTATCGCGGTGGCCACATTAATCCCATAGGATCATCGCCTACTGGAATCTCGAAATTGTGTATCTTAAGGTGTAGTCAAGAGTTTGACGAAACGTCGTCTGGTCAGGTAGAGGCATAATAAAAACATAGGGTCACTGACCAAGTCAAAATTTTTTTTTAAGGTGCAGGTGACAAGGTGCAAGTGACAAGAATAAAGCGGATGGTAAAAACAAAACCGTCGGAGCCAACACGCGTAACCGCATCTCGTATAGTGCTGCTTGTGTTGTCTGCCGCGGCATAGTTTCGTTTTCGCGCGTTAGGGTCGTTCGTGCTGGCATCACAGCGGCGATGTAACTGGGCCAACAGCCGCACCAAAAATAACCTATTCTGTAAGCGTGCTCGCTTTGGCCTGGGGGCTTCCCGCCAGAAGTCGCCTAACACAGCGGCGGACAAGCGCCGATAGAGTGTATAGTTTCGCTTTTTCTACCCGGCACTGTCTTTGCACACGCATTGAACGAATGCCGGAACGGTGTAAGCTATCATCGCGAGGCGACTTCCGCAGCATGCGATGCGGAAATGATGCAACAATTGCATTATGTAACAGATACAGGCGATCGAGTTTCAATTACATATACATGGGCTTCGATCTATGGCAGCTGGACTGGCTCATGAAGACGTAGCACTGGTAAAACAGCAACCGCGAACGTAACTGCGGGGTTCTACTCGAGGTTTGTTTTGCAGAACAAAAAATCAACCCTTCCACTTTTCATTGTCCATTCATTCCACTTTTCATTGGCAAGCGCCAGCTGCGGAACAACATATAACGCGTACTTCCATCTCGTATCGATATCACTGTTTCGCTGTACCGCACGCAAGCACCACGATCAGTGCTTTTAGTGGCAAAACTTATTGTGCACGACCCTTCCTCAAACACACGCACTCACGGTGAACTCTCTTTGTTTCGTGCTCGCTTTCTTAGCTCAAACTTTTGGTCAAATTCTATTCAAACTGATGGTGCTAATAGTGGACACGTGTGTGCGGTACGGTGGATTGGTAGCCGCGTGCTCTCTTTGAGCAGTCTTATATTTATGTTTGTTGCGAGTAAACTTTTGAGATTTGCGCCAAGGCTTTTGAAGATGAAGGCAAGGACCATCACGTTTAGAGCCAAATTGTGCGCGCGCCGTGGAAAGGATATATATCGTTGCAACGCCAAGCGCCAATGGTCGGGAATATCTCGACGTCTAATACTTCAAACTGTTAAGGGTCTCAAAAATTTGTTCAAATCATGCTGATTTTAAATGAAGGGCAAGGGGACCGAAAATAGTTCTTGACACAGTTCGGAATAAAGAGAGCCCGACCAGAGGGTTTAATTCATTCACTGGTCTTGTCATTCTTACGCGACCGCTCATCAGCACTGGCAGCATTAGCGGCGCCTCATAGATGCCACTCGATCGGCCTCGCATGTTCTAAAATAAACTGGCCTCACGTCGTGACAGCAGCGCAGGGGGAAAAAAAAGAACTGCAGTGAAGCAGCTGCAAACACCACAACCCACACCAAGCAACGCGCGCATAGTGCATGTAATGGCCTTTCATAGACTATCGGTCCGGGGGCTGTCGAAAGCGCTATGGCCGCGTGCAGCACGCTGCATTGCCATGCTTTATCATCGGTCAGGACAGGTAAGCTGTACGGCCTTTGAATAAGCGTGTACTACCGGCAGTTTTGTCGCACTGAAATACGAGATTTTGACGGGATCGAAGTACCTTTTCGTAAATACCGCAGGTTTGAATGAAGTGATTTCCGTGTGTGTACAGTACACACCCTACATACCTCTCGGGCAATAATGGCCCTTAGCAGATAAGAAAGGTCAGAGCAAGAAAAAAATTTAATCTGACATTAACAAGTGATGCGAATTCAATCAGCCACTGTTCTGTTTGAGGAAAGATAGGTCAGAAACGGTAAAAGAAGACTGTAAATCGAATTTACCAAATATCATTTTAATCATTTAGGGTCCTTTTTTAACAGGTAAAGACCAACATTACCCAGTTTGAGCACCCAAAGCATCATCATGAAAACTGGGTGAAACCCAATTCCTGCTCAAAAAGTGCCTTCAAGAGAAATTTAGCCACGTGATGCTTTCCATGTCATGAATTACCGTTTAAGAGTTTTCTTTATGCTCTTTTAAAGTGCAGTTTAGGGATATACCAATTTCACTAACTGCCAGCGAGAGCCAAGCGCTAAAGAATCTGCCTAGTTTGTTGTTGGTTGGAACCCCAGTAGTGCTAGGACGGTTGCCTACCCCTTTTGATGTACCTACAAAGACCATTCAATTAAAAGCACCCAGATTACAATATTCAGCAAGAGCTTTCCTAGCACTGTCAGTGCTGAATGAGGTGGCAGTATAGGTAGAAGCATCCCATACCAAGGGATGGTGCAATCAGAAAAGGCGCGACCTACCTGTAAAAAAAGTTGAAATTGGCCCCTCCTATGTATGGAAAGTACACGTGCAGCGCCCACAAACATTCATTACCTAATTTACATTTCCACTGGGCTTCAGTACCCTTTTAGCAGTAGTCTCGGAGCAGCTTGTCAGTGAAATTTATTTTCCTCATTAACTCTCTGCAGCATTTTCTGCTGCAAGGGCACGAACAGAAAGGCAATATGCGGCTCTGCAGAGGAAACAATGTGGTGGCTGGGTATGGTCTCAACCGACTGTTTTGTAACATGGTTTGTCTATAGGGCCAACGAGTTGTTAGTAATCTATTCATACGCTTCATTAATCACTGACAAGGCATGTTGGTAGGAATGCTTTATTTGGCACAGCAGTTCCGGCCGACATAGGTCTATTGTCACTCTGCTTGCAGGCCAGGGTGCAGACTTGTGAGCACGTTCTTGAGCCAGTAGCCTGGAACGATGAATAGGTGCATGCAAGACAGAAAAAGATTAGGACATCTCTCAACACACTATCGCAGCAGCCTACACACTCCTGTAGTGGCCTTGTGCATGGACATTTGAAAGATAAAGGCAACATTGTTCAATATGTGCTGGAAGAACGACACACAAAAAGTGTGCACAGAGCTCAACAGAGAATGAAAATAGTCAAGACAAACAACAAAAGGGTTTCACTGGGTCAGACCAGTACTAATTAAGAGGATCAAATTATCCGGTATCAAGTCTTGGCAGTTAAGCTTGGCCAGCCAGCAACACTGCTGCATTTCCTTTTGTGGCTCCCGACGCTGGCGGCACACAGGAGGTCGAAGGCTCCATATGCTAAACCCAAAACCTATAATGGGGAAGGGAGGAGGACACCAAATTTTTTCGTTGGCGTCTTTGTTTCGAACATTGCGTATTGCCCAGGGCACATATACATGCTGCGCGATTGATATATGCACCATAAATAATTTATTATCGTGTTATACTGAGCGGTTTCGCTTTCTGAGCGCCGGGGTGTGTCATAACGTCACTCCCAAGGAAGAGCAGCAACCCTGGTCACGCGGGCTCCAAAAGTAGAGACAAAGGAACTGCTGCGTCGTCTGCTCTCGTACACACGCTGTGCATAGCAGGGCTTTTCGAATTGCCGGCCGGTACTACGATATGCTTAGCAAAGCGGGTGAGGGGCAATGTCGAGTTTTGAAACCAAGCAGCTCACTTGGGACAATCACTGCCGGAATACACGATTTGGCCGTTGTATTCAGCTTTGGGTTTTAGACTTGGAACACTCAGCCCATTCCAAAAGGATAAAAGGGTGCAACGTTTTCCGGCAGTTTTTTTTGGTGATCTCGCACTGTATGTTGTGCATTCATAAGCAGATAAAATTTGTTTTCTACAATGCATTTTTTAAATAAATATTTGCTTTCCTTGTGATCTAGATGCCAACTGAAAGCAGCATCTGCTTGCATTGGATGAAAATGCTCCCAGTGCAGTGCATTGGTGCTATCCACATTGCACATAAAGTACGAATCCAATCCCATTCAAATATCTTTCCGCGTGCGTTACATGGTCGAGTTTCCTTGCAGTGTGGATGGAATAACAAAAAACTGCGGACAAAAAGACAAAAATGTAGCCGCTAAATGCATTCCTGAGTTAAATATCCTATCTAGGAGAGCTGGAACATTCAACAAAGAAAACTAAAACTGGGCGTCCAACAAGCTACTCATTTTGAATTCCCGACGGTTGAAGCGAGAAACATAGTGGCGATAATAATGGACAGTATACATGATCAATTCACAGAAAAAAATTAATGAAGCTGCAAAAGCTGCATTGAAAAGAGATTTGCTTTCCCTGTTTGAGAAAGCTTCTTTATTCTTCCCAGCATTTGATGTTCTCTGCCAAGTGCGTGTCAACATCAAATTTTTCATTTTGAAGCAGACAATAGTAATAAAATTCAGAGCAAATACAACTGAATATTCTAGAGTAGTTCAGATATCAATACAGATAGTTGCAGTTAAAATTGATAGTTAAAATGCAGCAATGAAACAGAGTATTCCACACCAATATTTTACTCCTCATAATATATCACATCCTAATGCTTATTGAGCATCTCAATGAATGAGGGGAAATCATGTAGAATGGTACAATTTGCCTGAAGCATAACTGCGAGCAGGGAAAAACGTGACAGCTTGAATTTGTAAGCTGGCAAGTGGAGATGATGCTCTTGCCACAGTTCACACTGCAAAGGCGTATGACGTGATGTGGCACACTCATGAGAAACAAAAGATTACACAAAAAAATCAATGAACAGCAGCTTAAGCTACAACGCGAGTGAGAGCTTTAACAAGACTACGTCTTCCACGCTGCCTCGTGACAACCTAGAGAAAGCTCCAACCGTGGAATGCTGTCCCAGATGCATCATTCTTGACGGAACATGGCCCGCTTAGCTCTTGTGTATGGGTTTCACCACACTGGAATCCCTTGCCATAACAGGATCACAGATGCTGGCACATTTCAATTCGGAATCTGTGCAGCAATTTCAGCAGCTGTTTTCCTTCTCACCAGACGAGAAGTGCCTCAGTGATCTGGGCTCTTAGATCTGGAAGTCTCTAAAAATTATGCTCACAAGTTTCTGCTCTCTTTTAATGGTTCATAAGAGTGGTGGTCATACGTGCTTTTACAGAAGAAACAAAGAGCACCACTTTGAGAAAATGCTGGAAAATTATCTAAACGAAACACTCCGCATGCTTTCAGGGGATTCATAAACTGCTCATTGTACTGCCAGAGATTATTTCAGGCTTTCAAAGGTTGGTTTTTCTACCAGTGAAAAGTACTGCCCTTTCCTGCCTTTCTAATGAAGGCACCCGTGCTCACTCTGGCACCCCTTTCGACCTCAGCAATGCCACGGGACAAGCACCAAGAGAATTCCTTGTGTTTGGCGCATGATAGCCATAGTTGCTTATGCGCCATAAAACCCCATATAACTAACCAAGAGATTTCCATAAAAAATATCAGCTTTCTATGACCACATCACAGCTCAAACCGCAGCGAAACTAGCCTGTATTTGTTTGTTTCTGCAATGGCCTACAAGACTGACGAGGCCCGAGAGCAAGATTTCTCGATTGATTTTGATGCCACGCTAGGGTGGCAAATTTACTGTCGAGTCCAGGAACCTGTACAGAATGAACTAGTATATACAATGCTCACATCATGGATGACAAGAAAAAGACACCTAAAACAGACAGGCTGCCATGCCTTATACATGTTAGAAGCAAAAATATGCCACGCCAATGTGGAGAGACCGTGTGCTGGGCACTCGCAGTACCGTCGAAACTTGCGGCAGACCACTGCGTTAATTTCAGTCAGTCCTTTTTTCTAACTTGGCCACTTTCTTGATCGTATCCCTCACAATTCCCTCATTTCTCCAGGTAAAGAAAATTCCCCTGATGATTCAAGGTTGCTACACACCCTGCAAAGCCATCACAGCCCTTCAGAGAAATACAGTAGAACCTTGCTATTTTGTCCTTGGTTCGTGTAATCTGCCGTATAACAAACGCAAAAATTATGCATCTTACGCTATTTATCTTCACAATATAAATCCTGGATAAATTTCTAAAACAATTCCCTGGTGTACATGTCCCTAATTTCGTCAAATTCTGACAGCATGATCCATTCAGAGACTAAGAGGAAATGCCAGCCAAGCTAGTCATCATTTCGATACTTTGCCCAAATGCACCTGAGCACTGCGGAGAAGGCTATAAAAAAAAAGCAAGGAGACAAAGCATCTTAAGCACTATATAGTTATATCTGGTATCGTAAGTGGATTACGCTGTAGTTTAACTTTCAATATCACACTACAGGCAGTGCAAGGCATAAACAGTGAAAAGGTGATGAGCGTACGCAGCCCAGCGCTTGCTCATTTGTGAACCAGGACATAGTATGAAATGGTTGCAGTTGTAAAATAGCAGCCACAAGTGAACATGCAGGCACCAACCTCCATGATCTTGCAGTCAATAGAAGAGTATGGGTGCCATATCCCTCCACTTCCACAGCACTGCATCGGTCTGGTGGGCGTTGGGTTTTACAAGGAGTGAGTCCACCACAAAGATGCCATCTTGGGGCAGCACTGGCATCAGCTCTCTGTGAATGGAACATCACACAAGTCTCACAAAAGCGAAACAGCAACATTTTAAAGCAACATCCTATTAACGGTACTGCCAACGAATCACACCATTACAACCGGCAGAGGTGGTGGTGGCATGCTTTTTCCAAGTATACACAGCAAGTAAATGGTCTTGCTAATGCTGTCAAATAATGATGCCCCCCAAAGAGCTAAGAAGTTCTACCCTAACTTGCAATTCAGAAGCCAGTCACGTCAGATAGCGAACAGAAGTAGCTCACTAAGAAAATAAATTAAAACCTATATTTTGGCCTACTTTCAGAGAACCTACCTCATGCTCAACACGCTCTGAAACCTAATGTGTGCAATTGTTGTACCTTGCCACTGCTGTGTTGTCAATGTTAGATTTGAAGCAGAACAGCAGCAAAGAACAACATATAGTGTCCACGTCTACTGCCAAAACAATTTGCATAATGGTCATGACATTAACAGGCCGGTTCAATCCCGCAGCGGCCGGGATCGAACCCGCGTCTTTCGGGTCAGCACAGCCGAGCACCATAACCACTGAGCCGCAGTTCAACCTCGCTGATAGAGTCCTGGTGCATACAATTTCTTAGCACCTACACTCAGAATGTAAACAAATTCTAGTCACATAATAC
Source organism: Amblyomma mixtum (assembly GCF_055824585.1). Classification (NCBI taxonomy): domain Eukaryota; kingdom Metazoa; phylum Arthropoda; class Arachnida; order Ixodida; family Ixodidae; genus Amblyomma; species Amblyomma mixtum. The sequence continues at coordinate 144,410,114 of NC_143021.1, forward strand.
ATTTAGCAACCAACTGCACATGTGCAAACATAGAAGTGTTTTTGAGAGCGATGAGTACAGTAACTTCTTCAGTCTACAACATACTAGTATAATCAGCCAACTCGCCCAGCAGAAAGTTTTACCCCTCGTGAGTGGAGGAGTAGGAGGCGGATGAAAGCACAGAACACTCGCAATCCTCAACCAGACAATTTGGACAAATGGAATTGCGCTCACCAATATCCGAGTCCATGTCCGAGGGGGAGGAGTGGACCGCACGGGAGGCCTTTGCTGGAGGAGACCTCGCTGCCACGTGGCGCCTGGCTGCAGGCCGTGCCTGGGCAGCACTGGATACGCCTTTGTCGCTGCGCTTTTTGCGGCGCTTGCGGGATTTCACAGTTTTGAACCCCTCGTCCTGCAGTGACGCAGCAGCCGCGGTCACCGAAGTGCTCGCATCCAAGGCTGGCTGGTTTGCAGGCTCTTGGCTGATGGGCGCGGGAACACCCGCCGCGCCCTCGCTGTTGTTCGAGACAACAGGTTCTGCCGCACCCTTCTCGCCACTGCTGGGCGCAGCGGAAGCGAGAGAAGGGGGCGACCCCGCCGCGGATGCGTCACCCTCGCCGCCACTGGGTGTGGCGGGGACAAAGGGCAGCGCCGCGGCAGGCGGGACCTCCTCTCTCCCGGCGTTGGCCTCGTCAGCTCCCTCCTCTGGGGCGACCACGTGGACAGGGCTCGATTCCTTGTTCTGCTCGGGCGGCATCTCTGGAACAAAGAACATGCCTTCTGTAGCCTCTTGCGTGCCTGAGTTGGCCGCGACTGAGGTGAAAGTGCGCACGTGACACGTGGACACTGCGTGATCGCCTTGACAGCTGGCACACGCTGTCTGGCATGCCTCGTGGCCGAACTGGTCGCAGAGCGAGCACTTGGGTGTCTTGCACGCGGCCGCGTGGTGTCCTTCAAAGTTACACCGGCGGCAAACGCGAACGACCCCCTCGTACTCGCACTGGATGACCTTGTCAGCCACGTGCAGCAGGTTCGGGACGGGTCTCGCCATCTCCATCTTGATCTTAAGGTTACCAGAGGGGACATCTGGAAAACCAGGCACACACTCCATCGTACGGCCGTGCACCTTTCCAAAAACGTCGAGCTCAGAAGTGAGCAGAGATTCGGGCAGGTCCAGGGGGAAGCCAAACACGCGAACGAACTTGGACCGCACACCGCGGTACTCAAACACAACCACTACATCCCGCACCTTAACAACAGGATCGCTTAAAAAGCGCTCAACTGCCTGCCTCGTCTTAAAAATCACTTCAAATCGACCAGCACCAAAATCCTGCACTCCACCAAGCTCGTGCTTGTTGAAACGCTGAACCAAGTCCTTGCATAAATCAGCATTCGTGAAGCCTTGCGGCACACGCGAGAAAAACGTAAACGGCCTGAGCCGCGAGGGCGATACCATGATGGCACACCACGTGGCGACCGCCTGATCGGGCGGCCGCTTTAGCGCGGTGACCGCGCGCGCGTGTAAACACGCCGCGCCAACAATCAACAAGAAGCTCCCGAAACCTGGCTAAACGCGTCCAGAATGGAATGGAAACAGTTCACCCAGGTAGAATCGAAGCCGCAGTCTCTCGGAAGGAAATCCGCAAACGGCTAACGCACCGAGGCAACACACGCGCGAGCAAGCGCGGTTTGCTTGGTACGGGCCATGGTGACGAGCGCGGACGCTCGAAACGGGAGATCACACTCACCTTCCATTCCTCCAAGGTTCCGCTTGCTTGACGTCCTCAGATGTGCAGAAGACGGGACACTCGGTACGAGGACGGACTCGAACAGCACCCGGAGCGAAGCCTTGGCCCACTGACCACCGGCACGACACGAACACGAAGCGACGAAAAATGCTTTGAAAACATAGAGCAAAAAGGACACGGACGACACACAAGTGGACGGGACAGGCGCTGTCTCGAACTGTCAGCCTAAACCAAGCTATTACTACCACCCGGTAGAACGACAGACTGGACTCGGTATGGCCGCTGCAGGCCTTTTTAAAGCAAATCTAGCATATACCCTCCTCGCCTACGAGGCGGTGACGAAGTATAGGGCGGGTGCCAGACCACTGGAAAGCTCCTTTCATATTGGGCGCACCCTATCTTATAGGCGACGACAAACTAACGTCTTCACCAATGAGTGTCGGGTGAGTACCAGATCACTGGAAGTCTGCTTTGCTCATTGGGCGTTTTTGCTGATGACGACATTTCAGATACCAAAGACCCTGAAAGCATGAGAAAGGGACATGTGGAAGTGGAGGGGGTAGGGTGAAAGGGTTAACAACAAGGGAGAGAAGCTTGCAGAAGCCAGAATGCCACAGCAGGGCGTCGCGTTCCTGTAAACGGCGATAGTGAGTCATATGGGGGGAAGACAGACAAAGACTAGACGACTTCAGTGGTGAATGGAAACAGGTTTGGAGGTGGCCCTCCTTATCCCTGTCGTGGCTTCACAATACCCCCTCAGCAGGATAACAAAACAGAGTAGGCTCGAGGTGCCCATGGGCCCCTACCTTAGGGCCCCTGGGAACCCTTGGCCTCAGGCCCAGAGGCTGCCAGACTGTTGTCAGCCTGGGCCATCTGTAGCCAAATTGGGTACAATGGCGCTTTCCCTTCACTGATACCTGCCTCTACTTGCTCATCGCGTTCGCATCCCTGTTTTAACTCAAAGGGGGAGAGCGTCGGGTACATTTCTGTGCACGTGATTAGGCATCAACCCAAACAAACACATATCACCCCGAAAACACTAAGCGCGCCTACTGAGCAATGTGTGATGTGGTTTGAAGGAGTACTGGTACTGGAGAAATTCTGCTTAGGAAAATTTCAGATTGCAGTCATGTACGGGTACACGTATTGGAAGGTACAGCTACAGTCCTTTAATAATTTTAGTAAAGCATAGAAAGACTCTAGTACAACGCAAAAGAGACACATGAGGCACAGAAAGAGGACAAAGACAAGGGCTAACTCGCAACTAATTTTATTTTAAAATTTGTGTTGAGTCAGCGCTTGCCTTTGTCCTCTTTCTGTACGTCTTGCGTCTCTTGCGCTACGCCATTCCGATATGAACCGTTACGAACTTGCCCAACTGTCCATCCATCTTGATGTACGAGTAGTCTTGTTATCGAATCAGAGCAACAGGTGCAGCACGTGACTTTGTTTATTCCCAACATTACGGCCAGAAACTTGCACCAAACATCCCAAGGCACATTCGCCCAAAGTAGAACATTCTGAAATGAACCGTTCCCTTCGAGTTCCGGCTGTCCACGCGATGTGCTTCCCCGAGTCGCCACTGCGCACGGCGCAATAAAAGCGCAGATGACGGGCGCCACGCGCCCGTCATCTGCGTGCGTTTGTTGAGAGTAATGCTTCCGGTCCTGACAAGCAGATGGCGCCACTAGGTTGAAATTACCGTCCGGCTATAGACCTTTGCATCGGGCGAGGGAGTTGTCGAAAAGCCTCCTCTCTGGACTGTCGGAAACCGGTTCCGCCGCCGCTTCCACCGTGCTAGCGAGGGGTCACGACAGTCCAGTGAACAATATGGCAGCGCCCAGGGAGCGCTGAACGAAAAGCGGGAATGTGGCCCCGTTTAATGTACGCAAGCGTGCATACGGTTATAGAACAAAATACCGTCGATTTATGCTCGTTTCTAACCATATCTGTGTTTGCTGCGAGCGATGACGTGGTGGCCTGGAGTAAGAAGCTTATCGCAAGAAAAAAATTATTGAGGTCTAGAATATTGATACGTGGGTTGTTTGGTGTAGTCAAACATTAAAAAGCTGATTTCGTTTATAGTTGCGATTAGCCAGCGGAGTAATACAGCACCCCGCGGCCCAATGTTAGCAATTGCTGCTTATTTAAGTTATATCTTTCTATAGTTTTTCCGGTGAGAGAATCCGCTTCGCTCGCCGGTTTTTCGGACAAGTGTGAAGCGCACCGCGAAAGCGGATAGCCGATCATGCTATGCAATAATTCTATTATCTTGAGGCTCAGTACGTATTATCTGCTGCACGCGTTCTTTCACGAACATATTCTCAGTCGACGACATAATCACCTATGAGGCAATGATTCGACGCGATCAGCTCTGCCAGTGGCCATTAGTCACGAATTAAAATAATGTAGTGCAGTACGGAATATGTGTCCCCCGATGAATCACGCCTGTCTGACCTCTTCAGAGCGAAGCCAGCACTACTCTTAACTTCTGTGTGGAAATAAACCCATCTCATCACTGTACAATATTTTCCCTGCAAAGATGCGAGACAGCTTAGGGGACGAACGCATATTTTATTCATCTGAGTTCTTGAGAAGCAGGATGACGGAACTAGCTTCATCCAGTGAGTCTTTCCATTCACCTGGTCTCCCACAGCTAGGACTGCAGGTGTGCTTGCCTAAGTCCCCTTTCCCATTCAGGTGCTTGCGCAGCAGCTTTTGTTGTTACGGAACCATCTTCTAGCAGTTTCCTGCTCCTGGAAAAAAAAAACGGAAACGAGAAGTGCACGTTCCAAGGTACTATTGTGAGACATTCCAGCGGCTAGAAAGACGAAGACGAAGGTAGACAGACAGGACGTCCTGTCTGCCTTCGTCCACGTCTTTTTAGCCGTTGGAATGTCTGACAATACTCAGAAGTGCCGACCTTAGCATACAACGATACGCTACCCGCCTGGCAGCAGAAGCTGCGCGACTATATCGTTGCTAGTCTTCCAGCTGCGACGCTGCCCCTCCCCGGACGCCTGCGTGCGGACCCGGAGGGGCACGGGTCTTCTTCTGGCGGAAATAAGGTTTCTTCACTCACTCTCACAATAGTACTAGCAACCACTAGCCTAACTTTCTACGCTTAATGACATACGTTCTAAGGTAGAAGCCGCAAAGTTGAGCCAAAATGCCGGGAAACAGGAAGATGTCACAGGAAATCTGGTCATCACCCGCGTGTTCAGAACTGCAAACTGGACGTTTTCATAAATACAGAATTGAAAAAAACCACAAGGGGATTGGTGTCTTTGCAATAAGAGGAATTTTCGATTAAATTCGGAGAAACAAAATTGGCTGTAGCTTAGCTGAAGTTAAGCCTGGATATCTCGAAGCGAAAAGCTGCGGCAAGGCGGAGGAGGAGCCGCCCATGTAGTGAATACGGTGCTGTCTTGAAGGTTGCTTTAGAGAGAGAGAGAGAAAACTTTTATTTAAAATGAGGAAGGTTGCTCGAGCAACTTGGGTGGCACCCCTAGTCAAAGGCGCCACTGGCTTTAGCTGACTGACGGACTTGCTGAACCAACTTAAGTTGCTGATCCAGGGTCTCGCTGGTCAGGGCCACCTCCCACTGCTCATATGTCGGGTTGGATACAGTTAAGTGTTTTGGTTTCGTTGTACATTCCCACGATATGTGGTAGAGCGTAGGGCAAGCTCCACACCAAGGGCATGTATTCTGATATTGAGTGGGGCTAATCTTGTGTAGGAAGTTAGGGAAAGTGTTGGTCTGAATTTTCCTCCAGTCTATGGCTGCGGAGGAGTCTAGTTTTATGTGAGGGGGTGGGTATTTTCGGCGCACCAGCCGCATATGTTCTAATCTGTCACCATAGGTGCTAGGCATGGGCGTGGGGTAGGGATGAGGATCCGCCCGGTGGGTTAAATCTCGGGCTAGATCGTTGGCTACCTCATTTCCAGCTAGTCCTTCGTGACCAGGTGTCCATGTTAGTCTGTGTGTTAGGCTGAGATTGCCAAGTAGCTGTGTTGCTCTTTTAAAACCAATTTTTTTTTCATTTTCCTTCCCTTACGGCGCGGTTCGGGTGTCCACCGTGACGTCACGCAGTTCGCGCATGCGCACCTGTGGCTTTTTCTGATGACGGGGCCCACGCTATAGCCTCGGTGTTGACTACCCTAGTGAAGCATTTCGCTTAAAAAGGCATTTGGAAGGCAAAGGTCATAAAATTAACGCACTCATGTTATTGTAAGTCCCACTTCTATTTAAAACAAGCCCAAATGAATTGTGTATACAAACTTCAAACGGACATGTTCCAACATCATGCGGGTTATCTTGACTGGAAATATGCATCGGGAAAGATCGGTGGGGCGTACGGTTATCTTGACCGGAAATATGCATCGGGAAAGATCGATGGGGTGTACGGTTAAGGGAAATGGCCCTTAACTTTTCGTCAATGGTCGTCACAAGGCCCAAAAAATAGCCGCTTGCATACAAACTCAAAGCCTTTACCACACTCGAGGCAGGAGTATGACAACAACGTTGGAGATATAGCTAAGCGGCGGCATCAGATAAAGATGAAAGCTGATGCCTTGTGTGTCAAACATAGACAAGATTGCAACGAAATGCCGGAAACTAACACAACAAAAGAGGACGCACAGCATTTGCCTGAGAAAAACATCCTCGCATCGAAAAGTGCAATGTAGGACAGATGCACTGAATTATCAGGATAGACATGCAGCGCGGCGCGCCGCTTACTTTCGCCATGCGCGATTACTTGAACATCTTGAAGGCGCGCTACCACGCACTCCTGCGTCAGTCATCGCGAACAGCAAGTAGGGCGCTCGTACAGGGCCAACCGGTTTCCGATCCGACCGTATTACGCCAAGTACGGGCAGGTAGCCTTGACGAGGAGCGACAGGCCCGCGTGGAGGGGGTAGTTTTGCCGGACGGTACCAGGAGCAGCAGCGCGGCTGACATCTCTGACGCATTTACGCGTCACTTTTCGCGCACTCCTCATGACGTCCAAAATAATGGCCGCTTAAAAAATAAAGCAGTGACGAGATACTTCGTACTACCTCATAGATTTTACAAGGGGTGGAATTTCTTCCCTGGGATTTCAGCGTAAGTGGCTTTTCAGGACAACGACGGCGTTAGCCGCCAGCAATTCGCGGCACAAAGATTGAGCGTAGCTCTTGGCTTTGCGTGCGCTTTCGAGATGTTAAATAGCTGTGTTTGAACGCGGTGTCCCTTGCTAAGCTAACAGAGAGGAAGGCCGCAACGCTGTGATTTTCTGATGGGAAGCGGACAAAGAATCGGCCATTACTTTTAATAGCTTCACGAAAAGGTCTATGTGCAGCATCTCTCAGGCACAAATATGCACATATTTACTCAGGGCCGGCTTTTACACAGGCAATAGCGCCTCGGTAAGAACAGCAGCCTACCTGATGGATAACATTCAGAACCGCTACGCTGTTTTTGTGAGCTTGCACTTCTGGGTTGGTGACCACCTTCTCGCAGTCGCTGTTCAAAGCGCAAAAAATAGAAACAAATGCTTGAACACATTGCGACCACTGGCGCTGAAAAGAATGACCGCAGGCACAGAAATCACTTCACGAAGCTCTGAACGCACTTAAGGCTACCGGTAAGAGCCGCATGTGACCAGGATCCAGGATGAGAGGAGAAGCATACCAGCGGTGCCTTGTCCTTTCGGAGCTGTAACTAATTGACAAAGATCCCGCAAGCCAGCCTAAACCGAAGTTGCCTCATCGCATCATCTGTAGTTTTTAAAAGTCCGCTACCAGCACCGTTGTTTCTGAGCCGAGCAGTGCGGCTGCTATGGCATCCCTGTAACTCTCCAACACATCCGTTAGCTCTCCTTCCACAAAGCCCAGTCGGCCGATCCGGCAGTAAGCGCACTGGTCTTACAACTTTACAAAAGTGTCACGTCTATAATCTTTCAAAAACTCACGTGCTCCAATATTTAGGCCTAGCATCTCCATTTATTTAGAGTGGAAACAATTTCGGCTGGATCGCTGAAGGCCTAAAATTTCCGACTCCACCATTGCTGTTGCAGTTCTCTGGGTATAAAATAACCGGGTGGATTCTGAATACTAACAAGTAAATGCTCGATATCAGGCATGTTTTCAATTTAAAAAATTTTGGAGCGTATTGCTACGAAAAGTACCCGTTTCTCCACTTAGTCCACGTTTTTCGGCGAACTCTTTTCCTCGCCAAATGCATTGTTTGCGTTTCGCGTCAATTCGAGGATAGATGAGTATCCGCAGCACCACATTTCTTTCGACGAAAGAGCGTCAAGGAAGCCGTCAGACACCGCTATTTTGTCTTTAAGGGCTCAATTCTTCTGCCGCATTAAGGAACTTGTCTCTGATCTGACAACATTTGGACTAGAAAAACGCCGTAAAAATTACCGCTGAACACATTGGAAATCATAAAGTGTGCTTGAAGAAAGCCTTGTGGTCAACCCACTGCATATACCGTGTTGTACATGGCGCCCCAGTGGAATGGCCAAAGTGTTCGCCGATATCCTTTTGAATTACCCAAAGATGCTTGTAGTAAACGAGAGATTCTCTGGGCTGCTTCGGAGCCATGCGTCTCACTCACTCGTCTGCGACGAGACGTCTGGCGAAGGAGCGGCGGTGCAGCTGCCACCAACGTTAATGGAACTAAACTGCTGCCACCGCCGACGCGCGCGCGCTCGTTCTACCGCTACTGTGTGACGTCACGGTTGCTATGCACACTACGCCCCCCACCGGCGCGCCGGTTGCTAAGGTGGGGAAGAGGTTGCGCCGCTGTACGAAGGAGAGGCCAGAGTTGGCACGATTCCAGCGCACGGACGGACACCGCGAGTATGAGCCATTAATGGCTTCCGCCTTATAATGTTGTTCAGAGCGCAGCGATCGGTGACACCTTTGTTTTACTGCATTCTGATACTGCGAACAAGGAAATGCTAGCTCGATAACGATCCGACACCGCTAAGTTTGATAAATGAAAACTGCTAGAGTGTAAACTTGCTTTGAACAATGCGATTGTATTATCCGGGGATGGCTAGCGTCGTCTTTTGGCAACCTTTACCAAGAAACGGGGTTTGTTTCTTACACGTGTAGCGGAGCTCTCCTTAAGCTAAATTATGTGTAAGGAGAACCTTTGCGCTCATCTTTAGAGAAGTTCTTGTGTTTAGGACTGTTGTATACGAATTCGCTCTACGGCTGAGAAACAAACAATCTTACCTGTTTACTTTTGACGAAGACGATTCACTGTTCTGTTACTTCAGTCCTAATATACGACAGGAAGTCAACAAGTTCGCGGACTTTCGCTGTTTACTTAGACAGAAATTTGAATGGCATGAAAGTTAGGTTTATGCACTCGACATGTGTGGACATGTTCGCCGCTTATGTCAGTGGGCTTCATAATGCCATATACTTTTATAACATGCTGTAAAATCGAGCTTTTCTAACTTAGCCATTCATTGCTCACGGCGGCCATCGCCCCATTTCTGGAGCAGCGCACAGCAAATTTCAGAAGGAGCAAGGTTAGAGAAATAATTGGAGGTTCCGTTATTGGTTCCCAGAGGATTCTTGTTGAATATATGCTGATTGTCAGATGATCCATGCATGTTGCTTGGGCTATAGCGCCTAATTTTTTGAGTCGGAGCAGTTGGTGAAGTTGTACACTTAAACGTAGTGTCATTAGAGTGATTAAAGTGTCCACAAAACATTTCACATGTTTAAAAGGCTTTCCTCGCATGAATTTCTTAAAGGCAGGAACTTCTGCGTCGCTGATTGATGATCGAAGGCGCCCACTGATTTCTTCATTTCTGCTCTCAAGGTGTCCGATCTGAAATGCTGAAGCCATTCAAAACAACTGTCCTAATTCGGTCTTCATTCCTAAGGTGGCGTTCAAGCTCAAAATATTACGGTACGGCAGCGGCAACATTGAAAATGGTACCGCTTAACTGTTCTTTCTTGCTCGTTTCATCACTTCACGGTTTTATGCCCCTGTCAAACTAGCAAATTTAATGTCATTTGAATCAAATTACATTAGCACCTAATGTCATTAATCCACTGCTGCACGGGAACATTTAATGTCATTAGGTTCGAATGACATTCGCCATCGAATGAGTTAGGGGAACTCATTCGCATTCGATCTCGAACCGAATGCCTACCCTGGACACCAGACACGCAGCAAGAACAAGCGACGCGAAAAAATATTGTGCAGACTGCCAAACGTAGAAAGTGCATTTATTTAGTTCTGCTGAAAAAAGTTAACGTTGGTGTGAATCTGTTCACACTAGAGGCTGTCGTGGATAGTCATTACTCTCGGTCTCAGCAGCATACAGCAGTGGCTGAGCGTGAAGCAGCGTCTTTCCCGCGACCGTCGGTCATTTTAGGATGCGTGATTCTTTGCTGGTTGGCGTGCCATGTTCGTTAAGCTCGAAGGTACTTAAAGACGTAACTGAGCAGTTCACCTTTTGGAAGTCATTTCCAATCTCCGCGCGTGTCCGCGCGCCGCCATGTCAGCCATTTTGTTTGTTTACATTTATCGGACTTGTGGTTGACTTTGTACTTGGCTTGGCTTTTGATTGCTAAAGTGGTGCAGGATGGCCGCAAAAAATGTTTTAAGCTTATAATACGGCACATAAATGTTCCCACCCGCTTTTGAAACACTGCACAACAATTTCAAACATCTTTTATGCGCGCTGATGTCGTTCAGTTGGACTATTTTTTTTTTCACTGATTGTCGATGCCATCATTTTCGAATGATATTATTTTTTTCCGTGTTGCACCGACAGAGACCAAATGACATTCGATGCATCGAATGCCATTAGGTTCGAATGACATTAAATTTGTTTTTGTGACAGGGGTATTACTCACACCAAATCTACTTTTGCTTTCAAATCCAGTTATGCTTCTCTGAAAAAGCACTGTGAAGGAATTATATACCTCTAAAATGACGCAGAAATTAACCCTAAATGCTGACACGAAAGAAATTGCATGCAGAAAAGTGTGCAGCAAGGATTCACGAGCTTCAGGAGCTCATTTCGTATAAACAAGCAATCGAGAACTACGATGGGCACTGCCATAAGTTTTCAGCTGTTTCGAGCGTTGAAACTACGGCAGCGTCGCTTTCCAACACACCGTTTTGGTGTACTACATTGACCTAGGAAGAGAACGAAGCTGTAAAAAAACATGTTTAGTTGTTGAAGACGTACATTTGGGAAGATCTAAGAAAGTCATTACGACCAGCTAGTGAGATCCACTGATATTCCCGCTTTTATCGCAGCCTGTCCTTTTGACGGTTTGTGCTTTTCCGTCCTTAATTCACATTACATCATGAAAAACTCGCAATACCATACCTGGATTTGTTTAAGTATTGTTTGCAGCGTAACGTGGTAATACTGTCTTCCTGTCTTATTCAGTTCTTGATGTCATTATTGCCTTGTTAGGAAGCCACTCCCAGGGCTTCGAAAGAAAGCCGCGGCCAGATCACAGAACGTACCTGACGGAGCATTGAATGAATCGGACGAGGGGCAGGAACTGGGCCAGGTGTTTCCTCCTCTCGTCCGCATCCGCACCGAACCATTTCAGGATGGCGGAGAAGGTGTCATCCGCTTCACTGGGAGCGACAGCCGGTTGTTTTCCAGGATAGCACGCATCTCCTCGGGCGTCAGCGACGAGAACTCGGCGCTGCTCACCCATACCTGTGAGAGGCAGTGAGATGAGACAGCTTCTACTCGACAGCACAGATGGGCAGAAAGCATGTGTGGTCAGCTGTATGGTTTGGTTTATAGTGTTTAACATCCCAAAGTGACTAATGAGGGACGCCGTAGCAAAGGGCTCTGGAAATTCAGACCACCTGGGGTTCTTTAACGTGTACTGACATAGCACAGTACACGGGCTTCTACTCAACAGCACACATGGGCCGAAAGCATGTGTGGTCAGCTGTATGGTTTGCTTTACCGTGTTCAACATCCCAAAGCGACTCAGGCTATGAGGGACGCCGTAGTGAAGGGCTCCGGAGATTCCGACCACTTGGGGTTCTTTAACATGCACTGACATCGCACAGTACACGGGCCTCTAGAATTTCGACTCCATCGAAATTCGACCGCCACGGCCGGGATCGAACCCGCGTCTTTCGGGTCAGCAGGCGACTGCCATCGCCACTTTTCCACCCCGATGGCTATGGTCAGCTTTCCGTGGTGTGTCTAAGTTATCGAGGAGGCAACTGTGGCCTGCAATCTTCGCGATTGGAGAGCTTTACTACGGTTTTATTTTTTGGACTTCATATCCACTTGCTTCATTTTTCTTTTTGTTGCGCTTGAAGGCAAGAAAAATCCGGCAGCGGACTTTTTCTATGACCGGAGCTGATCATCATCATCATCATTAGCCTGACTAGGCCCACTGTAGGGCAAAGGCCTCTCCCATGCCTCTCCAATTAACCCGGTCCTTTGCCAGTTGCGGCCTCCGTATCCCCGCAAACTTCGTAATCTCATCCGCCCACCTAACTTTCTGCTGCTCCCTGCTACGTTTGCCTTCTCTTGGAATCCACTCCGTCACCCTTAAGAACCAGCAGTTATCTTTCCATCGCATTACATGCCCTGTCCAAGCCCATTTCCTTTTTCTTGATTTCGACTAAAACGTCATTAACCCGCGTTTGTTCCCTCATCCACTCCGCCCTCTTCCGATCTCTTAACGTTACACCTATCATTTTTCTTTCCATGTCTCGCTGCGTTGTCGTTAACTTAAGGTGAACCCTCTTTGTTAGCCTCCACGTTTCTGCCCCATAGGTGAGTACCGGTAAGAGACAGCTATGCAGCCGCTAAAAGCAAGTTGTCGGTTGCTCCATGCACTCTGAGTGAAGTGTTCAAAATAGCTCTGTCATGTGGCTGCACCAACAAAGACTACCTCATGCCTGATCATATGCAGTGATTATCTGTGACCCGTTCACAAAGGTAAACATAAATAAACTTGAAAGAATCCAAAAGAAAGCAGTACGGTTTATTTATAATACTTACGGGCGAGCATCAGTCAGTGATCTCCTCAAAAAAAGCGTCTTACCCTCTATTCCTAACATAAATCGCATATGTCGCTTAAAATTTTTCTTTCAATTAATTCATAATAATTTCAAAGTTGACACTTCTAATATCCTTGCTTATTCTTCCGGGTACCAACCTAGAAATCGCCATTCTCTTTCCATAACGCCATTAAATTCTCGAGTTAATTGTTTTAAATATTCTTTTTTTTCCAAGGATCATAACTGATTGGAATAACCTTACGGATGATGTTGTCAGGCAGAGATTATTGCATTTGTTTGAAGAGCATTAGAAATAATTGTTTGTTTATGACCTTGCCGCGGTATTTTTCTTCCTGATTTTTCTATGTGCAATTCTATGTGCAATTCTATGTGCAATTCTGATTTGTCTATGTGAAATTATGTTTTGTTAGTACGTGTCTGTATTTTTTGTATCTTAATACATTGTTTCCCACCTGCTATGATCTTGTGTACAAGATCGCAGTATTCATAAATAAAAATAAAATAAATAAAATATATCTAGCTCCGAGAACGTAGGAATACTACAAGTTGCCATCTCGCGACTTTATCACTTTCATCTAGAAAAGTGCTCTTGTTTGTCATCCTGCTCATATAACTAGAAAAATGGTGGGTGCCTGCCACGTCCGTAGTTGCCGGGAGGCGCATTTAGTTTTGCTTCCTATATCCTGAGTGGACGAGGAATCTCTTTTAAGATAAATCATAGCGGTCTCATTATGTACTGCGGCTGTTATCGCTGTTTTTGGTTTCTTCTTCCTTTTTTCATCGGTTTTAACTCAAGTGTAGAAGCTTGGGGGAGTTGGTGGCAGGTCATCTTAAAACAGCTCAACCAAGTCGTAAGAGGGGCGTCACAGACGTACACACAGTGCCCATGTGTACATCTTTTCCGGCGTCCTTGTGATGGTTGCGGCATTTGAAGATCTTTTAACGCACTTTTCGCATTTGAATGCCAGTCGCTTTCCCTCACCTCCAAGCTTTGTGCTAATCTTTAAGAGCTTTTTGGCAACAATGGACCTATGTTTCACATGCGTGGCAAGGCGAAAAAGCAGTCGCCTTATCATTACGGGACTACGACCAATGCTCGGGGCCATCAAGATCGCCATCTTGCGTGAGACAACAAGCTCCTCGTTTGGGCATCTCTGAGGCAATTAAGCTTGGGTCGCTACCCGGGGATGCCGTGGCTTACACAACGCTAGTTCAAAAATCGGAGTGCACACTTAATCTCCGCCTTAAGTGTATTATGCAATAGCGTTAATGAGTTGAATGCCCATAGCGTGGAAGTGGACACTCTCGGCAAATATTCGTAGATCCCTGGCGGTGCTTAGACCACTCTCGGCTTAAATAAGTACGAATTATGACGTTTTTTTTTATAACGCTTTGTGCTAGGCTAGTTCGTACTGCCTTTCGAAATCCGTGGCTTTAATGCAATAAAAGACAGAGACGTGGCACAAATAGTGAGGAAAACGGTTCACTCTATGACAGGTGTTGCCACCTGTGGGGTTTAATGCGACCCAGGTTGCTCTTCCCGAGCAACCTCTCGAGGCGAATTTTAATTTAACTCCCACTTGCCAGGGAGGTCAGTTTGCTCACACTCCGGCGGGCAGGTTGTGATGACGCCACAAGGTCATACGACCTAGGTATCCCACCTAAGTGGCTTCTGCGGGAATTTTTCGTTCATAACGATGACGATGACGAGACCGGATTTCATGCAAAACAGGAGCGATAACGTTATATCGTGCAAAACTGTAAACACCCACCCCTACGAAGAATGGTATGCACACGACACCGAAAGGCGCCGACTGCCATAAGTGTGTTTATAACTGTTACTTATGCTATACTCCGGTGACTGCACAACATAACGTATAATGCACGCAACTGTCCTGCTCCTGGTAAGCAAAACTGAAGTTCCTACCGTCAAACTGCAGACATCGCTAGTGTTGTAGATGCAGCAATACCTTAAGCTTCGAGAACTGGATGGTCCGAAAGGACGCCAATGAATATCCTCGGGAAACGGGCCTGACTGGGAAATGAGCATTGACAAAGTATGCCGTTGGGCCATTGGGTCACATACAGGGTTTAAACGAAGTACGTAGCCTTGATACAACCACGCAGAAAAGAGCGAATACAGGACGTGCAGCGCACGTCCTGTCTTAATCTTCTCTATGTGTAGTCTCAACGCTACGTTCTTAATTATGTGAGACAAAACCAAACAAATCTTTTGACAAACGCAAAGCTTCGCTGCGCGCTCAGAACTTTGCATCGCGGATAAGGTCGCCATAAGAAAAAAATTGGCAATGGCTTAGATCGGTTATGCCAAGATATACGTAGCGAAAGCAGGCATGCGACGACACAGCTGGTGAAGCGAGCGGAGGCGAGCGCAACGATGAGGTCGGTGGTGTGACGTCATACCACACGGCGGCTCTACGGCGAGGCGTATGCCTCGTCCCACCTATGCCGCGGAACATGCACCCCGTGTATAACAAGGAAAGGCGAGAACATAGGGCTAAGGCCTAAGAGAGGAAGATGAAGGAGCGACCGGCAGACCAGGTGGCGTACGTAGACGCGGCGTGCGGACAGCACGGGGCGGCTGTATCCGCTGTGGTCGACGGGGCAGGAGTACCAACGGTAGCGGCTTCGAGCCGCACGAGAGATGCCAATGCGGCGGAAGAGTTGGCGATAGCGCTCGCTTGCGTCGGTACCAAGGCCACGACGATTTTAAGTGACAGCAAAACTGCAGTAAGAAACTTCGCGAAAGGAAGAATCTCGGAAGAGGCCAAACACGTCCTCGAGGCGAGGCCGATAGAACGTAACATAGAGATAATATGGATCCCAGCGCATGAGTCTATTGCAGGAAATGAGGCTGCACACGAGCTTGCCCGAGCTCTCTATCACCGGGCGGCCGCAGAGCAGCCCTCCCGCATAGACATGAAAGATAGCCTAATTTCATACCATGAGATCACGGAACATTATAAGCTGAGCAGGAGGGTCTATCCGCCGCCCGACCGTTCCCTCGCAAAAGAGGAGGCAATTGCGAGGAGAAGATTGCAAGGGGGGAATCATATAAGCCCCTTCTGGGTATACATAACAATCTCCAAAGAGGAGAAAGACCAATATTGCATAACGTGCGGGGAGAGGGGCACTCTCGACCATGTCATATGGGAATGTGCTGGAAGCCCGGGCGCCGAGCAAAATATAGAAGATAGAGAAGCCTGGGAGATCTTGCTGCGGAGCGAGGACCCCGCTAAGCAGCAACAAGCCATCCGCCTGGCGGCTGAGGCCGTGAAGAGAATGTGTCTTCACCAGACCTTAGTTTGCGAGGCTCCTAAGTAGGGCTCCCTTAGGCCTGCGTGCCGGGGGGTCCAAAAAGGAGTCTCATTTCGGTGGAAATAAACGTTTTGATGATGATGATGATGATGATACGGCGAGGCGCGCGGTGTGACGTCATGCTAGATAGCGCGGCGAGCGCGCGGCGTCCGCCAGCTGCGGCGGTTGCTAGGCAACGGCTCAAGGTCGGTCTCTGTGCCTCCTCGGAGCACCGCTACAGCGAAATCGCAAGTTCGTGGCCAATGTAGCTTTCGCTACGAAAAAGTGATTTCCAAGGAGACAGAAAAAAACGCCTCCAACATCACGAGCCAAGCTCTGGATTGCATCACTCGGATTCTGGACCAAGGACTTACCAGGACCAGGTTTTTGTGTGAACGCAGTATACGTAATTTCACGTAAGACAAGAAAGAATGTCAGAAAGCCTTGATTGCCTATCCATCGGGATCCAAGAGAGCGAAAAGGGCACTTGCGAGGCGTTTCAGATTCACGGGTGGCGGTGCATAAATATAAGCTGTTAAAAATTATCTGCTGGCGTTTTCCGCTCAAAAAAAGGCCATTTTTCCTTCTTCATGACTCAATATACTATTAAGGGGGGCAGGGGGGAGGATATTTGCTTTCGACGCAAATAAAAAATGTCCCCTGAAAGCCTGAAGGAATGGATCGGTTCGGTGCCAATCGCCGTTGATTATTGAAGGTGCACCCAAAAGGCCGTACCTCATTGAAGTTTAAAAGCAGGTAGTTGCAGGCGTCTGCAGCGAGGAGATTGTATACCTTGCTGACTGCCAGGAGGTAGATCCCGATGCAGGTGTCGGGATCCAGGCTCCGCCTTAGCATGTTGATGCAGTACTGACGAAGCATGGGTAACTGCGCCATCAGAATTCATCGAAGAAAAACAATATCACGATATATTTCAACAGTATGTCAATAGTTGAGCTTCTGAAATTCTTTTGCGCACGTTGTATGTATGCAAAATGCAATTCAAACAGGCTTCCTAGTTGCGTAGTGTTTAATATTTTTTCGTTTATCCACAAATACACACATTCTACCAAGGGAAGTGTTAGCATGGTCGGCTACAGCCAAGTGAAAACAAATTTCGTTGGTATTGCCACGTTTCTACAAGCAGCCACTAGGCGGCTGCTCTTCGCAAGTCGCGTGCACCGCCGAGTGGAAGAAGAAGAAGATCGGTTCCGGCCTCCTCTGGGTGCTCTTGGCTTGTTCTCCGGTGCCGTGCACGTCAACCCCCCATTAAAGCCTTTCGGTTACGAGCCCCAACGGCTACGTAACACTGGTGGAGGTGCATTCAAGATCCCATGTCCCGGACCTCTTCTCGCAGCGGTTCTGCGAGTCCCGACCGACTCCCGCTGGTGTCTACGCCCGTGCATCGCAGCAGCCGCTGCATTCACGGCCTCTCCCCCGAGTTCGGTCTCCTTCCCGCCCGCCGCCCCGTTGAGCTTCATCCCATGGCGCAGGCGAGTTCTCCTCATCTAACCCTCCAGCAGCCCCGTGTGCCGACCAGTTTCCATGGCGCTCCTGTTGAAGACGTCGACGACTGGCTAGAGCAGTTTGAACGGGTGGCCAACTTCAATCAGTGGAGTTGTGCCATGAAGCTGCGCAACGTATACTTCGCGCTGGAAGACGGCGCCAAAAACTGGTACGAGAACCGGGAGACCGGTCTTCAAAGCTGGGATGCCTTCCGCCAACAGCTGCGCGATACGTTTGCCAGCCCCGACCGCCGCGATCGAGCGCGCCGCCTCCTGGAAGCCCGTATCCAAAAGCCGAACGAGACCGTCGCCATGTTTGCCGAGGACGTGACCCGTCTTTGTCGGCGGGCTGATCCCGACATGACCGAGGCCGCGAAGTTGCGCCACCTGATGCAGGGGGTAAAAGAACACCTTTTCGCTGGTTTGGTCCGGAATCCCCCCCAGACCGTTGCCGACTTCATCAGCGAAGCAACCCTCATTGAGCGAGCCCTGCAGCAACGTTCTCGACGTAACGAGTCTGCGTGCGTTCAGCCCTTCAGCACGGTGGCCGCTTCGTGCAGCACCAGTGAACTCTCCTTGCGAAAGTTGATCCGAGACGTAGTTCGCGAGAGCTCCGCAAACTCCACATCATCTCGCCTGATCCGCCAGCCGCTGCCCTCACTGAAGTCGTGCGCGAGGAGATCCGGCAAGCGTTTGCACCGACTCAGTTGCTGCCCGAGCCACGCCCTCTGAGTTATGCAGCAGCTGTCCGTCAGCCCGCGGTGCCTCACGCGCAGCCTCTCCCGTTCGACTCGCAGCCGCCGTCCGTTCTGCCACCACCCTCCTACCAGCGGCCACCGCAGCCGGGACTCGCCATGCAACCACCGGTCCGGAAGGCAGACATCTGGCGCACTCCTCGTCAGCGGCCGCTCTGCTTCCACTGCGGGGAAGCCGGCCACCTGTACCGGCGCTGCCCCTACCGCGAACTCGGGCTTCAGGGATTTTCACGTCACGCCCCGCGCCCACGGTTCGGTGAGCGACCTCGAGAAATCGAGGAATACCTTGCTGCCCGGCAGACTTCACCGAACGGCCGCCAACGGTCACCTTCTCCCGTCCGCTACTCATCACCTAGCCGTCGTACTTTCAGCGATACGCTGAGGGGGCGGTCGCCAAGCCCACGCCGGGGAAACTGAAGGCGGCGACCTCAGGGGGGCAGGTTGCTGACAAACGAAACCGACGTCCCGAAGAACCCCCCGTGACGACGCAGCGTGATTCCGTGACAGCTATGCCGCCGCAGCGTGATTCCGTGACTCCGAGCTTCCCTCATATCGATGACACACCTAGCGCCGACCTTCCCGTGCTTGTCGACGGGCACCCAGTGACTGCTTTAGTGGATACAGGAGCAGACTTCTCAATAATCAGCAAGAATTTCGTGGATCGGCTCGCAAAAGTTAGGACTGAATGGCCTGGACCCCAAATTCGTACTGCTGGTGGCCACCTTATGACACCTTTAGGGCGTTGCACTGCACGAGTCACCATTGCCGACTCCGTGTTTGTTGCCGTTTTCGTTATTCTGCCTAACTGTTGCAAGGACCTCATACTGGGCCTTGACTTTTTACGACAGCATGGTGCCGTCATTAACGTTCCTCGCCGTTTGGTCACGTTTTCACCGCCTGCACCGACTTCCTCAAACGCCGAACGACGCCACGCACCTTTGCGCATCCTTGACGCGGATGTAACCATGCCGCCGCGCTCATGTACCCTCGTTACCGTCCGGTGCGATGACCAGTCCAGTGCTGCAGGGGTGGCCGAACAGAACACTGACCTGCTGCTCCACCACGGCGTCTGTGTTGCCCGCGGTATCGTCCATCTGACCAACAGCCTCGCGGATGTACTGCTTACAAACTTCGTCAATGAACGACAACGCATCGCTAAAGGGACCACGGTCGCCTACTTGGAAGATATCGCCGAAACTTCTGACTGCCTCGCACTCCAGACCAGGACATTCGCCAGCCAAACGGCCCAATTCGCCCTCGATGTGAACCCCGCTCTATCACCAACCGAGAGGGATCGACTCGTAGGGCTGCTCTGTCAGTTTAAAGACTGTTTCTCGTCTGCCTCCGCGGTGACGCCCCTCACCAAGCACCGCATAATTACCGACGAACGCATCCGACCAGTCCGACAGAACCCATACCGCGTGTCACCGCGGGAACGCGAAGTCATCGCTCAGCAGGTAGACGAAACGCTGAATGACGGTGTCATACAGCCATCTAGGAGTCCCTGGGCGTCACCTGTCGTCTTGGTTAAGAAGAAAGATGGAAGTCTGAGATTCTGCGTTGACTACCGCAAACTTAACCAGGTCACAAAAAAAGACGTCTACCCGCTATCACGCATTGATGACTCCTTAGACCGGCTGCGCCATGCGCGCTACTTCTCCTCGCTCGATCTCAAAAGTGGTTATTGGCAGATCGAAGTAGACGAACGGGATCGTGAGAAGACAGCGTTTGTCACGACGGATGGACTTTACGAGTTCAAGGTCCTACCGTTTGGATTGTGCTCCGCTCCAGCGACATTCCAGCGGATGATGGACGCAGTCTTATCCGGCCTTAAATGGCAAACTTGTTTAGTCTATCTGGACGACGTTATTGTGTTTTCCCCAACGTTCGAGGAACACCTCCAACGTCTTTCAACCGTGCTACGGGCTATCAGATCTGCCGGCCTCACGTTAAAACCTGAAAAATGCCACTTTGGTTATGAAGAGCTATGTATGTAACCCCCCTCACATAATACTCCAGTCGGAGCCCGTGAGGTATTTGAATAAATAAATAAATAAAGAGCTCCTGTTCCTGGGCCACGTCGTCAGCCGTCGAGGTGTTCAGCCCGATCCCGCCAAAACTGCAGCCGTCGCCAACTTCCCTACTCCCTCCGACAAGAAGACAGTCCGGCGTTTCTTGGGACTCTGCGCCTATTACCGCCTATTCATTGCAAACTTTTCACGAATCGCTGCCCCGTTGACGCGTCTCACCCGAGATGATGTCACCTTCACCTGGACAGACGAACAGCAAAAGGCATTCGATGAATTACGGCATCGCTTGCAAACAACGCCTGTGCTTGCCTACTTCGATGCCCATGCCGATACCCTGGTTCACACGGATGCAAGCAATGTAGGCCTCGGAGCTGTGCTCGTACAGTGGCAGGACGGCGCTGAGCGAGTCATCGCGTACGCTAGCCGGACTTTGTCTCGTGCTGAATCCAATTATTCCACCACCGAGAAAGAATGCCTCGCTGTTGTCTGGGCAGTGATGAAATTTCGCCCGTATCTTTATGGCCGCCGCTTCCAGGTCGTGAGTGACCATCATTCTCTTTGCTGGTTAACGAACATGCGCGATCCCTCTGGACGCCTTGCACGTTAGAGCTTCCGTCTCCAGGAGTTCGACATGACCATCGTGTATAAGTCCGGGCGCCAGCACAACGACGCCGACTGCTTGTCCCGTTCGCCTATCCAGTCGGCGAACGAAGACGAAGAGCCCGATTCCCCTCTCATCGCAACTGTCGACGCAGTCACTGTTTCGCAGCACCAACGTGAGGACCCAGGGCTCGCACCACTCATCGACTTCCTGCAAGCGCGTACTACGGAACTACCCCGTCCCTTCGCCAGAACGCACTCTTCGTTTTGTCTCCTAAACGACGTGCTGTACAAGATCAACTTTTCTCCAACGGGAAAGGATTATCTCCTCGTCGTGCCAGAGTGTCTCCGCGACGAAGTCTTGCAGGCATGTCATGATGAGCCCACCGCCGGCCATCTCGGCTATGCTCGAACTTTGGCTCGCATTCAAAAGAGGTTTTACTGGCCCAAACTTGCGGCGGCTGTGCGCCACTATGTACGGACGTGCCACGATTGCCAGCGACGGAAAATACCGTCTGTAAGGCCAGCTGGTTTACTGCAGCCTGTCCAAGTGCCCAGACTTCCATTCGAGCAGGTTGGCATGGACTTGTTGGGCCCTTTTCCAACTTCCTCCTCGGGCCACTGTCTTCCGAGATAACTCGCTAGAGCCTTATTTTGCGGGCTAAAAAAGAATTTTCCTGAGAAGCTGCCTTCCTGCAAAACCAGTGTAGGTAGGTTAATGGGTACGCCACACTCACAACTACCGCGGATTAGCTTAGAGGCTAGTCCTCGCTCGTCTACTTTTTTTTAATTTCGAGTGTCTTATCTCTCCAAATAAATGCGTAATCAAGATGAGTGGAGTACCGCCGCAGTGCCGCACGTAGATGCAGCCGGTACGCAAAAACACGTCCGTGTGCTGTGCGGTCTGCGCGTGCAAAGAACCGAAATTAAGCCAGTGCGTTCGGCTGCGGATTTTCTTTCCCTCTGTTTCCTATTTTTCTCCCCATTTCCCCTCGCCAAGGCGCGCCTCGGGTGTCCATGGAAAGTGAAACACATTGAGCGTCTGTATGTCCTTGATAACCAGTTATTACTACTATAATGAGGTCATTTTAGATAAACACGCTCTTTTTGGACGGTAAATGGCAAACATTCACTATAAAACTTTTGAACGCTGTTTTCTGCGGTGGGAAGGACATGCGCTTAATGTAAAATCTTTTCATCGAAGGGTGTTTCTAAACCATGGCCAAGTAAACATCGCCCCACTCTATTTTGCTCATTCTCGGCTAGATAGGCCATGTTTTAAGGCGAAAGTATAATGCGAAATGCGTGTTCTCTAGAATCAGTCGAGAAGATAAGTAACCATTCTTTTTTGCCTAAGTCACAGGGATTTAAGATTTCGTTCATTAATTTTTGTGGCCTAGCTGCAATAACACAGTTATTTACGTCGGCACTCCTTAAAGGATCAGTCGAGTGCAGTATTATATTTTAGGGTATGTAAAAGAGCGAATGTATGTACTCACACAATGGTGCGAAGATAACTTGGCGCGTGATACCTTTGTTTCTTTACAAATAAATTATCTCAGCTGTGACAAAGAATATCGAATTATCTTGATCTTCCCCTTCCCAAGCAATACCACAGTGGGCACGATCGCAATCGAAACACTTTTTTGCACCCTCGTTTTGCGCCACTCATGCTAATGTTGCACGCTACTGGCGAAAAATTTATCTAGGAAGGACTCGAGTTCGCCTCTAAACATCCACATCCTTGCGAACGCTGCGACGCCGACGACCTTAACGGCATGCCCAGCGAAACAAAAGGGAAGACGAGTCTCAAGTTATGTCGCACTCGCTAAAATGCGGCCCCAGACTTGCACGGCCTACGAACGCGTCTCCTCGTCACTTAACGGGGCGGGTGGTCCACGAGTGAAGTGTTGCTATGATTCCGCATGTGAAATAAGACTGTTTTAAGGCGAAAGCCTTTAATGGCTCATACTGCCGTCCGTTGCGCAAAGGGTGTCACACCTTTGGCAGCGTTTAACTCGTGTTAACTCGGGAACTAAAAAAGATAGAAGAAAACGAATAGTTGCTTCAGATAGAAGAGCAAAAAATAAATCTAGAAGTTAAGTTTGATAACTGTAAATTAATTAGTTAAATAATTATAGACAAAAATGTCTAAATTGCGTTGAAATAGCACGGACCAGAATGAAGGAGAACAAAACTGGTTGGGAGGACTTAATTGTGTATACCCCATTATGGCCAAATTTTTAGTACTTGTCTCAATATTGCCATGAAGCCAAGCATAGCACAGAGGTGTGAAGTAATCATCGGTCCTGCAGAAACTGAGCACACGTGTGTGTTCCACTCCCTCAGTTCATTACAAAAGAAAAAAAAAAGCCTTCAGAAACCCGCTACAGATTTATAATCAGCAGACGCCATGCAACGTATGAAGACAGTACAACTTGAAAGAGTTAAAGGAAAATGAAGCTTTAAAGGGCCACTGACCAGGGTCCGGACATTTTTGAAAAACAAGCCCACTGCATAGATGAGGCATCGAAGTCTGCAAAATACTAGAGCCATGCGCGCCCCGAAAAGCTGCAAAAATTCAAATCAAAGCCCGTTCGTTCTTTCCTTCAACAAAAACGTCCCGGCCCCACTACTCTGAACCCCGTTGACGTCATGGGGGTTACTTTCGCTAAAGGCACTCCATTGGTGCATCGTTCTGACTGACGGGAGGAGGTTTGGCGTAGCCTTGACGTCGCGTCGTCTGCACAACGTTTTCCGCAGCGCCTTCTGTTCTGCACATGCATACAAACGCGCATAAAGAAACAACAAAAAAAACTGCGGAGGGAGCGTACGGCGACAGCCTTGAACCCTAGAAATAAAAAGTAAAAAATAGTAAAACTGAGTGGGTTGGTTCGCCCCCCCCCCCCCCCCGCGTGATCACGTCACGAGACGCTCTGCGTGCGCCCTTCTCAGTTTTTTTTCTTCTATGCGAGCCCCCCAAAACAAGGCTTTAATTACTAGTGCAGCAGAGCCTTTCCCTCGCTCGCCCACTTGACCGCTCCGCACACACACCGATTATCCTCCGTGCATCTTGCGTACGCCTTGACTCCAATGAATGACATGGGCTTTGGAGCGGAGAAAAGACACAAACACACAGAACACAAACACGCATGGAGAAAAGCAAACGGGCTGTTGCCGGGTCCGCGCTTCGCCGTGTGTTTCGAACACAACCGACTTACGCCCCTCCGCTCGTGAAACGGTGGGGAGGCCTAAAAAAATGAAAAGGTGGCTCGCTAACTGGGAATGACAAACAGATGTATGAAAGCGGCGAAACACCGCGAGGAGACCCAAAGAGCAAAACAGAGAGGGTGTTAGGAAACCCGCAGCGCCCCCCCACCGCAGTCGTGGCCTAGTGGTTTGAGCGCCCGTCTCGGCTGCGGGAGGTGGGTGGTTCGAAACCCACCGCCGGGCACCCACCGGTCAAAAGGGTACGAGCGGTCCCCGGCCTGGCGCTCGGCTTCCATTAGGGGTGTACGTTTGGGAGAAGTGAAAAAAAAAGGGCCACAAATTGGGCTTATGCCGCACGAGGCGGACTTATGGTTGCCTGGCGGGGGAACTCATCACTCATCCGTCAAGGCAACTGTTTTGGTCTAAGACCCTTTTCCCAAGCATTTCACCCTAGAATAGCCGAGCACCAGGCCAGGGGAAATCTTGTACCCATTAAAGAAACCGGTGGGTACCCGGCGGCACTGGGGATCGAACCCAGCACCTCCCGAATGCGAGGCGGAAGCTCTACCACAAGGCCACGCTTCGGTACGTCAAGGGTGGTCAGTGGCCCTTTAACGAAAACACTCTCTACCTATCTTGGAGCGAGCCTCCTCTCCTTCCATTCCCTCCTCGAGATTTTTCTCTCCCGCTCCTCGTCGAGTAGGCTCGGCAAGGCAAAATCACCCCTTCGTTCTCCGAGGTTAGCCGGAGGCGTGGTGTCTGGGAGTGCGTGACACGTCTACGTCATGGCCCCGCCTTCAATAGAATTCTTTTCTTGGTTTTTGCTACTGGATCTATTCGAGGGGAGGGGGGGGGGGCGCTGCGGGTTTCCTAACACCCTCTCTGTTTTGCTCTTTGGGTCTCCTCGCGGTGTTTCGCCGCTAGACTTGTTAGCGAGCGCATCCTTTCATACATCTTTTGTCATTCCCAGTTAGCGAGCCACCTTTTCATTTTTTTTAGGCCTCCCCACCGTTTCACGAGCTGAGGGGCGGAAGTCGGTTGTGTTCGAAACACACGGCGAAGCGCGGACCCGGCAACCGCCCGTTTGCTTTTCTCCATGCGTGTTTGTGTTCCGTGTGTTTGTGTCTTTTCTCCGCTCCAAAGCCCATGTCATTCATTGGAGTCAAGGCGTACGCAAGAAGCACGGAGGATAAGCGGTGTGTGTGGAGCGGTCAAGTGGGCGAGCGAGGGAAAGGCTCTGCTGCACTAGTAATTAAAACCTTGTTTTGGGGGACTCGCATAGAAGAAAAATAAACTGAGAAGGGAGCGCGCACGCACAGCGTCTCGTGACGTGATCACGGCGGGGGGGGGGGGGGGCACGGCATGGTGAAAATTGTCACACAATGGTCGGAAAAACGTCGGATTTGTGTCAATTTAGAGAGAAAAATGTGCAATTAAGCGCAATTAACACATAAGATCAACAAAAGATGTATAATTTGGGTATCGATACCGCCACGGGAACGGTATGACGTCACATCCACCGGAAGTAGTGACGGCATAGTGACCTCGGCTTTCGCCTCTCAGCACTTTATTTGCCAAAGTGTCCTCGCAATTTTTTCACATAGCGGGCTTTGCATGACTGGGTGCTTAGCGGAATTACGCGTCCAGAGTGCAATGCGCAGATCGCTAACACGCACATAAAGTTAGCGTACGGACCAAATTTTCAGAAGTTAGCTTTGGTATTTTCACATTTCGCATGAAAACATGGCAGTGTCCATCCAAGCCAGAACCTTCCGCCCTAGACGAACAAGCGGTCGTTGTGGCACTAGTCGGCAAGTATAATAGTAACTAGTTGTGTTGTTGCCATCCGCTATGACTAACCTTGCTTCGACAACAAAATACTAACCGCAATTCCACGCAGTGTTAAGATGCAATCTCTATTTTGTCGCACCTCGGAACGTAAGAGAAAAGGTTTTCTAGCTCTCTCAATGTTTAACAATTTAACAGGGCAATTTATACTAAATTTTAAAATATTTCAAGCGTTACATGTCATGTCAAGGAAAGTATTCGTGTTTTTGTGGTATGTAAATATCAATTCCTTAACTAGTTGTCGCCACTGTGTTTCCGTTTCTTATTTCACATAATTTTAATCTCCGACCCATTGCTTAGCTCCACATTGGCGGTGCAACTTAGAAACAAGGCGTAGCTCACTAGGTAGATTTTTACCCACCGTAACTAGGAGAAAGAGGTGGCCAGGGATGGTCAACTTTCTTAATCTAGAACCCCTTAAATTAGGAGCGAAAAATCTGTTCAGACACGGTTTAAATACCACAGGTTAGAAAACTCCACTTTTTGCAAATCGTAATTTTATAGTGATTGCCTCGTGAATCTTCCGTTTGTAGACGATACTGAATGCCCGGTGCGAAAATTTGGTAAGTACTAACTATTCTGTATATGTGTTTTCTTTTCTGCGCTCTTATCAAGTAACGGCGACTAGTCGGAAAATCTTGTCGGGACTGAAACTGAAGGATTCGCATTAAAAGAAGCTTCTAAGAATCTGGTTTGAAGCTTTATTCAGTCAGACCGCATTTCCTAATAGAAACAAAGGAAACGAACACGTTAAAGGGAAACTGCAGCACTTTTTTGAGAATTTCGCGATATTTAAGGATTCAAATCGATATAGGCTGCAGGTAAAGCAGGCCAAGTGTTTTTGCACTAGCATTTAAAATAATGACGTAATCGACTATTTAATTTTGCGCTTCTCAATGCACCGGAGTAGTGCAGGAAAATTCAGCGTGACGTCATGGAAGTATGATTTCAAATTACCGCTGTCGTCAGCCACACCCTGCCCTGACTCGTCAGACGCTGCCAAACAACTCTCGGCAGGGTTTGCTTTCGATGGCGTTGATTTTTTCCTTCAAAGCAGGCGTTTGTGCGTTGGAAATGTACAGATGCCTTCGACGTCATCATGCCCCCCCCCTCCCCCTTGCGTTGTGCGCTGCGGAGAAGCTTGAAGGGCATCCGGATTTTGTTCAGCGATTACTTCACTATTTCAAGTGCTAGCCCAAAAAGATTTCCCATGCGTTACCTGCAAGTTTCACACATTCGACCCTCTTAAGCTCGTTGATTTCTAAAACTTATGCAGTTTCCCTTTAAGGACTACCATGAATGCGTATCTCATACGCGACTTACAACTAAGCCTGGAGTGGGGCCAATATAAAGGCCGTGTTGAAATACAAAGTGATCGATTCGTAATATATGGCATCATAACCTCATGAACTCAGAAGAATGATTTTTGTGTTTGAACGTCATACAGGTCACTCAACAAAGAAGTGCTTTAACCATGATCGAGGAAAGCCGTCTCTTTTTCTGATAACGGTAAGCAAAATGTAATATGCTGGCTCTACTAGCAGTTACCCTGCCAGGAGTGACATAGCGTAATCCAAAGTTGCCTTTGATACGCTGACAGACTGCGCCTGCTGAAAACAGAGCCCTGACAGTGCCTTGCAGTATACATGTCAGTTGGCACTAAGTGGCACCGGGGCACCCGAAGCGCATTTCACACAACGCTTCCTTGCTGCCCCAGGGCCAGTAATGTTTTGCCGCCTTTCATTTACAATTGCACATAGCTGCAGCTTCTCCTGTACTTAAATCCGTGCATCATGGCTAATACATGCCATGCATAGAGCGTATTCCACATATGCACACTTGCAATGTCACAGTCAGACGCTTTTCATCTTTCGTAGAACGACAGTATCGGTACAGACAACACCATGTTGGACGCCTGATCAGTGGACGGGCTTATTTTTAAACTTACGCTCCGGGAATACGTACAGCCTTTGTCAAAAGTTTGGAGCCCAGGGAGTTTTCTTTTGAGCCACACTGTGTACGCTAGCGGCGGTCAGCAGCCGTTTTTCGTCATGTTTGTGTGAGCGGTGTGGCTCATCCGTTTGAGCTAGAAAAATGATATTGAGCGCATTGTAAAGATAATTGTATCTTCTTTGCGATGGTATGTGTCGCTAAAAGCTATACACGTTAGTATAATAGCAGTGAGCAACAGAGCGAGGGGAATAAAACGATATTTGTGCTCGACTTGCCTGCGTTGGACCGCATTTTTACGAAAACTACTGCTCCGAAAAGAAAAGTTCTTCTGCAGCTTTTAGATGAAGTGTGACTCGAGAACCTCACAGGCAAGTTATTGACTTATATTGGGTAGTTATTTAGAACTGGTGCCATAAATAAGTGTGAAATTTAAAAGAATGACGCATTAATAACTCCTAGTCCAATTCATAAATCACAAACATATTTAGCAGGATTGTAGATAGTACCCATGTTGTTAATTCTTGAAAATTTCATTGAGCTACATGTCATAATTTTTAAGTTTTCATTGTTCAAAATTGGTCGTAACCTAGAAACTGCGCTTTTTTGATCTGAGTTTTAGAAGCAAGTAAACGTCGTATAGGGAACAAATTCGCCACACGAAATATTTAGGAAATATTCGAAATCCTCTCGAGGCGGCATTTCGCTATGACAAACAAAACGGTAGTACTGCGCCATTCAATTGCGCCATTTTTTGTGCGCCGTAACCTCCGCAAAATACATCCAGCGCGAAAGATCGCTGCTATATTCCAGGCTTTTTTGACAGGAACTGAAATCGCTGGTCTTAATACTACCAGTGATGTAAATTTGGGCATAATAAACGACTCATGTTAGCTCGCACTCGCCCCTTTGTTGGTCGACGGGGCTGCTGCATTTGAATCTCGCGGGCGTTTTGACTCAACAATGGAGTTCTGGCGGTCAACGACAGTGGCGCTGTCAAATATTTTGAAGCAAGACTTACGAGACAGACGACTGACTTCGCTGAAACTTGTCCTTCCTTTCGGTCGTTTCTTCGGCTGCTCAGCAGGCTGTCATCGGCGTATCGTGCTGTCTTGCTTGTTGGTGTTTTTTTTACTGTGCTTTTGTATTTATGTTCAGCGCTGTTTTTTATCACGTTATCTTGCCAGTTTTTTTGTGTGTAAAAGTGTCAAATGGGGAATCGGCGACGATACCTTCAGCGCAAAAGGACGACGATGACAAAGCTTCGTACGCGCATGGCTGATATCAGGGCCAAACGCAGGTGAGCCATTCGGACCGCAATTTTGTTATTAGTATATGCATTGAGGTCCCAATTGTACCTGTGTCGCGTGCGTGAGCTACCTCGTAGTGTGTGTTATCGAGTGCGGTTTTTCATGAACGCGTGTGCAAGATTACGAGCGTCACGGCACTGTGACATTTCGTAAGGTGAGAGCAGAAATCTGCTGCATAATAATTT